>NC_086283.1:14703548-15003870 GCF_021018805.1 Prinia subflava | reverse complement strand
AGCTGTGACTCTCACATCCAGGACTGACACAGTTCAAAAAACTGTCCTTGCTTCACACTTAGTCCTCTTAGATTCTTCCTAGATTCCCTCAGGGCTTGATGTGCACAGCACTTTCTAGGCTGCTGGGAGACATAGTCAGTCATTTTCCAGTTTCAGGGGGATTTAAATCCCTGGGTTTGGCTCTCTGAAAAATGCTTTGATGAACAGTTCTGGCCGAAGTTTCTTCACCTTCTGCAAAGAAAGTTATATTCTCAACCGAAGCCCACTCAAAATATTTCCCCCATTGTATTTTATATTGTAGTGGGGAGCTCATCTCAAACATCCTGACAGATCAGTTGATTTGTCCCAGCTTCCCTGTGAATTTCTGCATTCTTTCTTGCCCTCTATTCCTTCTGCCACAGTGAACTTTTAGAGGTTGAGCCAGAGGATTCTCAGCTTTGCCTTGGGGCATCTTGTCTCTTTCCACTGCAGCATAAGATGATTTTAAAGGTCATTTCACCAAGATGCTGTGGCCTGCATTCTCCTCCAGGCATAAAGATAAGGCGTAAACAGTGAAGTCCATTTGCAATGCATTTAGAGTTTGTAGGGCTCTTTATCTTGTGAATGAGTGAAAAAGATGCTAACACTTCTGGCTGTGGATGTTAAAGAGAGGCTTCCTTTTCATAAGAAGATATGGCCTTCCACAGAGTTAAGCCCTGAAGAGGAACTTACCATTTGAGCTTAATTTTCTCACAGCCATTTACTGCAGCAGTGGAGAAAATGAGAAGGGATTGTTTAATGGAATCCTTCCCAGCGTCTCAGTTCCTGAGTTGTGGAAAAGAAAAATACATTGAACCTTCATCATATACTGAGGTTAGTCTAAGAATATAAGTCTTTCCACGAATATCCTGATCCTTTACTTTTCCCCTGAGCTGATACTTTTGAGCTATATAGACCCCGCTGCTTAAGTCCTCTGTGCCTGTGTGGTAAATATGACGTTGATGCCTTGAGGTAACCGGGCTGCAGAAGTGCATTATCTCTCACCAAGGTGTCCCTACAGGACTGGGCAGTGAGCTGAGGCTTATCTTATCCATTGCTGCATACTTAACTGGGGGTGCTTTAACTAGCAGTGGGAGCACTTCTGCATTGCTTTGCTCATCCTTCCATTAACAGAAAGAAATCTGAACTGCTTTTTGTGTCCTGCTTCTTTCTGGCCATTTCAGAGTGATTCAGCACACCATTTTTGCTCTTTATCCACACTGATTCTCATTTAAGTGGTTTTAACTAAGCGCCCAAAGTTTTATGGAGTGAGTCCAGGTCCCAGTGTCCTCGCTTTTCAGGTGATCTCTACACAAATTGTTTGCACTGTGATAGCCCTCTGCACACCATCCTGCAGAGACTTATCCCCTTCCCAAGTCCTAGACATTCTGTCGTTACTCAGGCTCACATTCCTAGCTAAATACACTTTTTACTGAGCAGTGCTCCTTTTACCTGTTGGCACAGGCATCATCCAGAATTGCCTTAAAAAGATTTGAGATCCTAATGATCAAAATTTTTAATATTATTGCTGCTTCCAAAGATAAGCTGCTGTCAGATCAGTTCCTGACATCTCCCACAGTATTCACAGAATAGCATAGACTGGGCATCCAACAAGAATAACAGGATTGTGTGTGAATATTCCACTCCATTGGGACATTGGAAACTCCCACCAGGATTGGAACCTTTTATCAAATCACTAAGGGAAACGTATTGCTTGTAGTAGAGAAGGAGAAATAGGAACCTAAAGCCTTGAAAAATTTCAGGCAGTATTTTTGCAAATCCTTATTTTTGCAAATATTTTTAGCAAGTGAAATGAGGTGACCTCAACAAGAAGTCCTTTTACTATTCTGGCTAGAATCTGGGGACCAGAGGCAGTGGGATTCACTGTTGGATACTTTCAGATGCTGCTAACTCCATTTACTGCAGAATATCATCAACAAATTCATCTTCCATTCATTTCTGCTTATTCATTGTTTTCTCAAACAGAAGAGAGCTCAATTCTTGAGACCATGCTACAGAATTGCACAGGTGCCACATCCTATGTAATACAGTTTGTTATTCAATTGTCTTGCCCCTTGATAACAGAAAATGTTTTATGAAGAAGATAGTAATATTGCTCCTTGTTAAATTACTCCCTTCTAAGAGAGGCTGAGATGTTGTAAAGCAATGCTGGATTTTTATGCCATTATATGTAACAACCAGAGGATCAAGGGAGCTTTCCTGTCATGCTTAGTGTAGGAAAAGCATCCTTGTTCCTTCTGATCTGGTGTCACCCCCAGCCACCATGGGAATATGTGCATGGAAGACACTGTTTGCCTGTAGTAGTTCTGTGGGGGAAATGGCACTATTCATCAGCACTTTCATGGTTCCTTAAATAGTTCATTACAATCCTTTTCATCCAGCTACTTGCAAACAGAATCCAACAATTAGGGAAAGTGTATGTTCTAGAAAGTCTGGTCCTGATGCACAAACTAGGGCTATGGAATAGGCAGACACTAGTTTAAGAAACAGAGCATAGTTTTTTCTATGTCACAGTTTCTGATAAATACTTGAAACAGGACTTCCAGTATTTAGTCTGAACACAAATATGAAGATATGCTTCATTTGAAAAAAATAGAACAGGACTTAAAAACCAAATAAATTAAAATCTGAAGGAAGTCGATCATAAAATGTAAACTATTCACATTATCTGAAGCTGCATCTAAAAAGTGCCAAGAGCTTCTGAGGTAGCTAATAAAACACAGTGAGTAAATGTTGGAAAATGTTGAGGGATGTAACTTGTAGGGTGAGAAATGCACTGCAGTGCAGTACATTGGAAGGCTTAAGTCAAGCCACACATAATGCAAAGTTCTTCACTAATTAGAATTACCTAAAGACAAACCTTGTTCACTATCCCTAATAACAGATTCCTTTAAAGTTCTCATTCAAGTACTTAAATATGTACCATGAAAATCAGCAAAAAATTGAAGATGCAGGAAACAACCACAAAAAAAAGAGAAAATGGGCCGAATGCTAGAGAAAAGTTGTAGTGGTGAGAGTTTTAAAGAACTTCATTTCTCCAGCTTACAAAAATATGTTGGCGGTAACCTGAATTCTGTTAAAGGACCTTTATGGGAAGAAGAAACTAGGCACTAAGTGGACTCTTTAATTTTACATAATTGATTTCAGTAGTGTCTACATCAAGTCTTCCCAGCACTATAAAGTAGTAGAATTAAAACTGACTGGAAAATTTCTGATGAGATGGTTTTGAATTGACACCTGGAAGGTACTGGCTTTGAAAATTCTTTTGATGAGAAGTTTCTCAAGCTCCAAAGAGTGTTTCAAGCCCAAACTGAGGAGTCTTCCGGAGTGCAAAAAGAAGTGAGGTAATTGTATGGAGTATGGAAAGGAAACTTACATATACTGTCATAGCACATAATTCATAGGAGTTTTCCTACTGCCTTATGAAAGGGAATGTGTCATCAGCTAAGTTACCTGCAGGTCTAGGAAATACCCCTTGACCTTCTGCTTATACTCTTTTATTTTTCTCCTCCTCCTTTTCTATACTGACCTTCCCCTCCCACCCTCCTGAATGCCTTCTCACAACAACAACTTTTCTCTAAACAGGAAAGACCTTTTCAAAAACATACATGCTGTCCAGATACAGAACAGAAAACACCAAAATTCAAGAGGGTCCCATGGTAGAGAGACAATTTCCTGCAGACCTGTAGGCAAAATGCCAAGGTAGCTCTTCATGCTGATTGTTGCAAGGTTTTACTTGGAGCAGATGGATTTTCACTGCTTATGATACAGGCTGTGAGGCCCCTAAGGCAGATGCAGTAATGTGAAGTCATGTTCATCCAGTGAATTTAGTTACAACACCAATTGCGCTCCTCATGGAACAGCATTCTATAGAGAAAAATTTCCTATTCAGGTGGCTTCTCCAGCAGTTATTTATGCACCAATGTTTCAGCAAACATCTTGCTTCTGCCACATTCTAAATAAGGCATTTTTCTTGTAAATAAAATATTGATCAATCTAGCAAGAAAGGCTTTAGTATATATTGCATAGTAGTTCTAATAGAGAAAAGAATGTCTGTGAAAACAAAAATAAATAAAAATTACATGGTATTTATATGAAAAGAAAGGTGTGACATTCAGTGAACAGCAAACACCATCCTTGGGAGAAAACTGGCAGCAAAACTAGTTATTTAATGTATAAAACCGTGTATGCAAATCAAGACTGATTTGGATCTAAATATCAACTGAATGTCTTATTTCAGGAGGGTTTTGAGCAATAAGGCTTGTCATCTATAAGCTAACAGCTAACATGGGGTATTTTTATGAGAAATTATGAACTACGAATTTTATCTTTTGACATCATGAGTTAGAAGACATTAATCCTGTTTCTTCCTAGAGTAAACAAGGAATGTTTCTTTCTCAGTTTAACTGATGTATTGTAACATTCTTCTTCCAATGCAAAAGCTTTATAAAAGGAAATTTTGTTTCCTTGTTAAGGCACCCCAAAATAAAGGTGCTCTGTGCTGTGCTTACAGTGCGCTTACAGTTCTCGAAACCTTATGCATTAAAACACAGTGACTATCTAGGTTTTATTCACTCTGGTGAAGCTAAAGTAGCTGTGAAGGGTCCAGTTGTGTTTAATCAGCCAAGTAGGGATGAGAGCTCAAGATCAGTCTGGCCTGATCACACACAAACTCACCCTCACAGTTCCCAATAGGTTTTGCAGTTTGTTGAAGAACTTTCAGTTCATGCAGTTTTACTGCAAGCAGGGAGAAGTTGTCACTTCCTGCAGGTCTATGTTTTGCCCAGCTGCAATCAGTCATGGAGTTATCACATTCTGAAAGAATAAAAAAAGTAGGGTAAAGTTTTCGGCAGAGCTGTGGCATTATGTTGATATATGCCAATTGATCTGGTTCGAGCAATGTCTGCTGGAATTTTTCAAGGAACCTAAGGGAATTAAGTGCCTGAGGGCCATCGGGGACTACTTAAAATAGGATAACTGTGACAAAAACTTTTTAAAAGCTTTTTGATTGTGATTTGTCTTTTCATTAAACATGGCACACATGTTTGATTTTCTCCTTGTTGATCATCATGAGACTTTATTGTCCAGAGAGCCAAGTTTGGACTGCTCAGTCCAGGACAGATGTATTGACCCTGCAGATAAAAATAAGCACTAGTTTTGTCTCCAAAACAGACTCTGTCATTACTAAGAGGAGCATCACAGGGGCTTTGTTTGACAGCAGTGACCCGAGCTGCTTACAGTCAGTCTGCTTCTTAGCAAAATATTCTGGGAATAAGCCAGCTGCAGGTGATTGGCTTAACAATTAAAAATTCAGGCTCCTCATTGGGCTGTGACACTTACATGTTTAGACCACAGCAAGTGAAACCTTTACCATCAAGGAGAATGAAGCTGTATTTTATCTTGCACTTGCTACAACCTATTGTCCTGGTACAGTTTCCCCCGTTCAGCTTGTATGTGGCAGTTTGGTGGATCGAAATGCTCAGCTTTCTATGTTTGCAAAAGGAATTATATGGGAAAAATGTTTCTGTTTGATAGCATCTGTAAACTTTGGCACTTTAAAACTCCTCTTCCAAATGGTTTGAGTTCCTTGATGTCCTGAAATGTTTATGTTTCAGGAAAAGGATTGGCCTAATTTGTAAATGTTTCCTTGTGTCCTGGGTATGGTTTGGGAATCCTCAGCACTTCTCTCAAAGGAATGTTAATCAGGAATTCTACTGCCTTGTTCAGACTGGCTTTACCACAGAAATGTGCTTTTTTTTTAATGCTACTTTGAAACATTCACTTGCAATTGCACTGGCTAAGGTGTCTATGAGGATCTGAGTTTAAGACAGTGTAAATGGGTTCAGCTCCACTGCCTTGCTAAGTTTGTGCCTGCTTAAGAAGAATTCAGTTCTTGAATTGTAGCAAAACCATGGAATTTTTTTTTTCTTGTTTCTTAATTGTTTTCACTGCTAAGCAGTATTGGAAAATAGTCTGAAAATAATATTTCTGCATCATCATAAGTTCTGCATTTTGAACATGCATTAAAAGAAACCTTCTGTGAGATCACAGGCCACTTTAAAGAGAGCTTTGCAAATCAACAAAACTTTGGGAGAGTTGGGGTTTTTTTAACATTGAACTCCATTTTCACTTACCCATCTCAACAAGAAAGGGATGTATCATGAAGAGGATGAGTACCTGGGATTCAGTCATGGTGGTATCACCCCTGGCATTTTTCCTTCCTTAAGATTTTTTGGGGGGTTTTTTTGTATACATGTCAAAAGAATTTAAAGCAAATTTCTCTTGGGATTGTTTTATTGCTTCTTTGTTTTTTCTTAGGTGCATATCTTAAAAACATGGCAGTAAATTTTCTTTATGTCTTAGCAATGCCCCATTGCCTGCAGCCCTTTCTTTTATTCCTGTCTTGCTGTACAAGGTAGCTGGTTTGGTTTTGGTTGCTTGCAAATATCCTTACTTCTGAATGTCCAAACTAATCTCCTATCAAAGCTGACATCTTGTCTTTAAAGAAGTAGTCTTTAGAATTTCAGTGTTATTATTGGAGTTAAAAAAAAACAAAAAAATGTTCTTAAGAAACTATTTCAAAGAATTTTGAAAAACAGTGCAGTGGGGATCTTCAGGCTTCTCTAGCAGTTTTCTTTCATCTTCTGCATCAACCTCATTTCCAGAGCTGATGATAATTGATTACAGTCTCCATTTCTTAAATAGCCTTAAGAAAATATACTGGCATCTCTGTGCCTCATTACAGGATGCACATCAAGGCCTGGGTGACCTTGTCAGTTTTATCTGTGTTACAGAGACACTCTGAACCGTCAGGGGGATGAAAGCTGCACAATAGAGAAGGATGATTCCTGGAGGGAATGCTTCCATGAGATGTTTTAGCATCTCTGAATAGGAGTGGCATCTTGGAAGGTCTGGAGATGTGCTTGTGGCTAGTGCATCTGTCTATGTGATTTTGGACAGGAGATTTAGAGCAATGTGTGCCACTGGGTGTCTTGGTATAGGTCCGATGACTGTCTGAGCTTATTTCTTCCCATGGGAGCTCAGGGTGTCTCTTAAGTGTATTCTGTGTGCATCACCCCATAAACCAGCAGATATTACACCATTTTATCAGCCTTTTACACCAAATAGATTTAAAAGCAATTCCGAAGTACTGTTCCAGTAGTTAAGGTGTAGGACAGAGGGCTGCATTTTATTTGCACTTCCACCTTCTTGGGAAGGAAGGTGGATGGAGCCAGTAAAAATCTAAAGCCATCAGGCCATGCTAGTGGGGTAAAATCTGCATCTCTGGAAATAAGACCTAGAAATTTACACAAGCCTGGGAAGAGTAGCTCGGAGGAATTTTGCAAAGCATAGGTACTACTCATACTGTCAGCAAGGCAGACTCTCCAAAGGTAATCTCGGGTGGGGTGGTGCTACAATGAAACCTACGGTGTGGCGGTTACTCTAGAAGGGTATTTAAAAGTCTCTACCTCAAAACAATATTGGGACTATATCTGCTTTAGCGCTGTGGAGTACTCTGATTCTCTGATGAGGAGCATGTGGCTAGAAAAGCTAAACAGTGCTTTGAAGCTCAGATCACAAAGGTCTTGCAGCATTAGAAATTGCTGTGCACTCTGAGAGATAATCTCTCTTTGAGGGAGATCAGATGTTTATTTTACTTATCAGTTATCTATATTTATATTCCTGATTGGAACAGGATAAATGTTAAGAGCAAAGTGACAATGCCTATATTTAAGTGAGGAGTTAATGAAATACTTAAAGATAGTCTATGTGGCTGTTAGAAGAGAGGGAATTTTTTTTGCTATTAAATGTCATGTTTTCCTGCTTTCTCTTGTAGGACATCTTTTCTTGTCTCACCTTTTGTAACCCAGGCTTGTGATTCTGTCCTTTCCCAGCCTAAAAAGCCCGTTGCAGCTTCAGGCTGAAAAACTACAAACAACAGCAAATTGAGGATGGCAATCTGGCAGGATGGGACTTCATAACCTGAAGCTGTCATTGGACAATTAAGCCCAATATGTAAATGGACTAAAAGTTGTAAAAGCATGAAAACTCCTAACTCTGCATCCACCTTGGGTGAAGCCACAGCCGGGCTCTTGAACTGCCCAACGCGTATTCTTTGAAGGCCTTTTGAAGGAATACTGACTTTATTCCTTTAACACTGCCTAGCCTCTGTTCTAGGTAGCCTCTCCAGGCACCAGCACTGCACTTCGTGGAGGGCACAGGGGCCTCAAGGCGCGGAGCCGCTTCAGGACTGACACAGGGACAAAAGCTGTGATGTGCTCCGAGCATAGGGGGTCACACGGGCCAGGGACCAGCAGCAGGCAGAAAGCTGCCAGGGCTGGGGAAAAGCCCTGCCCTGCTTACAGGGTAGCTGGGCCGGGGGCTGGGAGAGCTCCATTTCCACCCTTGGGTGCAGAGACAGGGGCGTTCACCCTCCTTATGGGGTTGCCTCTCTCTCCAGGCAGCCAAAGGAGCACAAGGACAAAAGGCTGAGCACAGCAAAGACCAAACCCTGCACACAGGGAGGTCACCCAGCATAAAGCCGGCCACGGCACCCTCAAGGTGCCCTGGCCATGACAGGAAGGCTCTTTGCCCAGAGGGCCTCTCGTGGCCCCTCTTCAGCTCCAAGCTTGTTCTTGCCTCACCATTCCACTCTTGACCTCGAAGCCGCTGCCTCTCTTGCCTCGTTGTCCAATGGTTTCTGCCAAAGGACGACAACACATTCAGGCCTGAGAAGCTCCAGCTCCTGTGCCTGAAGGGAACCACCAGCCAACATCACCACAGACTCAGCCTTGAGCCACTCAGTCCAAAATATTAACATTAGGTCTTGCAAGATTTTTCTTCTTGGAATTGTGTTTGTAACAATCCCTCCCTGAGTGTAGACACTCCTCTCAAAGATAAGCCATAGAGATTTTTGTCCAGTTTTTGCATGGCTGTATTATGTTAACTTTCACTGAACTGTTGTGTTGTTGGTTTTTTTTCCTAGATTTAATATAATCACATTGAAGACAGTTGAAAACAGTGCATTATACTACACTGGTTTTTATTTAATCTCTGCTGTTTAGGAAATAATTCTGACTAAGGTACTTTTGTGTAGCTGTAATCATTATAAATCCTATAAGTTTATATGAATATATGTGGTCTGGAATCCTTTATCCTAAAGGAGAAAATTGTATAAATGTTCAGTTATATCTATAAAAACTTTTACGCATAAACCATTGTCTAATTCTGGAGCTGCGATATGATTACATCACAGATTCTTCTCTGAGGAGTTTAGAAAGCAAGGGGGTTGGGTTTGCACCTCATGGCTCATCAGGAGGGCTTTTCTAACAGATTTTGTCTGCAGCTCGCGCTCTGCCCACGACAATATCTCTCTAAAGTACCCCAGGTTTTCAGCTGAAAATGTCACCTCTTTCCCTTTTAAATTATCCCAGATTTTCTGTCAAAGATGCTGCCTCTGACTGCTGTGTTACAACACACTATCCCTCAAATGTGCTAATTGTTCCTCTCTAAATTACCCGAAATGTACTCGTCAAAAAAGTGCTAATTTGTTTCATATAAGTTACCTCAGGTTTTCTAACATGCAAATGACTTTGCCCTCCCAAAAGACTGCCTCTGATTTTCCCTCCAAAATGCCCTCTTAGCTGTGTCCTATACATCACCTAAGATTTTATTCTAAAAATATTTGTTCTCTGCCTCACATGCTTCTTCAGATTTTCCCTCCAAAATATTTCCTACAGATTAATTCAGATTTTGCTCCTTAAATACGTTAGAGATTACTTTATATTTTACTTTTATTCATTCCCTTGCAGTTTACCTGATATTTTACCCCAAAATTTCCTTCTGGCCTTTAGAAATTACCAAAGGTTTTATCACAACATTTTCTCTGCCTCTCCTCCCAAAATTACTTAGGACGTTTCCTCAAAAAAATTTTCTCCCCTAGAGATCACTTCGGGTTTCCCTACCAAAAATGTCCACTGCATTGACCTCCATAGATAAGCACAGCTGTTGTTCCCACACTGCTCGATTTTACCCCAAAGTGTTCATCCCGTGCCCCACAGGTGACGCCAGAGAATTCAAGTATTTCTCCCGTCTGAAGTTCTTGCTGCCCCTAATGCGTTTCCTCAGCAGTTCGACTCGCACACTGAAGGGCTGTGCAGTGCCGTGACGGCCGCCGTCCGCTCCTCCTCTGTGTCTCACCCCAGGGCTGCCGCGGGGCGCCTCCCGGACCGCGCATGGAACCCGCCCGACGCCTCGCCGGGAGCGGCGGACACTGCGGGTTCCAGCTCCCGCCGCCGCGGCTGAGGGGAGCGGGGTGCGAGGCCGCCGCACCGAGGGCGGCACTGCGGGTTCCAGCTCCCGCCGCCGCGGCTGAGGGGAGCGGGGTGCGAGGCCGCCGCACTGAGGGCGGCACTGCGGGTTCCAGCTCCCGCCGCGCTGACAGAACCGGCGGGGCCGGGCCGCCGCTCCTGCGGTGCCAACCGGGAGGCGGCGAGCACATGACGGGAACCCGCCCGTGTGCCTCAGGGCGTGTCCGCATCCCCACCAGTGAGCTTCCCGCTCCCTCAGCGACCCACGGCAAACCCGCATCTCCCCGCCTCAGTGATCCTCACGCCCCCTCAGTGGTACAGGGCAGGACATCTGCCACCGCCTGAGTTGCACGTGCAGGGTACTCAGTACGGCTCTCAGAGACCATCACGGTTCCTCAACAACACTCGAGGCACTTTCCTCCCCCTCAAATGACCTTTGTGTCCCCTTAGCAACATGAAGGCCACACACCATTCCTTCAGTGACCCGCATGCCCTCTGAGCAGCACACAGGGCATTTGCCACCCTTTCAGTGACCCTCCTGTCCCCTTAGAGGAACACGGGGCACCTCAAATGACCCTCATACTCCCCCTCAGAGGAACACAAGTGGCATCTGAATCCTAAATAGTACGTAACAAAAGGTTACAAATAATACTGAAATAAACGGCCAAGGAGACCTGTTCCTTTTTAATGCCTTTATTAAGAAATCAGCTCTGGGTGGGGGTCCGAGGGGTCACACACACCGCCGCTGCTCCCTTCGGCGCCTTCGGCGACGTGGAGGAGGAGGTGGGCAGCTTTGCTACACAGCAGAGCTGGGGCTTCCGTGCTCACGGGCGTGCCTGGGAAGTCCTTTTGAGCTCCTTGTCTGAGGGTGTCTTGCAGATGGAGAACTGTGTAAGTTCACAGCAACATGGTGGAGTTGCTTTGGTTGGTGGTTTTATCCTCTCCACTGCTACGCCAGTCATGGGGTACTATTTCTAGTCTTGGATTTTACACTGGCTCGTTGCCTAAGGGTTCTTTATCTCTGAGTAGTACCCAGTGTCTCAGTGTCCTTTCATTTGCATATTTTGTGCTGTTTTGTGGAGCAGCAGAGGCTATACCCGACGGAAAAAGGATACAGCTAAGGGACTCTTGGTTAGGGTAATTAACAATATGGGTGATTAACAGTCTGTACATTCATCTTGGTGATCAGCATTTGACATGGTAACATTTAACAATTAACAGAACGTGGTAACAATTGATTAACTTATAAAATTGTTCATAATAATACTGTACCAAGTAATACTGTACCAAGTAATACTGTAACAAGATGTACAAGTAAAACAAGCAAGACAGCAAAGCCAGTGAGAAAACATGCACCATCAAGAGCAAAATAGCAAATTTTAATGGAACTTGCAAACTACAAAGTTAGCTAAAAACAAGTTAGACTGGAAAAATCAAGAAGCACCAGGCAAGTGCTGAAGCTGGAGGTAAAAAGTTCAAACGTGAGAAAGACTACAGAAGTCTTCATCAAAAGACTACCAGAAGACTGACGACCACCACAGAAGGAACTGACACATGTGTAAAATCAACAAACTCTTATAAAACCAAGACACAGCTTTATACAAATATGAGTATGCCAATGATACGTTGTAACTGTGACCTTGTCTGGGAAGACCTTTTAAAATGAAACTGAAGGCTAAAGAAGATTGAGTGAGGTTTGATGGAGAGATCCACCCCCTCCCAGCTCTGAATAAACAAATACCTGCTCTGCAGCCGTCCGACTATAGAGTTCTGTTTTCTTGTCCAGTTTTGGGCTTCACATCTACCTCACCTCAGTGACACTCATACCCCCTCAGCAGCACACAGGCAATCAGTCTTTCCTTCAGTGACCTGTTATTCCCTCGGTGACACGTGGGGCACCTGCCACTCGCTCAGGGTCCAGTGTCCCCTCAGTGACACTCATTTTCCCTCAGTGACCCTCACACACCCTCAGCATCACCAGGGGCACCCGCGTCTCCCTCAGTGTTCATTCTGGTCCTTACAGATAACCTCACATGTTCCTTCTAAAATGTTCTATTCCATTGAGATTACTGCAGATTTTCCCTTCATAATGTCCCAATCTGCATCTACACCTCTGATTTCAGCCCCAAAATGCTACCTAATGATTACCTCAAATTTTATCTCCAAATTGTCCTTTTTTCCTCTCTACTGATTCCCCTCAGGTTTTCCCTCACAAATGTTCCCTATTTGTCCCATACAAATTACCTCAGATTTGGCCTCTAAAATATTTGTTAACTTCCCTGCAGATTACCTGAGATTTTACCTCAAAAATGTTCTTTCTGGCCCTTAAAAATTACCTCAGTTTTTTTCACAAAATTTTCTCTGCCTGTCCTCCCCAAATTACCTGAGACTTATCCTGCCTTTTCCCAAACCAACCTTCTCTCCTAGAGATCCCCTCAGATTTTCCTGCCAAAAATCTCTGCTATATGTCCTCCACAGATTGCTGCAGTTTTTATTCCAACGGTCCTGAGGAAATAAAACTCCTCAATTTTACCCCCAAAATGTTCCTCCCTGCCTACAGGTGATGCCAGGGAATTCCATTCCTCCCCTCTGAGGAGGGGAGGAATGTTGTCCCCTCTGAGTTACCTCAGCATTTCACCTCACAAACTGAAACACTGTGCAGTCCTGTGATGGTCCAGGCCCATCCGTTTTTTACCATAAATATGCTGTTCTTGGTTTTCCAATTGTCCACAACCAGTGTGACATTTCTTACACTTCTTTCACTCCCATCCCACTGGTTTGCAATCCCTGTTTTACCTATCCATTCCAGCTGTGCATCGCAGTTTTACTTCTCTTCCTACCACCTGTCTTCCTCATTATCCTGTCTTATTTTCTCCCCTTAGTGTTCAAGTAACCTTCTTCCAGCTCTGTCATTTCCTATGAACATCCCCAATGACACCCAAAGGTTTACTTTCCCTTTCATGGAAATAAAGCACTTTATCCTTCTGGATGCTTTCTGGACAAACTCACTTTGGGAGCAGGCTGGCAGCAGCGACTCTCAGTCTGGGTGAGTGCCTGTAGCACCCACAGGTAACCCCAGAACCATTACCACAGTGTTCTGCCATTCTCAGGTTTGGGATCTCAGTCAACATCTTCAGGACATTTTATGGCTAAATTACAAATGTACAGTTACTATTTTTTGTTTAAGCCTGTAAATGTAAACAATTTTTTACAGTTTCGGTACACATAGAGAAAGAGTGTCCATCTGAAACAAAGACTGTTGTTGTTTAAATTTATGGGGGGTCCCCGGGGAGTGCCCCCCGGAGACCCCCGGGGTCTTTTGGGGTCGTGGTGTTCCCGTGCTGGCAGGCAAGGAGACTCAGATGCCGGTGGGGTGCTGATGAGGTGAGGGTTTATTCACTGAGGGAGAGGGGAAGGGAAAGGAGGGAGGGGGAAGGGGGGGAGAGGAGAGAGGAGCGTCCGGACGCCTCCAGGGGAAGAGGGGCAAGAGGGGCAGAGCCTTCTGCCTTAGCATTCTTATCACAGAGGTTCAAAGGGGCGCGGTAACATTCTCCAGCCAATGAGGTTACAGATACAGGATACTGCAGGGAGGGTACAGACTGGGGATAAATCATACATTTTCCAAGGGTGAGCTAGAGCAAACCATTTCCATAAAATGCAATCCCACAAGTCACCCTTTTTTTCTTTAAAATGTGAGAAGAGAAATGTGACATATGACCATTAACAATTTAAAAAATGAAACAGTAATTACAGTTTTGCAGCATGAAACCAAATACAATTGCAGTAAGGATTATGTTATAAGGTGAACAGTTGATCTGACCTTGTAATTGCAGTAGACGGGTTATATGAGTTTATATTGCAAGATTTGAAACAAGTTAACAAATTTGTTTGAGCCTTTCCAGCGTGACTGGCCTAATAGTGTCTAGTCTTTTCCAACTGGCTTTTCAGACCACCACAGCCCCAGCTTAGGCTGAGGCGCTGACCTCTGCTCCCATTCCAGGGACAGGAAAACACGTGGAGTTCCCCGGGCTCCACACACGGCTTCAGATTCTCCAGGTGGCCTGCTGCAGTTCCCCCATTGGGGCCGGGCAGGGGCAGTGAGGAATTTAAATCAACTCAAGCTGCCATTGATCTGTCACGGAATTCCCGTAAGGCCTGAACAGCAAGTCACCGACACTCACGGATCTGAGCCAAACTACTCCTTTCACTTTCCAACTGGTTCAACTAAAACAAAAGACCCCCAGTTTTAGGTCATCAAAAGAAAAACAAAAGAAAAAAACTACAAAAACCATCAAATACTTTCTCAGACACCAATTTAGGTTATCAATCACCCTCAGAACTAACTGAGGACAGCATAAACCCAAAAAGCGTTACCGATTCAATAGTCTACTACTGATTCGCGCTTTACAAGAAGACAATCTAAAAACTGCTTCCCTTGGATCCACACTTGTGACCTGAAAAGGCCTCTGCTTTCTAAATTAGAAAACAGGGGAATCTGCAATATGAACACACACAAAAGCTAGAAAGGCATAATTGTAAAAACTACTTCATGGGGATGGGAAGGAAATGGAGGGGTTTGGGACACCCTGCTGTTTGGCCAGAACAGCAAGGGACAGGGGCAGAAAAACAGGGAAAGGGAATCAAAGTAGCATTAACAATTATACAAGGCTGCAAAACTGGTATTACAAATTCACTTTAGCTTTGGGGTTTGGTTTCTTAGCGTTTACCTTGTGGGACTTGAAAAGCGGAAGATGGGACTGAGAGCACGTGGCCATGGTGGCCATGCGGTCACAGCGCAGCACGTGGTGTTAGCTGTGCCGTGCCGGGTTTAGCAGGAAAGGGTTAACTCTCGGGGGTTTGTTAAGGGAAAGGGGGTTAGGGAGAAGGAGCAGCGAGGGGAGGAGGGGGTAAGGGTAAGGAAGGAGGTTACACGATTTACAAAACCGAGTTTTGGAAGGTGCGGGGCTTGGGCACAACTGAAGATTGCTTTTTCCTTCTCTGATGGCTGTCTGGCTGAGTTCCTTTCGCTGCTGTCCAGGGGCGTTTGTCCGCGCGGCTTCTCCCGGTGCTGGGGCCCGCGCGCGCTGCGGCGGGGCTGGGGCCACGTGTTGGCTCCGCCGGGACTGCCCCGCGCCGCGGTCCCGCTGGGCTGGGGCCGCTCCTCCGCCGGGGCCGTGCCGGGCCGGGGCCGCTCCACCGCCGGTTCGCCGCCCGCGCCGCGGCTGCCGAGGGCCGGAGGGTGCCTCGCCGCTGCCGCGCAGCCCGCGCCGCCGAGGCGGGCCGGGGCCGCGCCGCAGCAGCCACGCGCCGCAGCCACACGCCGCTGCAGCGGTCCCGCCGCGCCGGGGCTCACGCCGGAGCGTCGCCGTGGCGGAGCCGCGCCGCCCGGGCTGCGCCGTCCGGCGGGGTTGTGCAGCCCGCGCAGCGCCGAGGCGGGCCGGGGCCCCAAGGGGCCGGGACCCGGGCCCGCGCTGGGCTGGTCAGCGGTGGTGGGATGGCTGCGTGGTGGCTCACGAGGTCTCTGCGCGGTGGGGGAGGGGCCGCCCCGGGCCGCGATGGCCCAGAACGGCCGCTCCACCAGAGACGGCACAGAAACGGAGTTACCATGGTCCATCTTATCTCAGGGTCGCTGATGCTGTTGCCCGACGTTGGTGCGTCATCTGTTGTTGTTTAAATTTATGGGGGGTCCCCGGGGAGTGCCCCCCGGAGACCCCCGGGGTCTTTTGGGGTCGTGGTGTTCCCGGGCTTGCAGGCAAGGAGACTTCAGATGCCGGTGGGGTGCTGATGAGGTGAGGGTTTATTCACTGAGGGAGAGGGGAAGGGAAAGGAGGGAGGGGGAAGGGGGGGAGAGGAGAGAGGAGCGTCCGGACGCCTCCAGGGGAAGAGGGGCAAGAGGGGCAGAGCCTTCTGCCTTAGCATTCTTATCACAGAGGTTCAAAGGGGCGCGGTAACATTCTCCAGCCAATGAGGTTACAGATACAGGATACTGCAGGGAGGGTACAGACTGGGGATAAATCATACATTTTCCAAGGGTGAGCTAGAGCAAACCATTTCCATAAAATGCAATCCCACAAAAGACTACCACCTTCTCCCCCCGGATAATTTTTAGCCTTCACTCCAGACTTAGGGAAGTTAGAGACAGGTTTACCATAGTGCTTTGAGGCTTTTTTTTTGTACCTCGAGAGCACTGTTTGACAGCCTCACCTCTAGGATGGCATGCTCACACAGCTTCAGAGCTGCTGGGAGAGGAGAATCTGATCCACTGACTAGGTCCCAAAATAGCACCTGCTGGGAGGTGACTGGCTGGCCAATTCCTGTGGTGTTTCCATTACTGATTTAGATGAAGTCTGGTGCCAGGAGTCCTGGGGTGGTTTCCTTGACAAGCAGAAGAAATGTACAACCAAGATGCATTCAGGTGCTGTTTTAACTGCTCTGAAACAATGAGATGCATTATCAGAAATCAGAGAAATAAAATCTAGGTGTACAGCCAAATGGTGAACAGCATTTATGTTCAAGGGCAAATTTGAGCTGATCCTGGAATCTACCATGGAACAAACCCTCAAGTGAGTAAGCAGGCTGGAAGTATTTCTCCTATTCAATAGGACAAAGACCTTGCAAGATTACGTACTTTGTTTATAGCCTTTAAATTAGAAATTTCAAGAGATGTAAGGTATTTCTATGAGATATATAGATAAATCTAACTTATAGATAAATCGAATTAATTTGAATGTCCCTGTTAAATCTGAAGGCTTCAAATTTCAAAGTTGATTGCAGACAATGCACTACTCATCAGAAGCACTAGGGGCATTTATTGAAATCAGAATGTAATTTGAAATTGCTTCAACAAGACAGTGTAAATTTTAAGCCAAAATATACAACATCAGTAAGAGTAACAATATATTGTTACTCATTGTTTGTATGTAGACATGGCCACAAATTTTCTATGGACAGTAAATTCATTGAAAACTTCATGTTTTCATGAATTCAACTTAACACTGAGAAGCATTTGAAGTCTTATTATGGCAAATATTTTTCAAGGAAGCATTCCACTATAAAAGATTAAAATACATAAGAATTTCAAAAGCAAATGTTCTTTTCAGTTTCATAGTTTTGGCATTTTCTTTTACCAGTGACCTACTCTTTAAGGGGAAAAAAATAAAATAAAATAAAATAAAACAAAACATAAAATTATAAATAAGAGAACTCCGAGATGTATCATGTACAATAGATTGACAAGTAGTTTTAAGACCAAAAATATTTTGGGGTTTTTTTTGGTTTCTGTTTTGAGCCCTTTTAGATGAAGGCCCAAAATATGATTATTCCAGTTGAACACAGAGTTTTATTTTTCAGTTTAGTAAATAGCCAGAAACATCCATTTCCCTGCTTTGTGCTTGGGAGGCATAAGCACATGTGAGGAAGGTAGGGAGAAATTGAAGGGGATGCCATGGATGTAATAGGCAAAGCAGAGTGAATAAAGAAAGGACTTATCAAAGGTGACAAACCAGATGACAAATGTAAATGTTTTTGAACTCTCTGCTGACATCAGGATACCTCATAATAATTTCCTTTCAGACCTTTCTGATAACTTTGCTCTCCTATTAATTCCTTTTTCACTGAGGTAACAGGGAATGATCATTTGTTTAATGATGTCTAAAGATCCAAGAAGGCTAAATATCCTAATAAGGCAATTTTATTTACAAATAATATTTCATTCACCAACATAATCGAATTGTTTTCTGCAGTAGGCCATGTCCCTAGCAATGGGGTATGCAACATCCTAATCCAGAGACAATTTTGGCAAAATGAGTGTGCCATTTCCCAGAGCTAAGTATAAGTCAATGGGAAATTATCAGACAGGTGGTTTACTCTGAGAGAACATTTTAAAAATGTGTTATTAATTTTATTTTATTAATAAACTTAATAAAGAACTGAAGAAAAAGAGAGAAGAATCCTGGTCGCTGACTTTCTCTGCAGTAAATTTCCCCATGCTTGGGGATTGTCAACAGTTGGTATCCTCCTTTGACTGCAGGTGCAGACTCAGGAAAAGAAATTATTCTCAAATTGTCTTCCCCTTTATCACAAACTTCCCTTCTTCATGACAAGAGTATAATAGATGCAGACTCTGAACCAAGGTGTCAGAGATGTCTTCTGCTTAAAAGACAGAACTCTGATGCAGCATCAGAAAAATCTTGCAAGTGAATCAGCTGTTCTTTTACCTATATCACTTAACAACTAATTAAACATATAAAAGTGGCCTTTAATTTGCTGGCATTCAGGAGATGTTTTATCGCAAATCAAATTGTCTGCTTAGTCCAGTTTACAGCAGGTTACTGCAGCAGGCACTGACTCAAACTCTGACAAAGTGCATTGCCACAGAACATCCTGAAACAAGTACTGAAAGATCCCACAAACCCACTTCCACTTCTATTTCTGTGGATGCCAGTGGTTTAGAGAGAATTTAATATGTGCTTTTCCCTCAGTGTTAGGGCCCTCTATTAATTTGCAGAATGAAAAGTTGTCTAAGCTTTTAATGTAGGTCAGACTCAGCTCTTCACGGCGTTTTCAACCAAGATGCAGCTATTAAGCTTCCCTTTAAAACATTCTCATTTCCCAAGCCAAGACCCCTGGCTCAGAGCTGTAATTATAAACTGCAAGTTCCAAAGTTAGCAAGTGGTAAAGGTGAAAGAGGATAGAAGCACAACACACCCATGATTCATTATTTGTTGAGTGAACTCCAACACTGGATGGGAAAACTAACAAGAATTTTGTACTTTGAGCTGACTCAACAGAACACATGGAAAGGGCAATTTTCATTTGACGCACAGTGAGCGGAGCTCCCTCTCCAACGGCAAAGATGCTCCTCTTGCAGCAGTGTGGAACTCTGGTGGCTTCAGCTGACGAGGGACTTCTGCCAGACCTCTACATGGACAGACACTGCAAGTGCAGGCACCAGGTGTTCAGACAACTCAAATGTCTAGCAGAGACCAAAGCAAAGATTTCACAGAAACCACAAAAATTCTAAAAGTTAGAAACTGAAATACTGTAGTATTTTTTTACTTCAGACAGCAGCTCTTCCGTAGGAGAAGAGTTCAGGCAAAATATAACAATGTATCCTGGTAAAAGATGGTGGATGTGAGGGAGGCCTTTTCCTAATCCACAAGTGAGATTTCCTAATCTGAAGACCAGTAAACAGACATTGTTAAAACAACAAGGAAATGCATTAATTTCATGTTTTTCTTTCTTGCTGCTTAACTGCATTCCTTTGTTTTTATCATGAGCACTAATTCCTCCTCACACACCCCCTGCCTCAGCCAGTGAGTTTCCACATTACAGTCATAGGGTTTGAGTGCTGTTTAGTATGGAAATAGCCTCAGATTACCCATCTTAAAATAATATTTTGCCAGGGTTCAATAATTGTAGTCAAAGAATGCTTTATTTGTATTCCAGGTAGCAAAGTACTAATTTTTCCTCTTTATACTTGAGGGGAATTTCAAAATCCTGGGTTCAGAACCAGTTAAGCCTTTGTGTTCCTCAGGAGATCTGAAGTGTGTCTAAAAAAACCAACCAACCAACCAACCCCCCCCCCCCCCCCCCAAAGAAACAAACAAACCCAAAACAAACCAAAACAAACTAAAAAAACCAAATCAAACCACCACCACCACCAACCAACCAACCAAACAAATCCCCAGCAACCCAACACTAAAAATCTTCGGGGTCCAGGTCATACCTGTCCTGTCAGAGCTGGGGCTTAGCACGGAGAGCAGGAGGCAGCCCTGAAAGGAGCCATTGTGTGGGGAGCAGCAGGACACAATCCTGCATTTATGGAGGATTGACTGTTCTCTCCATTTAATCAAACTTTGTCTAGAAGCATCACGGTCAAATATCCCAGCAGCACCTTTGCCTTTCAAGTGCATCCTTCACTTGATTGTCAACATAATCCATCCTTCTGTAAGGACACTCCAGGCTTTGTTATATTAATGAAATCACCTTCTCTCCTCTCCGCTCACCACCCACACTGACTTGACCTGGGCTGCTTTTCCAAACCAGCAGACTGGTTTCTACTGTCACCTATTATAATCCGTTTTCTCTTTTTCAGGATAAGAATAATGACAAAATAGAGCTACATTTTAAAAAAAGTTTAACTTTTATGCCTTGCCAAATTATCTGTTTCTGGAGGCATCTTGGAACTTTAAAAACAAAGGAAATGGAGGTGTAATTTCTTCTCTCTGAGCTGTTTTGCTGCTCTCCAAGCATGCTTTTTCATAAGCAAATTTGGGAGAAAAAAACGTGATGAGAAGGACCTGCCTTCCACAGGTGCTGAGTGCCAAGGTGCCCATCACCACAACTTCTTAAATTGGATTGTTTAAAACTGATTTTCAGTCTCTGCAAATATTCTGCGATTCATGGACAAATCTTCTGTATATTGCTTGATCATACTATGTACCTAATACTTGTCTGCTTTTGAAACCATCAATTTTCACAAAGAACAAACAATGCCTGCCCAGTTAATGCATTTCTGCTTACTCCGTCTTTAACTACAGACAGAAAAAGGAAAATTTCAGTCATCACTTTTTTAGAGGGTCATGTCATGGTTTGGAAATGGTATTCTCTAATTTAATTCTCCCACTAAAACCACTCCCTCCTCTTTGAGATGGAATGGAGAGCAAACTGGAGGTACAAAAGGTAAAACTCTCAGGTTTTTTTCTTCAGCTTTGAAATTAAATTATGTTGAATGTTATGCTTTTAATTTCAGCATCAAGAAACCTCAGTTAAAAGAACAATTTAAATTATATTGTGAAGATATACAACCATTATGTGTAATTTCTTAGCACTCATGGGTTTAATTGATATTTTTCACAAAGTTTCAGTGGAAGCATGTGATAATTCCAAAGAGTTCCTCTACCATGTGTTTAACATGGGACAGGCTCCCTCTCTCATAAACAGACTGTGCCTGGAAATTGAAATTACTCTCTTAACACAGCTTTGTTTAAAAGTCTTCTCTTGGCACCTCTGTCGCTCTGAACCTTCCAGTATGGAAAACGAGGATGTTTTGGCCCCATTTCACTCAAGAATATGCCTAATTTCATCATAGTCAGCAAATACCTGGGCACATGCTGTGCTTTATGTTTTCTTTTTAAAGTGGCCTCTTTAACTTTGTTAGCCCTTAACTCCTTTTTCGGAAAGTAGAGGGATTTACAAGTGGTTTTATATCCCTATGAGTTCTGTTAAAACAGAAGTGAGGTTTTTACTTGTGTGACTCAATCCTGAAAGTCAAAAAAACCCAAACAGCATAAAAACACTTTCTTATTTTCTGAGGAGAAAGAATTGCAGGAGATAGCAACTTTTCCTAGAGCAGCTGGCACAGCAGGAGAAAAAAAACATGGACAAGCTTTCTAGACTGCATACTCTTCTTCAGTTCCAAAACAGGAATCCTGAAAAGCAGAAGGAGTTTTTCAGTTGAGTTTTATTAAGTCAGGCATTGAGACAGATCTTGTAATACCTCAGGAGCCCCAGGGTGTTCCATGGACCTGGAGGTTTTGTGTGTGAAGTCCTTCTTTCCCATTACTGGAGCAGGTTCTGCAGTTCCTTTTGTTTTATTTTTTTTCCCTTTCCCCCCCTCTCTTTTAGCAGACATACAGCTCTTATGCCTTCCCTTGAACATTTTCTAATAATTTTACAAAGCTGTGCTTTGGGCCTCATTATTCTTTGCTCTGCTTGAAAAAATGAGTCATAAATGGGACATACAAGCAGCTGGTTTCCCTGAGAGAACACAAATTTTAGGTAGCTGCTGCTAATTTCATACGTCCTAAAATACAATCTGTATCAGAATCAGCTAAAATAAATCAAGGTGCAAACAGACAGTAGGAAATAACCTTGTTTTGACAGGAGCAGGAATAACCTGGAGTGTGTTTGTTCCTGAATAAAGCAAAGGCAGCTATTGATTGAATCCAGCTCACTGGAGGATTCAAATTAGGCACCAGATTTATGTCTTGATGATCAGATCTCAGTCACGGAAACGTTTCTGAGAGCTTGCATGCAAAGCTGTTTGTATCACTTGCACTCAGGGCAGCTTTTCTGCTTCTCAGAGACAGAAACAACTCAGAAATAGCTCAAAGACACAAATAGAAGCTGCCAAATTTGTGTTTGAAAGATAAATAAAAGTTGTCAATTGTTTGTTTGTTTGTTTTCTTGTTTCCAAGAGGGCAAACAGGAACAATACAAGCCTGGGATAGCATCATAGCCCTGAGATGTAGGGTTCTGTCTTCACTGTCCCAAGCTGACCTGCATAAGTCCAGGGCTGTACATTCCTCAGTGGCATAGTTCCTTAGGCTGGGGCATTGCTGTGGAATACACATCCTGCAGATAGCTCAGTGGGCAGCTGGAGTGAAAGCTGCAGGTTGTCCTGAGGATGTCAGGAAGTGGCTGGAGCCCGTGGCAAGGGGCCGTGACCTGTCATTAACTCATTTAACAGAGTAAGGAAACCTGTCTGACTGTGTGTGTGAGAAGTGCAGGGAGTCAAGAAGGGCACCCATCAGGTCACTGGAGCCTCCTTTGGTGAAAGGGCCTCCATCCCAGCAGTGATAGTCTCTGGTGATGGGAAGGTGACTGACAGAGTGGATCCTTAATGCTCAGATAAGAAAGTTCCCTTAACAGGCAGGCTGTGGTTTAACAGCTGTGGAAACAGACTGTTACAGGTTGTGAGAAAATGGCTCCAAAATGACCACAGTATAGATATGCCTTCTTGAGCTGGCACTGTTTTATTTCCAATAACTTGTGTTCAGAATTCACAGCTTTTTAAAACCAAAAGCAGCTCGAGTTTTCAAAGGCTAATACCCACTTAATCTGTTCATGACTTTCTACCCAGTCCCACTTTGTCTCCTTCTCTGTCACCATTTTCAAACACAAAAGTGAATTGACAAATTCTATTCTGGTTTTGCACAGTGAGAGAAAGGAAAACCAACAGTTAGTCATTTAGGGCTAATGGATGCTGCCTGTATGCATCTTATTGTGGGAAGACATTGCAGCTGTGTTAGTTACCAAAGAGTGGGAACAGCCTTGCCCTCCCAGCTATGGGTGTGATAAAAGGGTGAGTTAGCTGGTGGGGAGTCAGCTGGGGTCTGCTGGCCCTGTGTGAGGAGGAAGGGACAGGAGGTCGTGCAAGGGACAGGCAGTCATGCAAGAGACAGAAAGGGTAAGATGTCATACATGGGACAGACAGGGTTAGGTGGCCATGCTGGGGACAGGAAGGAGAGAGCTGGAAGTGCACAAGGAAGAGAGGAGAAGGAGAGAAATAGATAGAGCTGTGTGGAGCTGCCCTTGGGAGGCTACATAGAAAAGGTATGAAAGACCTCTAGATAACAAGGTGCTGGTGCTTGAAGCCCTTTGAAATTTTACTGAAACACTCTGAGTGTTGTGGCTATATCTACTATGATGTCTTATTTCTTTGCTGGTAGACAGTTATCTTTATTCCACAAGACTGCTCTCCAGCTGTGAGGCACAATCCAAGCAGGGACAATGGCATATATTTCTTTATGTTGTGTTAGCTGTTTGTTTCCTTCCCAGTAATGTGCTGTTTCCTATGAAAGATTCTGTATTCATGCAGACCTGGTTTTAACAGTACTCCAAAGCTGCATGGTCTCAACACTCCTTTCTTCATAAAACAATTTAATAACTATTTTGATTGTTGACAGTTACACATTGTATATTGGAAACACATCTAACCCTTCAGAGTGGCAGTATAGCTGAAGGACAGCTTGAGGCACTCTGAAGAGTGTTTTTGTGTGATCTGAAGGTATTGGAATGCACTGTGAAGCTTTATGAATAAAGCATTTGAATATAATAAAAGTTTTAGTGTAGATTTACTTATGTTATAGCTTTCCTGATTTTTCAGGTGCTGATGATAGTTCAAGGCATAAAGCCAGGCATATAAAAATACTTGCTTGGCATTTCAGAGATTCAGTGAGGCCTGGATGGAAGGTTCTGTGGATCAGTCAGTTTAGTGGCAGTAGGAGGGCTTGGACATGGATAACTTGCATCACTGTGATCCACAAGAAACAGCGAATATTTTGAATGTAGTCTTTAATGTATGTATCAAAGTTTCCTTAACAGTATTCTGTCACAAACTCTGAATTACCGGAGTGTTTGATCTATCTTGTGACTGTGCCGTATCGGTAGCTGAGTATCAGTGTTTCTGTGTTTTTAATGAACATCCTGTCATACCTACCTATAGAGAAGTCAGAGTGAAAAAAAGGAAAAAAAAAAAAAGAAAAGAAAAAAAGAAAAAAAAAAAAAAAAGGCCACTAGATGTGGACAGATTTAGCTTGATTAACATTCAAAGTGGTCAACCTCTTGTTATTTGTGTGGGACATTGGGTTGCTATAGATGTTATTTTGGTTTCTTTATTCATGAAAATACTTTTTCTGTCTCTCTGTAAAGTGCTGATTTGTGTGCTTATCTTATAAAACATGAAGGTAGTGAATACCCAGTGAGACAGGACAAATGTGTCCAGGGTAGGGGGTGAGGTGAATTGGATAAAAAACTTGTTAATGAGGAGATAATAGTATTATGGGAAAGGTTGGAAAAAATTGGGAAATCAAAGATTCTTTCACATTTTGTAGTAGCTTGTAAGTATTATGGAATTTCTGTTTCAAAGGGTTATTTTAGACTTTCCAACCCAAGGCTTATAAATATGGCAAAGAGAGTTCCTAACTTACTTCAGTTTAGACTTATCACAACATGAGCAGACAAGAAATGGGATTACTTTGAGCAAAGAAAATGTGCCTTCAATACTGGAGTTCTAAAAAGCTTTGTTTATGTACTTAAAACATTACTGAGATATTTGAAGCATGGAAAGTATAATGCATCTTTTCTCTCTTTGAAATGTATAGGAAGTGGGATTATTTATTTTCAGTTTGTTAATATTTTTTAGCTGAAACATTGGATGTAAGCATCACTGTGTAGAATCAGTTTGCAGCAGAACCCCTGCAGTGCCCCATGCCTCCCTCATCAGGAGTTGTCCATGCCAGAACACTTTTACATAGGTCTTACAGAGAATGGAAAGTGACCAAGGTCCTACCTTCCTAGATTGTGAGTTAAAGATTTCTTGAAGCACCAGTGGCTTCCAAAGGATTTATTTTTAACTTATGCTTTTTGCTGGTGTTTTTCTCTAAACTTCAGGCATTTGAGACAAAGCAAAAACTCTTTAACTTTCAAAAATGTTTTCAATAAAGAAAAATTTCTGATTTTAGCTGCTAGGGAAAAATAAGTAAAAGTAGAAGCAGAAAATGAAAAACCACTAGGCTGGGATCACTTTAATGCCAAGCTTGATCATTTTTTCCCTCCCATACTTTCATTAGGTACACAAGGCCTCTTTTCTAACTTAATAATTGTCTAGTGAAGCAGACACTGTTCTGCAATGAAAAGTATGCAAAATCTTTACTGTGTAACATGCCTATCATGTAGCCACTGTTAGGTAAATAGTAGATAATTGATAGGTTTATCCAAGATCTGCATTTAAAGTGTCACTGTAATAACTAGGGAAGAGAAGACCAGGCTGAGTTAGCATAACTTTGTGGCAGAGTCCTCTACATTGCAGAAAAATTGATATTAGTCCCACTCAGGCATTGCTGGTAGATGAAAAATATTATTAGGCACTGTCATTCATTCAGAAGGTTTTCTGTAATGAGTTCTTTAACCAAGCTTGCAGAAGTGGTTAAAGGAAAAGAAAAAGACCCTTTGTTCCACTTAGGAAATTGCAGAAAGTTATTTTTGTGATGCTAGTGAAACCATAATACTGCATTAGAAAAAAAAGTTGGATTTCAAACCAGAGGTTTAATTAAAAAAAAAAAACAAACAAGCAAACCCAAATAAAAAGGAGATGAACTGCAAGGGTATTAATTTCATTCAGCTTCTAAGGGAAATCTCCTTCTTGATGCAAGATAAAGGCTTTGTGAATGTTGGCCTTGTAGTGGTAGGCAGGATGCTCTCCGCCCCTTCTGTTTTTTTTCCACAACAAGCCTGAAGATACTGCAGCAACTAGTTAGCTATCAAAAGAATATGGGGTGGGTTAATCTCTCACTGGGACTTATGAGCAGTACAACATTCTCTGACAGGTATCAGCCTTTCTCCCAAACACCCCGTGCTGGCAAGGGCAAACAATGACAAGGAAGGTGGCAGTAACTGAAAACATGTTTTGGAGGCATCTTT
Source organism: Prinia subflava (assembly GCF_021018805.1). Taxonomy (NCBI): domain Eukaryota; kingdom Metazoa; phylum Chordata; class Aves; order Passeriformes; family Cisticolidae; genus Prinia; species Prinia subflava. Next base: position 14,977,315 of record NC_086283.1, on the reverse strand, counting down.
TTCAGCTGTAGACCCTCTGTAAAGCAGAATGACACTGACATTTCAGTGCTCCAGCCCATTTATTGTAACTGGGCAGGCATTGTCCACTGGTGATTTGAACTGTTTTGGGAACTGCTCAGCTGTCAGGTTGCTTGACTGAAAGTTGTGATGCAGAGCGGCAGGACACATCTGCACTTGTAATGTACAGGTATTACACTTGTCTTGCTGTCCCTGGCTATTATGCCTCCCACCCTGAGGTTGCTGTGCTGCTGCAGAGAAGCTGCAGCTCTTTTAAAATTACCTGAAAAGCATAGATTTTACCATTTAGCACATGAAGGCAGATCAGCACTGAGTTGTTTTACCATGACTGTTGACACAACAGAGGGAAGGGATGCTGTTCGGAAGGACCTGACCTCAAGAACTGGGCCCTCAGGAAGTTCAGTAGTGCTCCACCTGGGTCGGAGAAGTCTCAGGTGTAAGTACAGACTGGGAGAAGAATAATCTGTATAGATGTGTGGTTGTACTGCCTCAGGATGAATTTCAGTGGAAACAAAGTTAATTCATTACTGTGTGTTTTTAAAGTGATGTCTAAATATGATAGTTTAGTGGCTGGACACCAAAGCTAAATACAGCTAGAAATTTTACATGCAAAGATGCCTAACTACTGGAAAAAACTTACCTTAGGAAGATAATTAGTCTGGTAGCACCCGTATGATTTGATCCGGATGAGGGGTGTTCTGAAAAGTGTGTTGTTATCTAGCAATAAAATGAAGGATTATTGAGTTAGCCCCAGTGTTTAAGGGAAAAAATGAAGTGGCAATAAATGTATTTTCTCTTCTTATCTTGCTTATCTCCCTTAAAAATGTGATTCTTTGGCTGGAGATTGAAATGGAAGACATAAAGGGAATCCTTTCCCGAGGACAAAATATCAGGAGGCTTACTTTACTCATAAGGTCTGTGTACTTCCAAATGTGAGATGTACCCAGCAGATGTGACACCCTTCCAGAAGCTGGCAGGTAAAATGGGCCAGGTGATTCTGCCAGGGCTGGGCTGTTCTGGTTGTGCTTGAACAGGCTTCCCTTCATCCAAAAGCTTTTCTCCTGCAGGCTTTGTGATATGCTGCTGTTCTCCCTGCAGAGAAGAGCTTACAGTGACAGTGCTGTCACCTCCCTCAAGCCCAAGGCTTTTTCTTGGGTTGGTCATGGCAAATTGAACCAGGGAAGACCTTCAGAAAGGAATCACTTGACAGACTGTATTGGAGAGAGGCTCCCAGTCATCCCTGTGCTGAATGGGGAGCTGCAGGACAAGTGCAGGTCTGTAACCCTTCCTGCTGGCTGGCTCAGAGACTGGTGACAGCCTCCTGTTCTCTTCCAGAGGGAGCTTTCCTGCACACTCCTCTGTCCCTGGCTGTGACTCTCAGCTCAGTTGGCAGGCACTGAGATGTGGCTGCTGAGGTAGTACATTGCAGGAACCTTGCTGGCAGTAGCTCAAAAGCAGCATTCCTCTACAACAGACAAGCTCAGACATGCGTTTTCACATAAACTGTGGTTTTCCAAGGTTTTATGCTTGGAGGGAAATGTTGAAAAAACTGACCAGTACTCAGTAAAATTACTGCTCTCTTCTTTGATAAGCCAGATGGGCATGAATTAGAGACAATGTCTGCCCCACGTTTCAGAGAGCTTCCTGAGCCTGCCCTGTGAGACAAGACTGTGCTTTTCATCTAGCATTTGGGAGGGTGGGAGGAGTGTAACACAGGCTTTTCTAGTGTAGTGAATTGGCCCTATCAAGTAGACCCATATTTAGTAATCTGTTCTATGAAGTATAACAACGCTGTCTGCAGCACTTCAGTGTTTCTAGATGATGTTTGGACTGTGCAATCAGAATGTGATTAGGTGGTTTACAGTTCAGAAGCGCTCTGACAGCTGCAATTTTGTGGCTGTAGTCACAGCAGCAAAGGTAGTCCTCAGCAACACCTTTTCTGACAGTGTCATCTTGCAATTAGTATTTGAACTTTGGCTAAAGGCCTGACAGGAAGAATTTGTGGGGCTGTGTGCCGTGGTAGACTGTCAGTGACTATGGGTGTTTGTAAGACCTGTATCTCTGTAGTGACCCCTTACCTGCTGTGTCACTGGGCACCTGAGCCCTCTCTCTTTGCATACCCTCTTTATGAACCAAAGTATGGTTTCCTTGATCTGAGAGCAGGATAAATAAATCCCTGTCACACCCGCTGTGCTGAAAACACCAGCAGATTTTTACTAAAAGCCACAGTTATTCTTGCTTGGAAGAGTGCAGCTTGGTAATGTAGTTCACACTTGTCCTGCTATTGGCAGCATTAAGGACAATGCAATACCAGCCTGTCTGCTTTCTTCCTCTTATGCTATAAAAGACATCCTCAAAATTTTAACCTTGTAACTTTAAAAAGCAAGTATGTGATTTCTATTCAGGGACTTGGGAAACACCTGATTAACTGTTACTATTATCATTTTCTCTTGATAATCATTTTTACTGTAGGTCCACAGTGGTGCTGACTCTCAAGGTTCAAAAATTATTTTGTTTTCAGTGGTATTTTTTGGGAGACAGACTTGGGCCAAAGTTTCCTTTTTGGAATGACGGTCCAGTTTTACCCTGTCTGTTTTGTATTCTTGCTTTGGTAATTTTTTTTGTCAGATGGTGGTCAGATAGGCTGAAGGAACCACCCCAGGGACCCTGTAAGGCTTTTCAGGGTGCTATTTCCCAAATATTTGGCTTTTCTGGAAACTTGATTTAGCTTCAGACACACATTTAATAAAAAAATCTTCCTTTTGTTCTGATGGTTGCCCCAAAAGTAAATAAAAATGCATGGTTTAAAGCCAGTTCTTAAAGTAACATGGCAAAAAAAAGAGTTCATAGACTATCATTCAACAATTTTACACAATGTACTCAGTCCCGGTTGTCTTCATGGAAGAAACCTGTTAAACCAGTTAGACTCTTTATACGTTATGGCTCTAATTCACAGGAATATATGGGTTGTTTTATTGTACAGACTGTGGAAAAATAGAGTCAGTGTTAAGTTGTATTATTCTACTAATACAGGATGACTGAAGATGCAAAGCAAGCAAAGCACAATTTAAAGAGAAGCCATTTATTAACACTCAACAAGTTTCTGTTAAGAAAGAGATAAGAACATTTCCTTACATTTGCCACAGTTTATAAGTATCACAGTTGCATTTGATAATAAGAGCCCATTTATAAATATTTTACTGTGGTTCAATAATTGATAAAGTGATTTACAGCCACCTTGGTATTACATTAGTGCTTGCAAAGTACATTATGCTAACCATATTAGCTGAAAATATGTCTTGTAATTGTAGTGGTTTGTTGGTGCATCATCTGTTAAGCTTTTATTGCCAAAGCCTTTTAATTGTTTCTTTGGTTTGTTATTTGAAATTACTAGTTATTTATCTAAAGAGTGCCTGGCCTTTCTGCCTTTTCTCATTAGTGTGTATGTGATAAAAGTGCTCCTAATAAATGCAAAGTAGCAGGTTGTTGCAACCTTTGTGTGTTCTAGCATCACAGGCTTGGTTCTGCATGAACACTCCTTGCCTTCCCATCTTTGGAAATATCTACCTCAAAAAAGCCTGGTAAATTCAGAAACTGCTCAGTCTAAGCCTTTTTCTTTCCAAAAGGCCCCCCAAAAGAGTATCACAGACTGATTTCTTCTTGTCATAGGTTTGTCATTGTGCCAGGAAGATATGTGCAACCTGAAAGCAGAATTTTTGACACAGGAAGCCATTGTAACAAACATGGCAGAACTCTGTGTAAAGGCATAAATAATAATAAACTCTGTATTTCTTTTTATTTCACTTTTGAAACTCATTTTGTCAAAAAGCTGATAGGTGCCGTTTTTAACAGAATTAAAGACAAACTGGGATTTTGTGGAGATAACTATGTTGTGTACTGGAAAGAGAAAATAGTAAACAAACTTTTGGAAGAGGGAAAGAACTTCTGCAACAGGTATCATCATCTGTCTATTCAAAGTTGGGAGGATGCCGTCCTATATATCCGTCCAAAAATTTCCTTGCATTTTTTGAGATGCCTGGCTTTAGCTGTTGACAGAGGTTGAGCACGGGACTCAGTGCTCATGGTTTAACCTTCCCCTGATATTTTTATCAAACTTTGAGACAGTTTGCTACAATAATATTCTACCTTGTGTTCCTTTGCTTCTGTGTGCAGAGCCACAAAGACAATGACTTACGCATCTGAACAACTCGTTGAGAAGGTGCATCTTTGTGGTCACTGTTGGTTTAAAAGTTAAAATAACAGGTATACATACTCACAGGATTGGCTGCTATAGAGAAGATATTTTCAGTAATAATAATTATTTCAGTGCAATGTAATTACCTAATTCATCATTATCATGTTCAAACAGAACAGGTCTTTGCAAAGACGATCTAAAACTATAGCAATTGTTTTATCTCTGTCACACACAATTTGATTCTTCTTAATCAAATTCAGCCAACATCTTGATGGGAAAAAGGAATAACTCAGTGAATTGTGTGTCATCACACAATTCACTGAGTGTTTTCTTTTTCTTTTTAGGGGTAAAACAGTGGCTGGGGAAGTGAGTTTTGTGTGGGCTAGATAGTTACGTTTGGGGCCAGCCTGCACACTGCAGTCCCTGCTGAGAGTAGTTAAACAGTGTCAGCATTTTCAGACTTGGCTTTTGTGGCGAAAGCCTCCACGTTACTCTTTAGCTATGTGATTTCATACCTTTGAAAGTGTGCTGTGGATCATCATCCCTCTCCTCCTGTTATATGTGTTGTGTCTCCTGTTTCAGGTGGAAATGTTCAGTTCTGCAAACATCTTATTTGGTGACTAACTTCCCAGGCTGGTAACTCTTAGGGCTCTTTAGAGAGCTCCTTCAGCTTGCATATTTTTTTTTTGGGAATGCTTTGTTTCCTGTCCATGCCTGAGTGAACTTGCTTTTGATTATTATGGAGGTAGTTTGAATCAAATCAAGGGAGGTGAACATTCTGTGTACTGAGATGTCCTCAGCCTCATCTTAATGCCCACCCCAGGCACTCCTCTCAATCCAAAGCACGAGAGAGTCTTGCCACAACTGTGTGAAATCTGTTCTAGAAGCTCCTCTTTTGTATGTGAAAACCTTGGAATATAATGTGAAGCTAGAAGCTGCTGATTTTGTAAGATATCAGTATGGTTGCATCTTATGTCATTAAGCTTTCATCAAAATGCATGTCATGTGTTGATTTGAGCAAAGTGTGTTGTCAGCTGTTCCTCATGGCCCCCACTAAGGGACCTTGGCTTTTCTCAGTAATCTTAGACTTGACAGGGACCTAAAAGGGTCTTGTGTCTACTCTGTACTGTCCAGCATTAACCTCTGCAGAGTTAACCAAAGAGAGGGCTCTGAGTAGCTGGGGGCTTTCTGTGTCACAGAATATCTGAAGAGGTAGGGGAAAATGAGCTTTTGGAAAAGACTTCTAAAAAATGAAGGGTAAAAACCAAATGTAAAAATCCCCAACAAAGTAACTGAGAATGTCTTAATTGGTTTCTTAAATTATATGAAAACACCTTCTGAGGCAGTATGAGACAACATCCTCAGTTTCCACTAAAGGTTGTCTGAAACACTCAGCCTAGAAACCTATAGAAAGAAATAGTTTATCCTAAAATGCTCAGAAGTGCTGGAGCACACCAGGACTCAGTCTGTAGGAAATCTGAAAATTGTAATCCTTGTGTCTTCTGCCAAAAAAAAAAAAGAAGTGTCCCGGCATTGTACTGAGGTTTCAGCTTCTTGTAATTTGAAAAATTAATGATTCAGTCTTATGATTGTCCAAGATTCCAGAGTTCTTGACATATGTAACAGAAAGAGTTTGTTTTATCTGAAAAGGATATTTACCCAGAAAGGTGCAGGTCTCCCAGATCTGTGTTATATTTGTCAGCTGTGAGTAGATGTTTGGTATCTAGGATGTGTTGTGATGATGATCACCTGTCTTAAGGAACCTGGGTCACACCAAAAATTAACACTAAAGACTGAAGTTTATTCTAGAGCTCTGGGTGTAATATTTTTGGATTAAAACTATCAGCAGATTTTAAAATAGGGAGGTAAAGGAAACCAGTAGCCTGCTAAGGGTGTTAAAATGACATTATCATAGCACAGAAGTATTCAGTTTACAAACCTGGATCTCTGAAGGTGTAAATGAACATCTGTTGTTAATTGCAGTGATCTAAAGTTGGTGACTGTGATTTTAGGAAGGAGCAATTAGCAAGACCCTGCAGTAGTGATACTGATGCCTGAAAGGGGTAATTTTAGAAGTGTTCCTCCTTGCATGCAAAGACTTTTGGTGTCTATTAACTTTTAAATTTACCAGCTTACTTACACACTATGCTTGCTCTCCTACTGTTGACATGGTTTTGGTGTTTAAGATCAGCATTGGTAGAAGAACTATTGATTTTTGAGTTCTATTTTGTTGGCTTGTTTTGTTTTTTTTTCATTGGCCAACCCGAGAAACCATAATGGCAATAATTCCAGATTTCTGACAGCTGAGTCCCCCTTTTAGGTAAATTGTATCAATTGCATCTATCCATCTAAAGTATGTTCAAATATGGCAAAAAATAGTTCCTTTTTAAGACTCCTCCATTTTGATTCTATCATTTTAGCTCATATCTCAGGTTTAACAATTATGTATATTTTTTATGCTCATTCTGCAGAATGGTTAGTTTTATGCTTTTGGCAGATAAGGTAAAAAAATTCATTAAACACCTCTCTGGTGAAAACTGACATTTGTCTGTCATAAGAATCCCAGCCCACACTTCCCTCAAAAATTTCTCTTTTAATTTAATCTTACTCATTACGTGATTTCCGATGTAATTTCTCACGCTACTGTTTTTGTGTGTTTGAAAACATTAGCAGAAGTGAGCCACACTTCAGAAGTTCTCTCTGGAAAATTCTGACCGATTTACAAGGAGCTTGTGTTATTTGTGCATGTTATGATTTACAGAAAAACTCCATTCATACCTGAGAGTCTGAATAGAGCAGTTAAACCAAAAAGGCAAAGAAAGGAGGTTAAGTTTTTTGTATTATAATTGGTAAGACTAATTATCTTGAAGAAAGGAGTCTAAGGCACCATGATTTCAAACCAAATGGATGTGTAGTGGGTGCTTGTACAGCCTCATATTAAACAAGCAATATTTGCGTCCTTTGGAAATAACACAGAGGGCACTGATTTGATTACTCTGTTGCTGTGGAGACCACAAATGTATGTATCTCAGAAATTTTCACTTCATTCCTGTTTTTAAGGCCATATGGCATCCCCTCAATATGACAGTCTCAGAAAGGGGCAGCTGCACCCTTACAAGAATAAAATCCTGTGAGCAGGCAACAGGGCTGATGGCATGTGGAGAAGGAACATCATCTCCATTAGGAGATCAGAAGGAACACCTGACAAAGATACCTAATGACAGATGAAGTGGATGAATTGAGCTTTTCCATCTACCAGTTGCAGTAAAGCTACTTTATGAAGAAATACCGATGCGTTTGGTACATTCAGGGCATTGGGTGACTGCTGTAATACTGAATGGAGCCTGTCTGGTTGGTAGATAGGATTTACTTTAAGTAAGTGCTCAGCAGCTCATGGCCTTGAGAGTTTTTCTGATTAGCTGAGATGAGCAAGAGAAATTCAGAGAATTTGAGAAACATGTGAGGGAGACCTGAAGGCAACATGGAGCAGTCCAACCCTCATGTGACATGACTTTCAGATCCTGTGTTGGTGGCAATGAATAAACTCTCTGGAAGAGAAGGCAGCCAGGTGAATAGAGGGAAAGGCTGCCTGAGTACCCACAGCTTGGGATGATGGTCTGACATTGCCATGTAATGTGGACCCACACCCAGGGACATAGCTGTTGGAAGGAGATAAGTTATTGGACTGGGAAGCTATGAGGGATGCAGATATCAGGGTGCTTAATGCCACTGTGAGCTCTGCAAGGACTAACTTGATATGTGTGTGAACCGGCAGGGACAGATTTTAGATCACATTGTAGTGGAGCTGCGAGTTGTGCTTCCTGTGTGTTGCCATCATATGGAAGGAAATGATGATGAATTATTGCATGCAATAGTATGATTTCAGGTAGTAGATTGAAAACAGGAGTGTCTATGAGACAGCATTCTCTGACATGCTGCCTGTGTCATGTGCAAGGACAGATGGAGCTGAGGAATCTCAGGTCATGGCTCAAAGGAAAATAGTATAGGGGAAGGATATGATATCCATTAGAAAACTAGGAAAAATTGGAATGGATAAGAGGCCATATGGGGAGAGAGAACCAAGGCAGAGCCGGCCAGACAGTGCTTGAAATGGAAATTAAAAAAAAAAAAAAAATCTAAGTTTTAAAACCAAAGGCAAGGAAAAACTAAGAAATGTAGACTTGTTGAGGGGAGAAACATCTTTTCAAGGAAAAGTTAAGAAAGTATAATTCTGGAAAAAACTAGGACAAAAGTTGGTAAGAATAAGAGAAAGAATAACAAAAAGTTTGAAAAAGTGAAGTCTCAATTTATTGGGACATGGATGCACAACCAACATGATTTCAAATACTTGTGGCCTTCCTGAAAAGACTAGGAAGTACCTGTTATAATTAAAGAAATGGATATAACAGCTATTTTAGAAAGTTGGTGGAATATCCAAAAAAATGGGACACGGCTATCTTTAGGTATAAGGTCAATAGAAATGAGAGAACATGTAATTCTTTGGAAGTCAAGTTGCATGTTAAGGAAAGCTTGCAGTGAAGGAAGTGAGCTATCAAGAAGTATCTTTATGGATTAAATTTCTCCTGAGAATGGAAAGAAATCCCTGCAAAGCCATTGTACCAGCTAGTCAGTATCTGTGAGATACATAGATCAAAGAGCCTGTGGGGGAAGAAATGCCACAGTAATGGGAACCTGCGTGGAATACACAGGGAATGATAGCAAGACAGCATTTTTTGTCTCGGTTAATAAGTATGTGAAGCAACTACTCTGCTGAGTGTTAAGGGAGAAAATTCTTGATGTATCCCCAAGTAAAGCATGGCTTCTACTTCAAATTATAAACTTCCAGTATTTGGAGGCAGAATTATTCAGTGGCCATTTTTGCCCAGAAACTCCCCCCCACACACCTCGTAAACTAACACAGAAAAATAAATCACCAGTCTAGTGTTCAGCTTTTTAAACAGAAATAAGAAAGCTCATTAAAAAGGAGTTTTCAGATAATGTCTTCTCAAAACAGGTGCTTTGTCTAGGTAGGGGACTGAAGAATAACACCAACTGTAAAGCTGTAAGGGTTTTCACTGCTTGTTTTTTTGTACTGTAAAGGAGATGTGTGACAAGGATGCCTTTTAGCAGGCACTATATCTAAATATACGACAAAAATAGTCTTTATCCTGAAATATTGATGGTTTGAGGGGAGAGTATGAGGGAAAGAAGACTATTTTAAAATAAAACTGTGTTTTTTAATGAAATGAACACATTGACTTGGTAAACTGGATCTTAAACAGGGTTCAGTTAAGGTAGAACAGATCTATCACAGAAAATATATTATTTAAAAGTAGCAGCATTGCTATCCATGTTGAAGATTTTTCACCTTTGCTTTCTGAAATACAAGTACCAGACAACTTTGTTAAATTGTGTATACATTATAAATTGTACCTGTATGAGAAAGTCATGTTGTGAAGTAGTTGTTATGCTGTGCTTGCTGTCTCATGATACAGCTCATAATGCTCTATTTGGTATGAAACAAACCTGATAAATTGTGTCATGCAAGGAAAGGACAAAAGACTTGAGGAAAAGGAGTTCATAAAAAGAAGGGGACTAACTCCCATTTTGCAGATGTTAATACTTTCTGTGCTGGTTGGGATGACACAGTTATTCTGATCAGGTCTGTCCATTTGTGACTCCGCACAGCTGCCTTTTAGCTAAATAGCCCAGATGCATAGTTCTGAGCTACAAGCTATGATGCTCATTATAGCAGTTTGGAGTTCTTCCATCTGACTGCTTTCTCAAGCAAAATGTATTTGAAAAAGAAGGTACTTAACCATACCAAAGGAATTGTGTGTGCATCCTCATTGCAGTCCTGAACAAGTAATCCATACATCCATTGAAATCGATGTTGCTGTGCAGGTGACTCACCCTCCTGTTTTCTTGTGCAAATCCACCCCCCCCCACACACCCCTCAGAGTGCTGCCAGGTGAGAAAGGTCATGGTTCCTCAAAGAACCTGTGCTTTTGGTGAGGATGGAAGCTTGATGGCCTGAACCTACAGTGTAGCACAGACTCTGCTTTCAACTGAAATGATTTGTGTTTGGCTTTTAGGTTTGATTCTGTGCATGTGTGTGTTTGCCAGAGGTCAAGTTGCTTCTGAAAAAGTGTTTCTAAAATGAAATTAAAGAGTTTAATGTGGAGGAAAGGTCAAGAATTGCTTTCTGGGCTGTGCTGAGGCAAGGTAACTCATAGAAATAGGCTGAAAGAGAATTAAAGAAAATGTCAAATAAGATTTCCTAACAATGAGGTTCATTAGTCTCTCCAGGGAATGACAGGAACCTGTGTTAAATACTTTCAGCTAAAAATGAGGAATATATTAATTCAGTCCTGATTTTATATAATTTGGCCCCTTTTGCTGGAGTTAATTCAGTTTGTAAAGAAAAAGTCTCCTGCCTACTCTTCATACCAAGGACTTTGGGGGGTTGAAATTGCTCAGCTGCAGATAGAAGGAAATAATGTGACCCTATCTACATGGGGTGGCATCTGTGTTCTGTCCCTGGCTGTCATTTGAAAGTATAATATATCTTTCTCATGTAGAGGAACAGAACCCCTTGGAGGCAGCAAAACAGCTAATAAGAGTAAGATTACATGTAGGCAGTTAGCATTGAAGATTACAAAAATGTTTACAGATTGTACAAACATAGTTAACAGGTATACAAAGTGATGCTAAGTATTTTTTGGCATTTCCAGGCGACCTGTATGTGACACGTACCTTCCACTGGTCTCTGAAGCAGCAGTGTTCATCCTTTTGGCCAAATCTTAAATCTTGTGGTCAGCTGGGAAACGGATTGTTGAGAGTGTGCAGCAAAAAAATGAAGCAGAAATGCAAACAGTATGGCCAGTAGTGATTTTTTTGTTATTATTATTCAGTAGTGCGTGACTTGTGTGCATGTAAATTCTTCTCTTGAAATCCAAAGAGCAGCATTATGCACTGTGCTCACTTTTAATATTTTCCCCTCCTTATATCTCTAATATCCTTATATTGAAAGGTGAGTTTTCACTAAACACATAAAGACAGCGTAAGGATTATAGTAAATCCAGTAAGAAAGTAGCCATGGCTTCATCCAGCGTTCATTTGTCAGGATTTATGTATGGAATGATCACACAGAACTATTCCACTGAGACCCTCCAGCTAATAATGGGTAAATTCTGGAATGGCTTGATCACTAATGGATCTATCAAGAGAAGTGGAAAAGAAGTAAAGGAGTGGCTTCTTGGGAATAGGGGAATTTCCTGTTTTTGCACAGAGGATGTTTACATAGGTGAAGGGAGAACATAATAGAATGGGTAAATACAGATAGCATTCAATACTCTTATTTTGCTCAGACATGGAGTGGATATAAATTGCCACTACTCTCTTAAGTCAGTAAAAACAAGGTACTTATGTTTATGGAGAGTGTAATCCAAAATGTTCATCCAGATGCTGTATGGGTTTTGTGAGAGGCAGGAAAGGAGAACTGGAGACCACTCTGTTTCTGTATGGCTTTTGTGCTTCTACACACCCTACAAAAGGATTCTGCTTTTGTTTTATGCTACTCTCTAGTGTATGGCATAGCCTGACTCCCTGATGATTGAAAGAAATACTGCAAATTCTGTTCCAAAGTGCCAAATGGGGGGTTACAAATCCATTATAATTAAGCTTTCACCCCTCAACAAAATAAAGTAATTAACATCTTGTTATAAAAGAGCTTTAGCAGCTGAGAATTTTACCCAGCTGTAATTTTCTGAACATGATGAAGCTGGAGCAGGTGATTAATACACTTCACATGTAAAGGAATGACTCTTGAACAATAAATGTTACCAGACTTCTCAGAAGTCTCTTAATAAAAGTAACACCCCTATACAATGATGCAGTGGTTGAGTTGTTTCTCCAGGCATGATTTTGTGTAAGGAAAAAAATCCCTGAAAGTAATGTCATATATTTTTTTAGTATATCTCTTAATGGGAAAAAAATATATGTTAATGAAGGAAATATTTCTGGCTTGTAACTATAGTTCTTAATTCTGTGAAATACTTATTTTAAGACCAAGCAGGAAAAGAAATACTATCTTTAAATATCATACTTGATATTACATGAAGCTCCTGAGTTTTCACTATCTCACTTTTTCCCATTACCAAGTGAGAAAGAGTGCAAGGGCTTGAAATCCAGCACTATACTTGGGTGATGTGACCACAAGTGAATCATAGAATGGTTTGGGTTGGAAGGGACCTTAAAGATTACCTAGTTCCAACTCCTCTGCTGTGGACAGGGACACCTTTCACTAAGCCAGGTTGCTCATAGCCTAGCTTTGAATGCATCCAGGGATGGGGAAACCACAACTTCCTGGGCTACCTGTTTCTTTGCCTCATCATCCTTGTGGTAAAGAACTTAGTATCAAATCTAAACACATACTTTCAGTTTGAAGCCATTCCCCCTTGTCCTGTCACTGTGTTATACCCATGTAAGTGGTCACTCTCTCATGGGTTCCCTTCAGATACTGAAAGACTGGAAGTAGGTCAGTCTGAAGCCTTCTCTTCTCTAAGCTGAATAATCCCAATTGTCTAAGCCTTTCCTTGTAGGTGAGGCTGAGTCGTCCCTCTAATTTTGGCGGCCTCCCCTGGACTCCTTCCAACACATCTATGTCCTTCTTATGCTGGGGAGCTCAAAGCTCGGATGCACTTCTTTGTGTCTCTCGGTAGGTTATGCTTGAAAAATTTTAAATTACTTTTTACTAATTTTTTTTTAGGGAGGAGGTTCTATACAAATTGGAAAGTGATCTGTATGTCTGTCCTGGGCATGGTTCAGAGCATTGCTTGAATTACTCATTAGTCCTTCTGGATTTCTCAGTATATGGGAAATATTGCATCCATTACATCAGTGTGAATAGCACTACCATTGCTGAAAACTAGATACTGAAATGCCTGTGTGTCATCTAACTAAATGACAGCATGTGTTTATTAGCTTACCAATATTTATGCCCTGTGTCCTTCTAAGTGTTTTCTGTGTGCCAGTAGTACTCTTATGTATACTAAAATATTAAAATTCTGCTCTTCTTGAAAAGGCTTGGGTGATTATTACAACATCTGGTGATTCTTCCTTAATTTTATGATACCAAATGGTTTGAGAGCACATCCCTAAGCATTTCAGCCACTGGGACATGCTTTGTGTTTTTTTTCCATGGTGGGAAAGTTGTCCCTAGTGGGAGTGTAGGAATGAAAAGGGAAGAGAACTATAGTCACTGACCATAAGCTGCTCAATTTCAACTTGGGTTTTATATGTTTAGTGGTTTGGCTAGCTCAGGGCTTCGGCTGACAGAACTGATAGATGTTTGAATGATATTCTACAAAATCTGGTTTCTCTATGTGCATATTTCAAATGCACTATTGCCATACAGGGCTGGATCTTGATAAACTAACTATAACTTTGGGGTAGTTTTTCATCTGGAAAAATCCAAATATCTGCTTCTGCATCCACGGGGTTTTTTGTCCCCATTGCACTGGTTTCATATGTGTGTGAACATAGATTGCTTTCAGCATCTTTTACAGGCAGGTCCTTTGGTTTGAATTTATCAAGTCACAGTTAAGAGCTGACAGGCACAAATCAGCCTTCCTCAGCTGAGGGACTACAGAATGAAACTCATGTCTTCATTTACTAAGTAGCCCGATGGTGTTAGCAAAAAGTGGAAAAATTGCCAAAGAAAAGATGGGAAACAGCAATATCAGACATATTAAATGGACAGTTTGCTACTTTATTTACAGTACAGAAGTTGGGGGAAATGGCTGGTTAATAGCAGGATTTTGCTAGGAAGACCTTAACATAATGGATTAAAAAAAACTAGCAGCACTGTTGAACAGTAGAACTGCAATAAAGTAGGCAAGAAGGGCCATGACTAATGATGGAGTGACCAGTACTGAAATGTTGCATATGACATTATGCACAGTACTTCTAACTAGGAAATGCCAAATATGTTGTTATCAAATATGTTGTTATCAATATCAAAATGTTATCAAATATGTTGTTATGCTATTCAAAGAAGGCATAGTAAACAGGTCTGTGCATTCTCTGTGGTGTCTTCTCCCAAGATGATTGTTTGTGTTCCACTGGAACAATTCAGTTTCACTCTGAACTTGAGAAACTCAAAAGCCTCCTGCAGTTTAAATGCTAGCAAAGGTTACATATTTAACAGAACAAATAGGCTGTGGCTGTGGTCACAACTGGAAAACCCTTTGTAATAATGAGGGATGCTTGGTATGACTGTAAATCTCAGGTATGACTGTAAATCTCAATTGCATTAGTGTGGGGACAGTGCTGTGTAAAAAAAGGGAGTTTAATATGTTTTCATGGTTTGATTTTTTGAGAGAATTCGCTTTCACAATCTCGTGAAACTTTCTTGTTTAAGCTGTGCTTTTTACATGCAGAAAATGTTATAGAACAGGAGTCTGGCCCTGATTTGCTGGCTCCTTGCACTGTGGCTCTTTGGGTCTCTCTCCTGTTCCCAGTCCCTTCAACACTCCTGCCAATGTGCACATGTGAATTTCTGAACCAGCCTTCTAAACTCCCCCATCTGAAAGCCTAGCTACTGAAGAATTTTAATTTACTTGTTCATGCTGTATTTTCCCTAGGGCTTGATGTATCTCTGCAGTGGTTTCTTGACCTTTCTCTCGAGGTTGTGGTGAGTAAGTTGTTTCCTGTGCAGCAACCTTTTGTCTATTTAGCAACTTCTGAGCAGTGGCCTAGACATGTATATCCTTGGAGTCTTTCCTTACCTGTTTCATACCTAATTTTTGTCCTCCTCAGGCCTTCTCCTGCTGTGTCCATATTGTCCATGTCCTTTCTGAACTGTGCTTAGTGTTTTTGCTGTGGCCTTGCTGCTGCTGAGGTCAGGAGCTTTCCACCTATTTGGGTACTCTCTCTTTACATCCCCTGCAGTAGCATTTACCTTCTCTTCCTGTGTTTTGACCTTTTTAGAGCTGGTTGAGAGTCACTTTATATTATTGATAATGATTTTCTTTTGAAATTTGGAGGATTTCAGAAGAGTACTTGGTGTTCTGTTGCCTAGGTTGTCAATCATACCATGAGATAATGAAGAAATAGGAAAGATCTTCCAGGGAGATTTCTTGATAGTCTGACAGTTTGGGTGGGAAATGACACTAAAGTATTTAGAGCAGTTTTCTGCAGAGGAATCTGGAACAGTTGTTTTTGAGCATTTCAGGGGTGTCTAAACATTCATCTGAGGCTTGAAAAATTTCCTGTATTTTAACTCCTTGCATCCTTGAAAAACACCCCGTCTTATT
Organism: Prinia subflava; assembly: GCF_021018805.1. NCBI lineage: Eukaryota > Metazoa > Chordata > Aves > Passeriformes > Cisticolidae > Prinia > Prinia subflava. Next base: position 14,961,784 of record NC_086283.1, on the reverse strand, counting down.
AGAAGTTTACTCAAATTCTGCTTAAATTTACCTTGAAAGGTCATTTGAAGTCATACCTGAAAATGGAATCTACTTTCCTGAATAATTTGTGTGTCTTGTCAGGTTTTATAAAGGTAGCTTTGCCATTAGTGCCAGGGCTGATCCAATATGCAATATTTCAAAACAAAAAAAGGATATGAATATTGGATGCAAACTTATTTACTGAATTTTGTTGAAATCCCTATAATACACCTTATTGCAACCAATAGAGTCAACTATCAATCTGCTTAAATCTTCAGTGAAGAATGTGCTTGTAAATAATCAAGTGTAGGAATTAGTTATGTGTCAGCAAGTGCTCTTTCTTGTGCCGGGTTTGGTCAGTTTATAAGGCAGTACACAGAAAACTAGCAGGTTTTGGTGACATTAGATGCCAAAGAATTAAAGTCCCTCCAGGGACAGCAGACCTCACAGAGGGAGCAGGGTTCCAAATGTAGTCTTTATATCCTCACTCAATATGTTTATATGAATTTAAAGAGTATTTATATTCTCTAAACCTAAAAATTACTGAAAGAAAATGAGTAACTGAAGGGCAAATGCTTTACTTGAAAAATGTACTTTTTCCCAGTGTGCTAAGATATTGTTCACAATTTCATCCATAAAGCAGAAAAATGAAAATCATTATGCAAAGATTTATCCTGGCTGGGAAGAAGCTGAAATTTGAAATACCCTGTCTTTTTTATAAAAGAGTTTTCTGCTTCAGAAACGGTGTTGAGAGCCCTGGTGCTTTAAGCCCATGAAGCTCTTGCAGAAAATTGCAGCTGTATCCTAATTTGGAGAGTTCAGTATCCCTACCTGAGGCACAAGGAGAATGGATCTGCTGGGGATGGGACTATTGATTTGTTTCTCTGGAGCTCTGCAGTATTCTCCTTGTCACTCAGACACTCCACACCAATGAAACCTGCAAGTAACAAAAGGAAGGTTTTATGGAGACACTTATTTTTCACTGTGATGGGAAAGCCTTGAAATTTTTTGGTGTAATTGTCTTTGTTCAAGCAACATTTAAATGAGCCTCTATTGTGTGCTTTGCTGTGTTTTTTTTTTTTTTTTTTCAAAGTCTATTTATTTCTGTAAGTTTACTTAGGAGAGCTGAATATTTAGAGAAAAAAGAAGCATCGAACTGAATTGCTACGACATAATTCTTCCAGAATAATCCATGAGGGTGAATAGAGTCTTTTACCAAAGTACAAAGGAAAGAACGTTTGACTGAGGATTTAGTATTGATATCCTGGGAGAGATAAGAAAAAACAGTCCATTTAATGGGCTGCCTAATTTCACAAATTAGCTTTCACATTAGTAACTGACTTGAAATGAAAAAAACATTACAGTATTTATGCAGTTCAAATTGGTCAGGAAAGCTCTGCTTTTTTGGTTCTATTTTAACATGCACCAGTGTTAAGGAGGGAAGCCTTAACACTGTTTCCATGCTCTGGCAGAAATATTCTTTTTCCGCTTTCCCCCCTTAATATGAGGTTTTCTGGATATGAAAAGCTCAGATTTATTTTTTAATGTGCATTTTTATTAAAAATTGCCTCTCTTCAACCATAGTAGAAAAATGCAGTGTTTTTTTAGAGTATGATTTTGTGATACCTGCTTTGGAAAAAAAGAAAGAGAAAAGGAAAAGGTTTCAAAAGGTTTTGAAATGTTGAACTAATAGTGTAAAATTCCCTGCTATTGCCATCACAGATGAGAAGGAAGGAAGTTTCATTCATTTAATTGGGTTTCTGAAAAAGGGCAAGGGTCTGAATGTAGTTCCTGTCTCCATAATCCCCTTAAAGGGTTTAATTTAGGAGCCTGGCACATTTGAGGCGGGATAATTTGGAAGTTGTAGGAATAAGGAATAGTACAGGAAAGCCCCTCAAATATCTTCATGGGATACTATGGGAGACCATAGTGTTTCTCCTTGTAAAACAAGGCAAGCCTAGCTGATCCTTCCTTTGTCTTTGTCAGCCAATGTGTAAATAAACATTGTTTAAAGTGCAGTCAAAAAACCCCATCATATCAGAAGAGACTTCAGAAGCACCACAAATCCCTGCCAGAGCTCCTGACTTTTCCAGAATCCAGGGACATGAATGCAATTTCTTCCAGTTCCAAATAAACTTCTGGGATTTGAGGTTTATCTCTGTCACCTACTGCAAAATGAAAGGTGCTAGGTTTTTGTCCTTTGTAAGGGTGCAGCAGTAGTTGTCAAGTACCTGTGACTCAAGCTTTACTACTTCCACCAAATCTGTGTATTTTCACCTGGAATGGTGCTATTTAGCTTTTCACATCTGCATTGCCTAATTGTGGTTAGTTTGTGGATCTAACAAAGTGGTAAAAAGCTGTCTTGGGTTGAAAAATGTAACCAAAAATGTGTATTCTATTTTCATCTGTTGAAACCAGTTGGGAGATACTGTTTTTTATCTCTTGTAACTCTAGTGGGGGAAGAGGGTGGATGCTTTCTGTTAATTGGACAAATTGGACAACTGATAACACCAGATAAGGCAGTGCCTTCTTATCTCTTCCTCCACCCATCCTCCTCCGAGGGACATCACCTGTGAATGGGCCATTTAAGGCCTCTCACATGACTGATAACATCACCTCATTCCACTGTGAGATGCTCCATCCAGAGGGAGGAGCCAAAGCATTTCCACTGGGATAAAACCTGCGATTCCAAACACCAGGGGAGCCTGTTTCCACTGGATTCCCAGAGGAAGACTGGACCCTTTCTTGAGGATCATCTCTACTCCAAAGGAGCCACATCTTTCACTTCAGGAGGACTTTTTTTCAGACTGCTTCCAACACCCTGACCAACGGGGTGTCAGGTTTGCATTCTGAGTCTGTCAGTGGTCCTTTATACTATTGCATTTATCTTCTTTTATTTTTACCTTTTTTTTGTTGTTTGTTTCTTCTCTATTAAATGGTATTTCTGGCTTGAAGTCTCACTGGTTTTGCTTTCAAACCAGTACAAAAGCACAGGACTTTGAAGAGTGATGTTTAAACAGTCAGGAAAAGCTGTAGATTTTCTTTTCATTAATCATGCTGGGCTTGACCTGTGCCTGGCTTATCATGTAGGAACTTGAGGCTTTTCAGGTACACTGAACATACATGGGCTGACTGTACAAGAAGTAGGTATCTGCCATCTGCCTTTGCAGCTAAGGAGTCACAACACTGACTACTAAAGGATGTGTATTAACCTCTTCCAGCACCCTCATTTCCCTGAAGTATAGCATGTGTTTAATTTTAATAAGGACATGTGCAGTTTCATTGCTTTATTTATTTGAAGGGCCAGATTTCTAATTATTCTGAGATGTTAAGGATGCGTCAGTTCCTCATATTATATTCTTCATATTATAAGTATAGCATGTGTTTAATTTTAATAAGGACATGTGCAGTTTCATTGCTTTATTTATTTGAAGGGCCAGATTTCTAATTATTCTGAGATGTTAAGGATGCGTCAATTCCTCATATTATATTCTTCATATTATAAGACCCTTTGTGAGAGTTTCTGGTCTCTGTTGCTTGGCTCACAAATTTATCTTGGCTTGTGGTAGCAACATCAGGAGGGAAGTTCTGAACTTGTTGAGTGTCATTTTTTGGTTTTCTTCCTCTCTCTTCAGCAGATTTCTTCCAACCTAAACATTCATCATGTGTGTTGATGTGTATGGGAATTTATTGTCAAATAGACACAGCTCTCCCTGAATTCCTTCCATCCATGTTTACTCATGCTGTTTTGGTTGAGCTATTTTGGTTCTTATTTAAACATAGTGTTGTGACCATGATTGTTCCCAGGCTTTGCACCTTGTTAGTTTCTCTGTCACTTGGACAGGGAGCTTACCTTCGATACATCCAGGAACCTCATGGATTGCTTATGCCCTGCTACATTGTTCCTCCAGGTGGTTGAAGTACCCCAGGAGGACCAGGGCTGGTGAACATGGGGCTGCTCCTATCTTTCTGTAGAGGGTTCATCTGCTCAGTCTTCCTGAGTGGGTGGCTCCTCATTATAATGTCACCTGCCCATGCCCTCCCCTTAGTCCTGACCCACAAGATCTTGGTCAGCTCCTAATCTATCCCCAGGTGGAATTCTATGCACTTCAGCTGGTCATTAACACAGAGGACAACACACCCTCCTTGCCTCCTCTACCTGTAATTCCTAAAGAGCCCATAACCTTTTATTCCAACGCTCCAGTCACAGGAGGCATCCCACCATGTCTCCATGATGCCAGTGAGACCATAGTCCTGCAGGTGTGCACACATCCCTACCCCTCATGTTTATTCCCCATGCTTAATGTGTTTGCATAGAGGCATTTAAGCTGGGACTTGGATGAGGCCAACTTGCTGGCTGGAGCTGCTGAAATTCCCTTGTGCTGGGCTTCAGGTGCTCTCCTGCTGACCTGCAATCCATCTCTATGCTCTAGGTATCTTTCACTGTCACAGGCATCACACTTTTAGGAGTGGGATGGATTGAAGTTCAGCTTCCTCAACAACTGTAGTTTAAAACCCTCCTCACCAGGTGGGCAGGTCTATGAACCAATATGTTCTTTCTGTGATGCCTGGGGACCTCATCAACCCCTAACAGGCCAGGTTTCTCCAAGCAAGTGCCATGCCTGAACCCTCAGCTGTGGCATCTGTCCCCTATCCATTTGTTACTTGCTAGATTTGACTGGCCCTTTCAAGGCCCTTCCCTTTGACTGGGAGGTTTGATTTAAAAAGCCCCACCTGCAATGCAGAGTGCCTCACCACCACTCTGACACCCTCCAGTTTCTTGGTGACCTCCCTGATATGAGTCCCAGTAAGCTGCACAACTCCTTAGAGTATATTGGTTCTACAGATGGGTGCTGATGTACCTCTGAGACAATACTTGTGAGGTATAGATTTCAATCATGGATAACATACAAGACCTTTTCCAGTAGATTATACAAACAGGCAGTGTACAAACTATTGCTCTAATCTTCTTCTCTGGATATAATTTGATGGAAGCATCACTGGTTTGGGAACTAAAAGCCCCAGAGTCATTCTTCTGCCACTGGCTGGAGCTCTTACCTTTAGCAAAGCACTTCTTCCCTCTGTCACCAGTTTTCTTTGGTTGGTCAACTTTCTGGAAGAGGGCTGTTCTCTCACTTAAGTGAATAACTTGTGTGAGGCTTGTCTCTCTTTTTTTTTCCTACACCTGAGGTTTTTGGTTTTTTGTTTTTTTTTTTTCTAGTATTGACTTTACAAACCTCTCAATTTGCAGATCTTTGGAATTTTTCCAGTGCAGGTGTGGACTCCAGTTGAGTAAATTTCAGCCTTCTGATAATGGCCTTTATTTTCTTCTTTATTACCTCTGCTGCCATAATTAAGTGGTTTTGCTTGGTGGAAATGAAAATCCTCAAAATGTTTGTTTAGTTCACAGCACCAGCAATGCTGGATTCAGCCTGTTCCTTTATATGCAGTGCTGAGAACTGTCTTAGGAGTGCATAAAAACAGAAGATGTATTTTGCTTCCAGTGGCAACATGATCTTCCCCTTTCAGTCTGGAAAAATGCTTTCTCAGAGGGACTGATGAAGATGATTTTGGTTGTATGTTTATTTCCTCTTGTAAAGACTACTGCAGGAGATGCATGCCATTAGGTGTAAAACATTTTGCAAACGCTTCTAATCCTTTCCAAAAATTTTTGCTAGTGATGTTAATAGAGCAGAACACAAGAAGGAAATTCATTTGTGGCTGTGTCTGATTGTTGCTACTGATTTCCACATCTAGGTGTGCTCAGTCTGGGGAAAGTACCTCTTGCTGCTGTGGCTGGTTGTCTCAGCTCAATAGGAGCTGGAGAAAGCATGACAGTGCTTTGAACTTCTCCACATGTCAGAGCTGATTCAGCCCTTTAGGTGTTCCTTGAAGCTTCTGTCAGCCTGAGCTGATTAGAGGATCAACTGGGCATTTCTATGGCAAAGCCTACTGATGCTGCCTGGCCCTTGGAAATATTTATGTTCACTTTCACCATCTTTGCATAAAAAATATTTTATAACTTTTGTGGATTGTGATCTATTTTGTTGGGCATCTCAAGTTAATCTAGGGTGGTGGGTGGGTGGTATAAATTTGGATTTATATAAAAAATATGTCTTGAGGACTCTTGTGAGTGAAGTGGCAGTTCCAATGTTTGCAGTAACTGAGGCACTCCTTTTTGTCCTCTGCCTGCTGTGATATAGCCAAATTACCTGAGCATTCCCTCTGTGGTCACTGGCCAGATCAAATCTACGTAGTGCAGGAACACTTCTCTGCTCCTGGATATGCTTTTACTTTTACTCAGCTCTTCAGTGTCTGGACAATTGCAAGTCTGTGCTTATTTGTGCTGAGAATCAAAGTATTTTCTTGCTGAGATAGCACCTTTTAGGTTATAATTTTATTGGGGGAAAAAGCAAAAGGAAAGATTTTGTTTTGGGGTACTTTCAAATTAGTGTATTTTTGAGCTTAAGCTGTTGTGGTGGCATTGATCTGTGTAGTCCTTCAAGCTCCTGCTCTTTCCTAAAGCCTGGCTCATGGATTAACTGAGGTCCTCAGTGCTTGCCACAGTGGCAAACATTGCCTGTAGTGCTCTCAGAAGTCCTGGAGAACAGAAATTAGCTGTAATAGTGCCTTGTACAGCAAAGGCCATGTCACAAAAGGGCCTTATCAAGGTAATGTTAAGAAGCTTAAAGTTGCACTGTTTAGATTTCAAGTGCTTAACTCAAAGGAGTGTTCATGTGTCATTTTCTTAGCTTTGTTTATTATGATTGTTTACAGCACTGTAGAATACAAAAACTCTGCAGGGTGGTGATGAATGCTGGGTGAACAGCACAAGATGTTGCTGAATTTCTGTAGGGCTCAAACAAGTATGTTAATTCACAGGCTCTGTGACATGAATTAAAACGACTTACCTTCAGAACTACAACTGGAAAATTGGGATGTCCAGTTCTGCAACCTTGCTGCTAAGTCAGGAAACTATTCAAATCTGATTTGCTTATTAATTTTCAAAAGAAACAAATGTGGGGTTTGTAATAAAATGTTTCCAACTTTCAGAAACAATGAAACAGGTTTTCTTTACTCTGAAGCCCCATTTCCAAGAAAAACAAAACAAAAAATTCCCAGCCTGGAGTAGGCACCTAGCAAAGGACATTGCTGGCCTGCCAGTTAATTTGTCAATGCTGTGAGTAACTGAAAACAAAGACTTACCATGAGATATGTCAAACCAGTGTAAACACTGGTGTAACTGCCAGTTCCTTCCATTTTATCCAGCATTCTGTTCATGCTGTTCTGACCTTTTCTTTTTTTAAAAAAATTAATGAATCTATATTTTTCCCTTTCTCACTGGCAATGGCTTTGATTTTGGTGTCAGAGAGTGGAAGGTACTTTGAAAAGCATTTGCTTGCCCCTGACAAGCATCCCAACCAAATAACCCTAAATGTAAGGCACATCATAATGTTCTGTAAACAGAACCAGTTGGTACCGTGCTGTTTTGCTCTTGTTCAGATGTGATAAGCATATGGAAATCATTATATAACCAGAGACTATTGCCAAAATGTGTGGATAAAAGCCTCACTCTGATTTCACAAATGGAACAAACACTTTTCCATGTCTTTGCAGGCAAAGACGTGGGGCTAGGTGTGGAGCAAATGTTTTTAAAACCAGTTGTTCAGCTGTGCTTCTAGTTCCTTTCAGAATGAGCAATAAGAACAAATACTTTTTTCCCATGAAGGCTGTTTTCTCCTAATGATACTGTTTACCAGATTAGTGCCCCATTAATATTTTAATACTGTTTTATCATCATTTCATCCTCTTTCAAAGGGAATTGCATTTGTATGGGTAATAACAATATTTTAACTTATACTCTGAAGATATTTTTCATATTCTTAAAGAGGGTTTGGGGATTTTTCCTCTCCCTGCTTGTGCTGTAAGAAGATGTGACATTTAGAGACTTGCTCTCCCTAGGTGGAGAAAACAACTGGTTGGGAGTGGTTGAGGAGATCTAATTCCTTCTCCTGCTTACAAACCTTTTCCCTTTTCTTATAATTTGTTTTCCCTCATTGGTAGCATGGACTGGACTGAGTTTGGTTACCTGCTTTGAGTACTGCTAAGAAGAAACAATATGCAAGAGAGTTTGCTGCATCTTCCTTTGAAATATTTTTCCCTTTTTATATTATCAGATATAAGTAGATTTGATTTAGTACAGAGGTTAATTTATGCCTTGAATAATGCTCTTCATTGTTGAAATTCATATTTGGAGATTACTTCAACACTTCCAGAACAAGATAAAGAGTTTTCCTGAGCCTATATTGGCAGGTTGGGTTATTTAACAGTCTTAATCAGATAATGCAGATATAAGCCCAGAGACTGAGATAGGAAGCACATGAAGTAAATGCACTCTTTTCAATTTATCCAATCCCTTGTACAAAGTACTGGTGGTGCTGCTCTGAGAGCAGGTGTACTTGGCAGACTCTTCTGCTGAGTCTTTGTTGAATAACTTTTGTTGGCACAGTGAGCAGTGGTACCATCCTTCTGCTAATACTGCACAGGCACAGCCCCATGGTCACACAAAAGTGTTATTTTGCATCCAACATTTTGGGTGCACATTCTCGTGGGAAGTTGCTATGGCAGAGATCCAGTGACGTGCTTTTGTGAGATGTTTGCTGTCAGAAGCCTGGGCAGAGGTGTTTAGAGAACTGCTTCCTTAGTCAGAGCAGAGGGATAGGTGGAACACAGATACAGACTCCAGCAAGTTTCATTGTTGTGTTTAGGAGTACAGAGGGCTAGTCCTGATAAGCTTCTGTGGGCCAGGGTCAGAGAGGCTGGGAACTTGTAGATCACCCAGCAGCAGAGAGGAGAATGTGGCTGTGGGATGTTTGTGATGGGCTCAGAGATTGTTTAAGGGTAGCAGTATCCAGTATTAGGGAAGGGAGACTGTCATTTTGGTACTGAAAAGACTGAGGGTAAAAGAATTAAGCTCTGTTCACTGATTGAAGATATAGAGAAGATCAATGTTGCTGTCATATTTTAACTAATATTTTGCATTTAAAAGAGTCCTGAGCACAGACTGAGGTTTTTATAGTGCTAGTAGGAAAGCCTGACCTTTGTGCCTGCTCTGCCTTCTGACTGGGTTTAAACAGATGGTCTTTGTACTCCCAAGATGTTCTGTACTCTAAGATACAGCTTCATGCTGAGCCTATATACAGCCTATGCTCCTCTTCCCAGGAATAATGTTTTGAGGTGCTGCTATTCCTCTGCTTCTCATGTTCAACCTTTTTTTGTGAGATATATTTCATAGCGTGAATATTCCCATCAGTAGAGAGAATCTACTTGCTTTTAAAGGCTCCAATATATATGTAGGAATGGGGAGGAATAAGCAGAAATGGTTACACTTGCAGTTGCCTGCTGAGATTAGTATTAAGGGGGTGAACATATTTTTTTTCCCCAAGGCATTTGAAATAACACCTGTTTTCAAAGGCATCTGGTTTACTTGGCTCCACCTGTTGCTTTGGATCAGATTCCTGAGATATGCAAAGCAATGAACTTGATAGCTGTTTTGGGCTAGTGGCTTTTTTTTTTTTTTTTTCCAAAGGATCATTCTCACAGGGTCTCCTATCCACCAAGGAGATCACTCAGCATGACTGTGTTTCTGCTGCTGGTCTTGATTTGGCAATACAGGTATCTGTCAGGGGAAGTTGGAGCTCTCCTTGGAATGGAGAGTGTAAACCCTCTCCCTCCAAATTATTATAATTTTGAAATTAGGGGCTTTCAACCTAAAATATGGGAATAGGAATAACAGTTTTTTACTAGGAATATTAAAAATACAAATGCAGTAGTACAAAAAAACAACCAAACAAACAAAAGTTGTAGAAAACGCTGACAGAGTCAGAAATATGACCTGACATCCTGTTGTTCAGGGTGTTGGAAACAGTCCATAAAAATCCTCCTGGAGTAACAGATGTGGTTCTGTGGAGTAGAGATGATCCTGTAGAAAAAAAGTCCAGTGCTGGTGAGATATGGGTCTGGTCTTCCTCTGAGAATCCTGTGGAAAACAGCCTGCTTGGTGTTCCTACAGCTCGGTTTTTATCTTGGTAGGAATGGTTGGCTCCTCCCCACTGGGTGGAGCATCTCACAATGGGATGGTGTAATGTGTCATGGCACTGGTGAGCCTTAATGGCCCATTAACAGAAGACATCCCTGGAGGGTGGAGAGTGGTGGAAGAGATAAGAAACACTGCCCCACCTGGCCTATTATCAGAAGGCATGTGCCCTCCTCTCCCCTGGAGTTACAAGAGATAAAGAAAAACATCTCCACAACTGCTTTCAACAGATCAAATAGAATACACTTTTATTTTTTTGGTTACATAACTCAAGACACATTGCCTTTGATTCCTGGTCTCCTGTGTGTTGTCTGCATGAGTAAACCCCTGTGGACAGGTGTACTTTGGGGAGTCAGGACCTAGCACTTAGCCGGGCTGAGGCTTCTGTGCCATACAGAACTCCTCTTCCATAAGCCTGTCACCAGATTCTGTCAAGCCATGCTTCCTTCACTGGCATAGGTAGAGATTTTTTAAACTCAAGACATATTACAAGGAAACAACACTACTAGGTGAGAATAGTGTTGGGCCACAGCATGCTAGGCAGCATGGATTTCAGAAACAAATCCAACCCTATCCCAGACAGGGATGAGCAACTACCAAGCTTTTTCACCTTTGGTATACATTTTGAGTTCCAACAGCAAAAACTCTTTTGCTAAAGTGTAGAGAAAATTTTGTTCTGTTTGCATTATGTTGGCTGTAGATTCTATTCTTTCATGCTACCAAAGTAGAAACTATATGAATGAGCAGGGTTTGGGAAGCTATTTATTGCCTTCAGCAAGCTTATAAGCTCTTCTGAGCAATGTGGTGACAAGCAGTGGCAGCTAGAAATCCCCAGCCATGAATCATCTGAAGATTTGCTCTCCACTGCAGGCAGCATCTGCTCCAAAGTTGATGAAATTTGAGGTGAAATACCTGGAAGAAGGGTGTCTTGGGATTCATCAGCAATCTTCTTAATTTTTTCCTTGCATGTCACTCTGTGGGATATGTGTGCCTTTGCCAGTAACCAGATTAATTAAAAAAAAAAACAACAAAACAACACCAAACAAAAAACCCAAACCAAACAAAACCAAACCAAACAAAAAACAAAACAAAACAAAAAAAAACACCACAAAAAACAAAACCAAAAAACAATATACAAAAAACCCCAAACAAACAAAAAAAAACACCCCACAAAAACCAGAAGAGAAGAAAGTGTATTTCATGCCTCATGCCTCAGCTGCAGGAACTGTTTGGCTGGAAGAATGTAACATTAAATGCCTGAAGTGAAAACAGATTTTAGTGATGGCAGCAGCATGTCCTCAGCTGTGAGGGTAATTGAGAATGGCTGCATGTGATGTGCATGGTGGTGTTACACAGTTCTTCCCTTTGCAAGCCCTGTGTCATGGCAGCAGTCTGTACTCAGGTGAATAATCCCTTTGCTGTAGCAGAACTTACCCTGCCAGCAGGAGTGGCTGCCTGACTGGCTCAGGCCCTTCACTTGGTGTGTTTGCCCTTAGCTCCCTTCAGGAGTGCAAGTAGCTCAGCAGGGTGGTGGGTTAGGAACTCCACACTCACCCTTGCTGCCTCAGACTGCTGGGGCCTGGACTTTGCAGGATAGCAGGGCTTGCTGCCCATGCTGTGTTGGAGAAATACACAAAAAAGCCTTCATTCCCTTCTGGGAGAGCAAACCAGCAGAAGCAGAGAAAAACAGGGAGATGTTGTCTTCTTCCTGATGCCCTAAAAATAAGAGGGGAACACCAAGGGAAAACACCTGCAGGAGCATTGTGAGTGAGTAGGCTGCTGATGTGCCTCTCTAAGCTGCAATGGTCACTTCCTTCACCTATTAGGAACATAGCTGACCCTAGGGAAAAGGGGCTAAGGAAGGGAAAGCTGTTGCACAAACACTAGCTGCAGTTCTTCATGCTACTTACAAGAGGGGCTCAAAAATATTTATATGTAGTCATGCTGAAGTACACTGATATTTAATTGAGGAGAAGATTCTTTTTTCAGTTTCATGGGTTTTGAGCTATTCTTTCCTTATCTGTTGAAGAGACAAATTGTCTTTTTGTTGGACAAAGGACAGAATTGAAAGTAAAACTTGCAGAAGAGATTCATTGTCAATGAGAGTTTGGGGGTTTTGGCGAAAAGGTATTTGACGTGTTTTGCCTGAAAAATTGAAATCAGTTCTGCAGCTAACAGTTATTTTTGCAGAGCCCCTTGTTTAGTGTTCACAGAATTGAGCTTTTTGAATGCTAGACATTTCTAATAGTGTTTTAACCTCCAGTGGCATTTTTCTTGGAAATTCTTTCTTTGAATAATAAAACAAAACAGAATTGTCATTGTTGCCTTCACACTGTGTGCAATAATGCCTGGATTTCAAGCTTTTGATGTCATTTCAAACAGAATTGTTATGCATAAGACTGATTTCTGAGTGATAAATAGTATACACAACTATTTGAAAATACAAATGACCACCTAATTAGCTGACAAGGGATAATGCACGCTTGCCTTATTAGTATATTTTATTTCAGATGATGCATTTATCAAAATACATTAAAATTCACATAATTCTGTAAAATCAGCTCATATTTCTCCACAAACCTACTATAAGCACCCACTAATATGTTTTAAATTAAGAGCCATGAAGTACATGCTGCATCATACAGTGCTTGAAAAATTAAATCAAAATGTTTTCATACAAAGGGCCCATACCTGGGAAGAAGAAAACATCAGTAATGGGGGGAGAAATGAGTGCTTAAATGAGATCTAAGGCTGAGAGCCATTAAAGAAGGGCCCTGTTTTGTACTGTCTTTACAGGGGTATCGTGTATTCCTGCTGTGTGGGGAAAGGCAAAGCAATAATACATTCTCTCTGTCTGAAGAGCACTCGTTGGAGTGTGAACAATTTTTCAATAATCCCCTGCTAGTAAGAGTACTCCAGAGTAAGGCTGGCAGTAGGAAGGTTTCCTACTGCTCCACCTTTTAGGTTTTTATACCATATTTCTTTGCTGGGTGGCAGTGAGTAGTTGGAATTGTGATAGTCAACATAGATTTGTGGCATCTCCCTGGCACACAAACACAGCTGGCCTAGGTTTGTGAAGGAAGAACATGGCATCTCACATGTCCTGGTCTCCATGCGGATAAGTTTTCCATGGCCCATTGGATCAGTGTTCTTTGAGGGATCATGTGTGGATTTCTGCAAAATGAGGCCGTGAGCCCACCTATGTAATGTGTGCATTGAGTCATGTGTGAAAAAGGATGCGTGGAATTAACAAGTTTATTTTACAATGTGGTCTTTTTCTGATGCCATTGTCTGAAAGACTGTTTCAGTCTCCATCTCATCTTGAAGAATGAAGGTAATAGATCAAAGCCTGCATGAGTTAGGTCAAAACCTAATGATGACATGCTTTTCAAAGAAAAAGGGGGGTTTTGGTGAGTTATGGTGAATTGGAAGAGAGAATATGGAGAATAAAAGAAATAGCTGCAGGTTAGGCTTCAAGGAGCCCTAGGAGGTAAGAATCTCCACTCCTACATAAAAAGAACGTAAATGATCCATATTCTGTATTACCTGTCTGCAAGCCTGCCACTAAAATTAGGAGAGTTGTAGATGCTGTCTCTGAAATCAAGACTGCTCACTGGGACCATTGAGTCTAAGCAGCCAAATTTGAAACACTCTATAGCTGTGGTCAAAAGTATGACAGTAATTCTGAGCTGCAGCCTTTATTAATTGTATGACAGCTTTAGGATTATTCTAGCACAAGTAGAAGAGAACTAGGCCCAAGAGATCTAATTAATGAAGTGCTTTGTTGCTTGGCAAAAATAAATTAATTACACCTATGTAAAGATAAATATAGCAGTTTGCCATGTGATGATCCAGAAAAATAGCCCCACTGTTAATTAAGAAGTATAGAATATAAAGACTTGTTAGGCTAAAATTCATGCAGTCTTAAGTTTAACGATTGTTGTAGTACTAAATGCTTCTATTAGAAATTTGCAGAGTTAGGTTATTGTAGTGTCAGTGTATGACAATACAGCACTACCACAGAGGTAGCCATGCTGTGGTTAGCTCCTAGGAGGGATGGTGTGGTTCCAAGGTATGTGCAGTATGTGAGTTGGACTGGGTCATAAAAATGGCAAGATGAAAGGAAAACCTGCTGGCACTTGTCTCCCAAGCACAGGCACTGACTTGGGGCACAGAAGAGAAGATGAAACCTGTGCTTGTGCTGAGTAGGATGTCAATGGGATGAAGGCAGGAGCAGAGCCCTTCTGGGGCTCATGTCATTTTTATAAAGTCCTGCAGCACTTTAAAGCCCCTCTGTGTTGTGTTGACTCCTTCTCTGGGCAAATTTTGCCTGGCTTTCTCGCATTTTGTTTTTTCCTTTTCAGATTATTTTCTTGTCTCTTGCTCCTTCTCCAGTTTCTCACGAATGTTCTTGGCCAATGTCGTGTGTTTTCATATCTTGTTTTGAATCACAGCGGGGCAAGAGGTGGTTGACATTTTGTTTATACCAGTGCTTTTTTTTTACCCTCTTTTTTTCTTGAGCCTCTTTTACAAGCAACCAGATTTACTGCCTCCCTCTTGTTGCTATTTTCCTCTTTATTGAATTCCCTTCTCCACCCCATTCCTTCCCCTGTGGCTCTCCATTTTCCATTGTCTTAGTTCTTTATTTCCCCCCTAAGATCCTGAAACAGCTCTTGGAAGATGAAGCGTTCAATCTTATTTTCCATCTCCAGCTAGCACTTTATTAATAACCCATATTTATTTAGCATCCAGAGTCTGCCAAACACACACATACATACACACAAAGCCAGTCACCAGTGTTTGCTGTCAGGATAATGTCTTCCCGGAGGCTTACCTCCCTCTGCCAAGCCTAGCTAAATGCCTCTTTGAGGAAAGGAAAGGAAGGGCTGTTCATGTTGAATGATGTTTGTGCTCCAGCATCTTTCTGAAGAAAAATGAACATTGGTCAGAAATGCTCGTGGGTCCCGCTATTGCTGTGGCAGAGTGTGCTGGTTGGGATGATCTGTGAGATGAAGAGATGAGTTAGAGCTGGCTGCAGAGCTCTCATCTCAGCATTCAGGGCTGTGGGCAGAGGCAGCAAAATGTGTCAGTGTGTTTCACAGACCCCCCAGTTGCCTTAGGAAATGCCTGACACCTTGGCTCCACCAGGATTGGGAAGCCTCTGAATTGCAGCTGGCTACTCTCTCCAGTATGGCAGCGAGGGAAGAACACAATTTCCCTCAGACTGCTGCCCAGATCTGCATGAAAGTCTGGTGTGTGAGGAAGCTGAGTGACTGCAGTCAGCTCAGACTGCAGCAGACCATGGAGAAATGCCACAAACCCCACTTACACGGCAACATTTTTGGATGGCTAGGTCCATCTCAGCAAGGCATTCGGCACTCTATTGGTGCAGAATTACGAACAGCTGTAGCAGTGATGACTGCAGACCCCTTTTTGAGGCTTTTGCTCAGACCTAGAGTCTTGGGGTCAAAACAATCAGCTGACTGTGCCAGTTTTCTGTCCCTGTTATTAAGTAAACTAGGCTGGGGTGTACTCCCTAGGCATAAAAGTAAAGCTGAGGGGCATGCCTCAGTTGACAGTTCGCTCGATCTTCCTCTCTCACCATATTGGATGGCCTCATCAAATCTACCAACAGGTCCTGATAATGCCCTACGTGTGTTCTGAAACTATCTGGCACAGTTCTAATTGGTCTGGCCAAATCCATGGCCAAATCATTCCAACAGCTGCACTGTTTAGATGGTTCTGTGCCTGTGCTAGGGCTTTCTTTGTTTGCTTTGGTGGCATAGGTACTGTCGCTGAGTCCTGGCTTCCAAAGCTGAGACAGTGCCAAATCTTGAAGCAAAGCATTCCCTAGTAAGCCTTAGGAGGTTGGAGCTGGCTTCACAGAGCAAAATCAACCTGACATGGCATTCTGGCTATGCCTATGAGTAGCATGATGAGCCGTGTTGTTCCCAGGGTGTTCCCCATCAGTGAAAAGAGCCCCTTCAGAAAGGAGTGTGAGCTGTGAAAGAGTTCTTTGAAAAATAGTGTGAAAGGGGTGTCAGGCAGTTGGCTCATTCTGTTACAGTGGAATCATTCAGGTTGGAAAAGACCCTTTAGGTCCCTGAGTCCAACTATAAACCTAACAGTGCCAAATCCATCACTAAACCATGCCCCGAGTGTCACATCTCTGTCTTTTAAATACCTCCAGGGATGGTGACTCTGAAGAAATTTTTTCTAATAGCTGAACTAAACTTTCCCTGGTGCAACTCAAGGCCATTTCCTCTCAACCTGGTACTTATTAATTGGGAAAAGAGACCAACATCCCTTTGTAAGGCATGCCTGTTGAATGGATTGGAGAAATTGCTGCCTGAGTGGAACTGCAAAATAAGAGATGCTAATCTCATGTGAGATTTAAGTGTCTTCCATTAATCCAACTAGATCCCACTGGCTTCAACAGGCTTTAAATAGTAGGCTGCAAAGCTGGTTGGTTTGTGAAGTCGAATCAGGTTATTTTCCAAATGTCACTGACTACTTGTTCTTAGCTGTCAGTTACTGTTGAGAAATTGGGAAATTGCTGAGAAATTTCAGTCTCACCAAAGACTTGGGTTCCCACTGCCTTTCTTCCCTCTGATTTTTTGAGTGAGACCAGAGTAATGGAGTTTTACTTATTTATTGTTTTGATTGTAAGTAACTTTCAGAGGGAGACAAAAAAATTAAAGGAGGTAAATCAATGCTTGATTTGCAGTGAGAAGTGCAATGGAGGCTTCTTCTAAACAACCCTGATGATACAAAGATCAGGCTGGTCCCATTTTTAAATTAGGCCTGTATTTTAGCAGGCATGACCATGAACAGTTTCACTCCATTTGTGACAAAATTCACCAGATATCTGATTCAGGTAGGTTTAAATTCTTTGTCATGGACTTAGAAACCCAGAGCTGCTGCTGCCTTTCTTGTGGAAACTTATTTTCTCTTGCAAGTACATTCAGTGCCCCCAGAGAGCAATAAGGGTCAAAACAGCAGAGAATAACAAATGAATAAATAAGACACATGAGCTGAATATATGTATTGTGAGCAAGGCACACTTGTGCTGAAGCAGTAGGACTTCCAGACAGAGCAGTTTTTGCTCAGAATTCAAAGATAAGCGTGGATCTTTCTTGAACTGTGCTCAAGTCAGTGATGAAACTGAATGGAAAAGCAAGAAGTTAGTTGGATGAAACCAGCTCTTTTTAAAATCATAGCACACAGCAAAGGGTTCTTCACAGCAAAGATACATGCATTTTTCATATGCTCCTGTCTGATATATAGTATGTGAGTTCCAAGAAATGATCCACCTTTTTCCTGATTCTTTGGCGATGGAAGGTTCATCATAACAGCCTATTTGGAGATGGTTCTGTTTCAGAGATGGGACTTTATTTTCCTGATAGTAATCACCATATGATAACGCCAGTGGAAGGAGACACACAGCATAGAACTATGGGGGGTAGCATTTGTGCTATCAAATGCCTAATATGCTTTCATCCATCCTCAGTGAGCTTTCAGGTTCTGTTCTTATTACCAAAGTTTTAGAGCTGTTTAGGAATAGATGAGCCCTACAGCCTTAGCCACTGTCTCATTGAGTTAAGAGCAAAGACTGTCACTGACTTCAGGGGGTGCTTAGGGGGAGAGCAATATGCATCCAATGTGTGCAGAACAACCCTGTTGTGAGATTCAGAATTACCCAGAGCCCTAACTGTGGGTCTCCTCACTGAAACAAAAACACTGACTTACTGTATGCACGTTTGATAGCTCCAGACCTGACACTCAGTAGCTGTGCTTAGGGCACATAACATTTGCACTCAGTGTCCTTCAAGCCTTCAAGACTTTAAAGGAATTGTTTTTCAATGGACAGTGCTGTTTTGTATGGTTTATGAGAAAAAAAATGTTATCTTTCAGTGTGGATATAACAGGTTAATTTGCCGTAGTACATTTAAATTTCTTTTGCACTGGGAAATATTGTGCTGGCAGTGTTCCAAGGAAATGCAGACACAGTGTAGTAAAAAAAGTTCACTTAAATTCGGCATTGTACCTTTTTTCTGCTTTTGTCTCTCTATGGCATGTTCTTACAGAAGGAAATCATTAGAAAGTCAATGCAGAGCTTTGAAATGAGGCAAACTGCAAAATTTCCATGTTAGAAAGTTATGTACAAACCTTACTGGAGTTACTGAGTGAGGTTTTGGAGGATACTTTCATTACCATGACACTTGAATCCAAATTAGCTGTTTCTCTAATGAAGCTGGTATCACCTGCCAGTTTCTATTTTGTTGAGTCTCTCCCCTCAGACTGTTTTTGTTTTTTGTTTTTTTGTTTTTCTGTCTTCTGAGTTCCTGAAGCCTGCTGCTCTGTCCAGTATCTCCAGTAGATTGAGCTATTTAATTGAGATTACTCAGGGCGGGGTTTTTTTGAGTTATTGTAGTTAGCGCTTTCTGATTTTATTGTCAGTCACTTGTATAATTTTACCAAGGTGACCTTGGTAAGATTTCCAGCTGTGGAACAGCAATTAAAAAAAGTAATAATCACTTCCATGCTATTTAAATTCACAATGTTGCTTTCTGGCTTGCAGAAAGTCTGTATAAGATCGTTGTTAGGAATGTAAAATGTTTTGTGAAACACAAAAATACACATAGGTTTTAGCCAGTGGGACATCTCCAATTTTCTAGGGATGAACCTAGAACTCATCAGAGGTTTTTAAGTGTTTCATTTCTTCACAAATCCTCACAAATTAAGCACTGAAGAATGGCAAAAACTCTTAGGAAATGTATTTGTGACATCAATAATGTACCACATGTGTGGAATGATGATATCACTTGTTTTGTTTTTTTTTTTTGGAAGGAAGTTCTTTTTATTTCTTCCTCATTAAAAAATCTGAAGATGGAAACAAGTGATCCTAGATTTTACTGCAAACAATTAAACAAGTGGATCAAGTGGATCCCTTTAAGGAAAGCCTATGTAGATCTTACAACTCCTTCAAGTTTTCAGTAACTGGGATAGTTGCATTTGGCATCAGAATCTGATCTTCGTGATTCTTATATCTTGTCATGTAAGTGATCTGATGGGCACCTAGGTCCCTGAACATGTGTCCTATAATTCTTAAACCTCAAAAAATTGTTTGGGTTGTTTGTTTTATTTTTCTGGTCGTATCTGGGTTTGGATGGATTTTTTGCCCTTTTTTTCCTTTTTTTTTTTTTTTTTTTTTAACCAGACATTTTATTAGATGTGTTTTTTATATGACAGATTTATCTATTTATATATATAAAATATGGATTATAATATACAATTTGTTTGTATGACAATACTTAGGTTTGGATGGCTTTTTTTTTTTTATACGTAGACATTTGATTAGATGTGTTTCATTTTGAAGAGAATTCAAATAGTATATCAGACAACAATGAAGGGAAATATAAGATAATAACAATCGACCATCCAAGGTTGATTGAACAAACAGCAATTGAATTTTTCCTCAACAGATAGTAATAAGTCAAATTATGAAGAAATTTACATTCTGGTAAAAAGAACATTTAAGCTCTTCTGATCTAATTAATGTTTGCTATTTCTTTGTGCTGGGATTTGGTCTATTTTGCACCAGTCCAGTTTCTAATCCATTACCAGCCTTTCCAGACAAAGGGGAAAACAGTGTCATGCTGAGCTGGCAGAGCTGTGATTGTAGCTAGTTGAAAGCTTTGCCAGCTGGAATTGCACTGTGGAGATGAAACAGAAAAATTCTGTCAAGGCACAGGTCTGCCACTATCCAAGGTAAGTCTAGAAGTTCATATTGGAGAAATCCTCATTGGTAAAGAGAGCAAGTTTGAGGAGTGAGGATGTTCAGCAACAAAAGGATTTATGGAAGGATACGAGATGATTCTTCATGTGAAAAACATCTCAAATCAAGGTGTAGAGTGTTTTGTTTTGTTTTCTTCTTTTGCAATAGCATTTTTTGGTTCAGTGAATGAAATGCTGTTACTCAGGTTGGAAGATCTTAGGAGTTCCTGATCTCTATAGACTTAAAACATGAAGATGTGTTTGGTCTCTCAGCTTTGTAAGCAGCAGACTGCTGCTACACTAACTTCCATAGGAGAGGTGTTAGCATTTCTTAATGCCATTAGGGTGAGGGCTGCCCAATCACTCTTAACATCTTCTCCCTTGCCCAAAGAGAGAAAAATAGAGCTGTAGCTCCAGTGCTTTACTCTTCTCTGTGGGAATTGGTAATAGAGACCATTCAATACTTTTAAATTGCTTTAAAAAGCAATGAGGAAGTACTAGAACAATTTTCTTCTTTGTCTTTCCACATTTAAAACCTCTTAGAGGGAGCCTTGGAGCTATAACTGGATGATTTATCTCAGAGCTTTCCCTAAATTAAGAGAAATTAGAATTAGAGAGAAGGTTGGTATATCCTGGTAGAGACTGGTCATTCAGAGAATGAGAGTGATTGAGATAATGAATGCTTTGTGTATTATAAATTCAGCAAGAACAGCTTTTTGCCTCTTTTATGGCATTTATGCTGCTTTTGTTTCTCATCTCTAGCCAGAACTCAAACCAGAAAAAGGACTGTGAAGGTGAATAGAGCTGATGAAACCAATTTTTCCTGGTTTTGTGAAAATCATTATAAGCTCAGGTTGCATTTAATTGGCAATTTGGACCAAGTCTCTTTAGAACACATTTAGTTCTTCCTAATTAGTGTGTAATCTTTGGTTGACTAGATTATCATTGAGGAAGAGATGTACTTGCTGATTTCCTTTGAGGTGGTGTGATGGTACAACTGATATATTGTCACCAAATAGTTTTTTTGGAGGATGAAGATTTTGATTTCTAGCAAAGATGGTGTGCTTTTTCCTATGTGTTTAGATAAATAAAATGTGGTGTATCAATAAGGCAGGCAAAAGAAAGTCTCTTCTTCTATGAGATCATTTAGGAAGCAAGAGTAAGAAGTGGGAAAAATCTTGCAAAACAGCTGCACTAAGATTAGATCTGCAAATACAGATACCTCTCCCAGCTACAGAATCTTTTCCTTTGGAACCTTTTGTGATGAATGCCTCTATGTGGAGTAGAACTGTTCACACTTCAGACTCGAGAAGGTGTGATCTACAAAACAGGCTGCCTTAATTTTGGCAACACTCTCCCTTTTTTTATTTATCATGAAAAGAAAAAAAAAAACAAAAAAACACACACACACAAAAAAAAAAACCCCAAAAAACCCCAAAAAAACCCCCATCACAAAAAAAAACCCAAAAAAACAAAACAAAAAAACCCCACAAAAACCCACCACCTATTTATAGAAACCTTTCTGTTTGTCAGACTGTCCTGGGCATCTCTGCAACCCCATTCTGTTATCCACCTGCACAAGAAGTAGATTGCTAGAATATGATGGGTTTGTTTATTTGCCAGAAATTGCAAAAGCGGGTTTTTGCATTTGATTAGTGTGCACTTGAACATGAAACAGCAGAGAATGATAAATGTTAAAGTGTATGTATGGAATTAGTTATAGTTTTATCTGGAAACTCCCTGCTAATACAGTCTGAAAGCAAATTTTTGTTTGGGGGGCTCTTGTTCACTGATGAAAATGCAGAACCTCCTGAAAAGATCTAACCTTTCAAGTTGAGAAAAAGTGCCTTTCAACAACTTGCCTTTTAGACATTGAGCACTTGATTAAATGATCATGGTCTTCATTGTAGGGAGAAATATTTGAGACACATAGAGATTGAAATCTACTGCAGAGATGGAACTTTGCATCTTCTACTTCAGTAACACTTTGCTTCCAGAGTCTTGAGTCTGTTGATTATAAATACCTGAGTGTAGTTCTGCTAAAATCTGTTTAACAGTATTTGTGTCTTTGCTTCTGCTCCATGAACTCAGTATACAAATTTCCAAAATTTGGGGTTCTCTTGAAATGAAGATACGGTGTGTACTGAAAAAAGGAAATCATAGACCTTTCCCTCAAAGTCACAGATGGTATGTTTGGTTTTGGTTTTGTCTTTGAGGTTTTGACAGTTTGCTTTTTATTTAACTAGCAATTCTTACTACTTTCTTTTAGCTGTATGGCAAGCAACTAGAAAAGCTCTCCTGACTAGCTTTTTTTTTCTTTTCTGGTGAAAACTCAGCTGTGTTTTGTTTTGTTATACTTTTACACCACTGTGGTCTGTACAGTGAGAATTTTGTTTTTCTGATCTAGGAAGTGAACTTTCTTTCCTCTTGCTCATGCCTGAACTCTGATGACACTGCCCTAAAGCCTTTTCTGCCTATTTACCTACCTTCCCTCTTTTCTCAGGGTAAGCAAAGAGAATTGTTTGTTTCCATATTATGACTCTGGCAGATATTCAGAGGTAGTTCTTCGGTTTTGGGTTAGTTGGTTTTTTTGGGGTTATTTGTTTGTTTGTTTTTGTTGATGTAGTATCTAGTTTATAAACACCTGAAAAACCCAAGCTGCGGAAAGCATGGCATACCTGACTCATTAGTGCTTTCTTGCTTCCTTGTTAGTTTACTGTTCTTTTGCTTCTGTTGACAGAAGTCAAGAGGTTTTCATCCTCATGCTCCTTTTCATGACAGTGTGATCATGTTCCATTGTTCTTGTTTCTTGTTTATGATTCTGTACCTCCCTTTTTCCATTGTGGGTGAAAAGGAGACATGATTTGGCAGTCAATGCAGCATACTAGTACATAAGAAAAAAAATGCTTAATTCCTTTATCTGTCCTAAATCTCCAACATGACCCTTGGCAAATTAATTATGCCTTTTCTAGTTTTAGGAAGCATCTTGCATAGAATTTTTTTTGTAAATTTGTAGTCTCCACCTCAGCATATTTATTTGGACTAAGTGATCTTGTAGGTCTTTTCCAACCTAAGTGATTCGATGACTTAAAAATGTACCCTTGGCAGCATGCAATGGTTGCACAAGTGTTAGAGAACCATAGAAGCGGAACCAATCCAAACACAGATAAGGCCTTTACTACTTGCATTTCAGTTTCTTCAGTGCAAATTAAAACATTTTAAATTATTAACAAATTCATGTATTTTTCCCTATATATCTTCTGCTTGCCATTTCTGGATACAGAAAACTGGGGTAGTTAAAGTTTTGGTGTGTTGCTACAAATGTTGCTTCTGCTTACAATGACAGATTTTGAGGGCAGAATTTTTTGGTGTTTGTTGTTATCATCACTGGCATTTCTTTGTTTCAGTCTTCTGTGCATAATCTGGTGTTACTGAATTAGTACTGCTTAGAGTGTGCCGAAACAGGAATTCCCACTGCAGGAAAAATCTGGTTGGTTGATTTCAAGGACAAAGTTTCTTAGCAGAAGAAAAGATATCCTTTGAGAACAGAAGACCTGAAATGGTACCTAGAGAAAACTAAAGCTGTTCATTGCCTTTTTTTTTCCCAAGGATTTGTAGAGCTGTCCAGAGCAGCCTGCCAGGGAACAGAGTAGCCTAGAGAGACTGATCCTTGTGGTTTCCCAAGAGCACACTGAGATGCACTGAGCATCCTCCTACTAAATCTTCTTCCAACAATAGGGGAAGCCAGATTTAGTTCTTTAAATACGGAAGATCTTGCAATATCTAGCTCAGTCTTTTTGGAACATCTGTCGAGCTGCAGTGCTAGCAGGGAGTAGACTTGGTTTTGAAGAAATTGCCATACTGAATATTTTCCGTAGTGTGTGACCATATGAAAGCATGCACTGTAAGTTGTGAAGGTTCTTAGATTTGGACCCTGTCTAATGTGCAGTCAGAGAAGAGGAGGGGTGGTTCTTTCTTAGCCACAGAGAGCACCATTGCCTTTACATTTTACTCACCAATCCCTTGCAACTTCTGGGGCCAGCCTGGAGGATTTTAGAGGCTGGTGTTTGGACTCTGACACTATCTTCACCCAAGCTGTAATTGCAAAAATACAGTAGGAATATGAGGAATATCTTCTGTTCATCAACTGCACTCTTTGCAATGTACATCATAGAAGAGTGTTAGTGAGACAGTCTTTTCAGGCATTTTTGTCCATCTCCCCATTTTTTTAAAGGGTTGGGCCTCTGGTTAAATAAATTTAATCCCTTCTGTACAAGGAAAGGTTGAAGATGTGAAAAGCCCCAACCAAAATGTGTAGTGCCTGACAGTCTCATCTTTCTAGCCTTTTGTTTTGTGATGTGACTGTCTTTAATAACAGTCCTTCAGAGACTCATAACCCTTTGTGTGATTTACTGTGATTATCCTGCATGGCACCTGTGCACAGTATTAATTAAGACCTGAAAAGACAGTGCCCTAAAGCTGAAACATTCCCTTTGACAAAAGGTAGTGCAATGAAAACCAGCAAACCCCCACATGCAGTGATTAGAAAGTTCTTCCAGAGTTGGTTTATGACTTTTTTTTCCTCAAGAGCTGGAAGGAATATGGCATCTCAAAGATAAATTTACAAGTTCAATTGCCTACTTAGGTGTACAGTCATGCATTTTTGTCCACTTGAATTAAATGTGCCTAAGGGAGTGGGTTTATTTTCTGCATCTGTTCAATCACATGATAGCAATAAACAGCATGGTCCCACACATAGCCTGCTAGCTATTAATCTACTAAGTACCCTATTAGTACCTGTCACTTTGGATTAGCAGAGAGTTTTTTATGTTCATCATGTATTTAAGTATACTGACTTTTGGATGGATTAAATCTCTCTTATTCAACTAATTCCCCAAAAGCATCTATCTGGAGAACTTTGCCTTAGAACTCTTTTTCTCAGCTATAAGTCCAATAAGATGGCTTTATCATCCCAGAGAGTCACTCAGGATGAGGTAATGGGAATAATAATTGGTTTATCCAATTTTAAGTTTTTCCTGCTAGAAACCGGCTCATACTAAGTCAAAGACAGATATTTCGTTTCTGTCAAGCATTGAAATTGTTCAGTGACTGATTAAATGTCAGGCAACCTAATAATTAGTGTATCTGAGAATCATTTAGAATGTAAACTCCCTGGGTGGGGATTTTTCTTCTTCCTTCTTTCTGTATAATCACCATTTCAAGTCTCACAGTGCATGATTTGAACTCCTTAACTGCTGTCATAAAAGAAATAATAATGTCTGCACAACTCCCCAAACTAATACCATATTCTCTAGTGATAATCTAATCACTACATCTCTGAGGCATGTCAATGTGCTACTTTGGAATGGAGCTTAAAAGGCACAACTTGGAGGTTTATGTCATTATTTTTTCTACCTCTTTAGTCTGTTCTGCATATGAAGCACCTCTTGCCAAGGCTCTGTGTGAGGTCATGGATCGAGCCATGTTACCTTCACTAACATATTTTAGTTATCAAGGTCAGTCATTGTTTTAACTGAGAGAAGTGGAGTGTAGATAGCAAACATAAAATTAATACATGGCTGAAAACTGTAGACTCTATGGGACTGTTAAAACGATTTCCTCTTTCCAGAGAAAACTGCAACAACAGACCTGCAAGTTCACTCCCTGCTTTTGTACAAACAGAGGCAAAGTGGACTGTGCAAGCAAGGACAAGACAGCTGCTGTGCCATGTAGCAATCTGCAAAAGGAAGATGGTTAATCCTGTGGCCTGTTTATTTAGCTCTGGGTCTCTCTGCTGTGTCTGAAGCTGTTGGAATGGATTTTGATAGTGTTTCTGTTAGTGCTCTCAGTAAGAAATATCCACCAATCGATTTTCTTTGATCAGCATCAAAGAGCCATTTCATAACATTTTCTCACAAAAACCTCTGTAATTCTGGGGAACCAGAATCTCCTCAGAAAAATGAAGTTTTACTGCGAAGTGTTGATTTCTTTAGTTTGAAGTGTCTGGCAGTCTGGCAACTGAAATGTTGGTGAATCAAAAACAATTCATTGAGGATTTGATGCCTCTGACAAAGAATACTTTTCTGGACAACAATCAATACCAGGAAGAATCTTCAGACACCTTCTTCCTTTATTATTTTAGTTGCCTAATACAAATCCCAGTGTTTGTTTTGTGATTGGAAGTAGAGGGAAATGGAAAATCCATTTTGCTGATCAGTTTCAAATTCCTAGGGAGCTTCTAATTCAATCAAATTTTCTTGAGTTTTAGACTTTGAGGCAATTAAATTGAAACAGTATTTTGGGGAAAATGGAGTTACCAGAGAATCAGCAAGCAAGACCAGTTGATGTTATACTAGCAGACCCCACAGCAGGATGAGAGGCTTGCCATGGACATGGTGCTGGGTCTGTGTTCTACTCTGATGTGCTGAAGTCTCAAATACAGTCTCAGCTGGCACTTTGTACACCCTGTGGAATTCCAGCAAAGCAACCTTTCTTCTCTGAGTCCTCTGGCTAGCAATAAACCCTGTGCTTCTGACAGATTAATATGATTGTAGTCTCCAAATTACTTGTAACACCTAATCTAATTTAATTAAGGGATTAAATTTTTTCAGTAACTTGAAGGTTTAGGAAGCTGAATAATAATAATAAAGAAAACTTGGCATTTTCAGATTTCCTTTACAATGTCCCCACGGATTGTTTTGTTGTTCCCTACATGTTTGCCATATCCATCAATGGCATGCTTTGGGTTGCAAGCTTGTGGGTGTTCAGAATTTCTGTGCATCAAACAGGCCTTTTCTCTCCCACCTGATGTATACAATTTTCTATAATTTACCCATTCTATTCAGGATACTGTATAAACATGCAAATGCTGCATTTTGGGAATAACTTAATACTTGTGTTTTCTCAGCCTCTGGCAAAATAACTTTTCAGCCAATCTGAAAGCTAATTGCACCCTCTAAAATGTGACAAGTGCAATATATTCCTCCCTAGGCAGCCTAAATTCCTGCCACGTTACTGGCCTTTTTGTTAGGGTGGTATATGGTTTCTTAGTTGCATAGCACAAATGCTCAATTTACTATGTAGTTTTTACAGAGAAAAATAATGTATTGAAACAGACCACCATTTCTTAGATTTGTGTGCCACATGCTTTTCATGTCCTGTCACTGCCTATGTCCCATTGTCCTTTCTGTGTGCTGTTTTTACAGGTTACTTGGAAATTGTGAACTTGTGGTAGAGACCAAGGCTGGGGTTTTCAGAGTTACTTAAGGACAAAAACAGCCCAGTGAATGCTGAACTGGATCAGACACCCAGGATGTGTCTTTCTCTAATGGTTTCTTTCCTCTATGGTTTACAAGCTGCATGCATGCGACTCTACTCTCTAATACATTTTATGAAATGTCTAGTACCAAAGATAGAATACGTAGGAGACTTTGGAATGGGACAGTTTGTTCAGTTTATCATGAGGTTTCAGAACTTCCAGTCTAAATGTACAAATATCTATGCTCACATCTGGTATAAGCTTTAGCTTGTATTTCAAGATCAGTTCTGAGTATGCCTCGGGAGTGATGTCCAGTGCGGGGTGTAAGTGCCTTAAAAGTGTGCCAGGCAATTGGAATAGATTTCAGAACCGTGAGCAAAGCTTCTGAGTTGTTATTTTTTTTTTGGAGCTCATGAAGGGAAGTAACTTGGTATCATGGTTTTTTGTAATTTATATGATGTTCTGGTGCACAAGCGATTATCTTGGGATGGTAAACCTAATTGTGTGCCTCCCTGTGCCATTTGGGACCACTCTGAGAGTCTGCAACAGCACAGCTTCAAGTGCCAGGAAAAAGGTTGGGGAAGAAGGGGTAGTCAGCAACCAAGCTGAGGCATCTCCTGGACTAGGCCCCAGTCAAGCAGTTAATTTTACTTTAAACTAAGTTACAGCATTAGGTAATTGTACTGAGTCCTTTTTCATGATGCCAAAGTTCTTTCTTTGATGTAGTTCCAGGTGAGGTCTCAAGTCTTCTGCTTCTCATATATTATGATCAGCTCTAATCTGTCAAGGACCACACCCTCACTGTTTCTACTTTTGTAGTCTGCTCCAGAACAAAATTTCATGAAGCTGTTCTTCATTCTTAAATTTTCTTTATGGCACCTCCTTGTACTCAGACATGCACATCCAACTCTGTAGAAATATTTTTAAGAGTTGTCTAAGTCTATGGTTGCTCAAGGAATGGCAGGAAGAAAGTTCCCAGCACATATGTCAGCATCATTCATTTCTCCCCCGCAATCAGCTGTATAATCTGGATATAACCCGTTTAATTTTCCCGGATCAGGCACTTTCTATTATGTTTTTCCATCAACTCTCTAAAAATTTATTATCTATCTGATCCTTTGTTCAGTCCCAAAACAGACTGAAAAAGAGATTTCATGTGTCTCTTGTCTGAGTTGCCATGGCTTTTGTTTGTTTCAGAGCTTACAGAGATTTCCACAGAGGAGAAATGGACTTAACTGGACTACTGCCATCAGTCAGATATTTGTTTGTTTGAAGGACTCATTTACAAATGCTTTGGAGGCTGTCCTGGAAGCTGTTCTAATCAAAACAAGATTGACAGGCATGAGAAACTCGTGGTAAATTTGAGTGTGCGAACGTGAGATAGTCTCTTTGCACATCAGTTGTGGTTATGATGCTTTCTGTCACACAGCTTGAGGGTTTTTTTGGTCTAAATTCTACCAGCATTGCATGTTTAAATTTCAGCAGGGAAAATGGATTATGATTTCTCCAAGTATATGGAGAGGAATATCTGGACATGAGAGTAAAGCGATTTGGTTGTTGAAAGATATCCCTAGCCAAATTAAAGTGCAAACAAGAACATATGCCAAAGTTAGTAGTACAGATTTTATTTAACAATACAATGTGTGAGAGAGAAATAGAGAGAAATAGAAAATGGGAGGGGGAGAGAAACAGACACAGAGAGACGGATAAAGTAGAAGGTATTCACTGCCCATAAATCCAGTGGCATCCTGTTGGTCCTTCTTCACCCTGGACTTCTCAGTGGTGGGGATCTCGAAGTCGCTACAAACTTTTCACTATTTATAACTTTTAGCAAACAAAGGCATAAATGATCCCTGGTTCTCTTATTTTATTGGTTAAATTATTCTCTTGTTTCTAATGCTAAATAGTCCCATGCTCAGTCTTTCTCTTCTTTCGAGTAGCGGGGTTTCTTTGAGTTGGTGGGTTGTGAGCAGCCTTCTGCTGCTGGAGTTGCCTTCCACCCTGTTGGAGCTGACCTCAGCACGGTAGCTGAGGGACTTTCCTTGTGGGTTCTTTGCAGTGATTCATTCTTCTTCCCCTAGATAACACTCATGTTCAGAGGAGGCAGGTGGGGGGTTTTGGGGGCGGGCGATGCCATCTGTCCCGTACCTTGGGTGTTTTGTTTGACTGCTGTTATGAGCACGGGCAGTGGGCCCTGCGCAGACTTTGCCACGGTGGAAACCCTTGTCTGGGTGCACTACCCCAGGATGTGCCAGCCAGGCCACCCTGCCCTCTGTTCTGTGCCTATCTCATTGCAAAACCCTTCTGTGGTCCTAGCAGTGTTTGAAATGGGCAATAGTGCAATAGTCCTTACAAAGGGCAGGGAGCTAGGGAAGGTGTGCATCTTGTTGGATTTGGTCAGAGATCTCTGCCATTGGTAGAGGAAGGCAGAGAGTACGGCAAGAGCCGAGAAGGACACAGAGGCCCTAAGTCTGTTTTGTGGGTATGTTGGGTATTCGTGTGGGGTTTTGTGTTTGGTTGGTTTTTTTCTGTTGCAAAATGGTTTTCCTGGGTTAAAACTGCAGTGGAAAGTGTGAAAAGTTTAACAGGTAGGAGAGATACATGTGCTTCCATTTCAAGTTCACCTGCTGCGTGCATATTAACACAATGTAGGCAAGCAACACTGAGTCAGGCCAATACTATTACAATAAAATATCTTTCAGCTTATGCTCCTTTCAGTCTGGTCACTGGAAAGCTCCAAGCCGATTTTTCTTCCTTGTTAATAAATATCACTAAATAAAAATCACACCATACCAATATGTAGCAGCAGGAACAACAGCAATCTCACTTCAGCAAGGCCTGATCTTTCCTTGCAGCAAAAGCACTGAATTTGCTATCAGAACTGCAAATATTTGGTAGCTGTAATAGCTACACTGAAGGAATTGACTACAGTAATAATGTTTTATGCTTTCTACTCAGTTTTTCTAAAGCAAAAGAAAATGAGAATACCAGGCACTACAGACAAACACCCCACTCTCCCCTCACTCCAGAATGGAAAAAAATAGGAAAAAAAAAGAAGGAAAAGAAAAAAACTCTAGGGAAAACGGAGACAGAAAAGATTATTTGTTAAGAAACCATGAAAAACTCTGAAGGAGAATGGTGAAATCCAACCGAAAGTTTCCTAGTATAATGTGCTAAAAATATAGCAGAAAAGCAGGAAGGCAGCAAAACCTTTCCTGTCTTGAGACTAACTTGTCTTAGGTCAGCCAGAGAGGGATTAAACCAGGCACTTTGTACCAGAGTGATGGAGCTTAATATTGTACTGCAGTATGTCCAGGCAGCAGTCCTCTGTCTGGAGTAGCTGGAGGCATTTTATACAAGGCACCTCTCAATCTAGCTGTAGATACGTATTTGTGAAAATCCAGCCCAAATGAAATCAATGCTTTTGTTATAAGGTAGAAAAAAATCTTTCAAATTCTGGAACATCCAGGTACTTGTTGGCTGCATTCAGCAGGCATGGAAGGGAAAGTCCTTTTCTTTTTGTTCAAACACATTCACTAATCAATTGTAAAACCAGACCATAAGAACAGACTCAGACCATGATAAAGAAAAACAAAATCATTAGCTGTTTTCTCTGATGCTCCAGATCCTGGAGTGTCATCTTAATAACTAACAGCTAAAGTTAGTTGTTAGTTAACTAGCAACTTTAATTGTGAGATTTCATATTATTTTGAAGGCCTTTTGTTGTGGTCTAACCCTAGCTGGCAACCAAACTCCACACCTCTGCTTGCACACTGCCTCCTACTTGAGTCGGATGAGGGAGAGAATCAGAAGAGTAAAACTGAGATAAAGACAGTTTAATAGGTAAATCAAAATCTGCACATACAAAGAAAGGAATTAATTCACCTCTTCCCATGGGCAAGGAGTGTTTAGCCATCTCCAGGAAAGTATGGTTCCATCACATGTAACAGTTACGTGGGAAGGAAAACACCATCGCTCCAAATGTCCTTTCCTCCTTCCATCAGTTTATGTGCTGAGCATGACGCCATACGGGATGAAATATCCCTTGGGTCGGCTGGGATCAGCTGTCCTGGCTGTTCCTCTCCCAGCTCCTAGTGCTCCCCCAGCCTCCTCACTGGTGAGATGGGAGGAGAGGTAGAAGAGGCTTTGACATTGTGCAAGAGCTGCTCAGCAGTGACCAAAATACCCCAAAATACACGGTTTCTAGTGCAAATACCAAACACAGCCCCATCACAACTGCTGTGAAGAAATTAACTCTAGCCCAGCCAAAACCAGAATCCATTTCCATTAGACTATTTAGGAAAAAAACTAGCAAGTCCATTTTAATGTTGTTTAAAAAAAAAATGCAATACAATATAGTAGCTCAGGTACACAGGAAACTGCTGAGTCCAGAGATTTTTACTCCAATTTGGTACTGAGTTAATTTACTTTTTCCCTTGGTCACACAAATGTAAGAAACCTGTGGACATTGTAGCCCAGCAAAAAAAAAAAAAACAGTAAATCATCATAAAATTTGTACTTAAATCATGTACAATTTTGTGTTTTAACTCAATCTTCTACAATATGGTCTGGTCCTGACTGGAGTTTTGGGATGCTGACTAAATCCTAATGTGTGATAATTGTAATATATGTCTTTTTGAGGCAGCAGTGACATTTTAATTTTCCAAGAGGAGATCAAATAACAGTCTAAAGAAAGAGATGCATTTCATTTCTTAAATATATTTTCCTGCAGAGGATGGAGTTTTATTGTCATTGCGTTTACTTAAAAACCCTAAAGTTTGTTTTAAAGATTTTTTCGAGATTTTTGAGGAAGGCAAAGAATCATTGTTCCAAACATTGTTAATAAGTTATTCCTGTGAAGTACAAGATATATCAACTTCAGTAAACAAAGTAATAACAATGAACTTAAGCTTTTTTTTTTACTCTAAAACAATGTTTGCAGTTTAGACTGTTTTGAATAAACAGAAATATTACTCTCTAAATGTTTCACGGAAAACTTTTTTTCCACAAACTTCTTTTTCTCCTATCCTTCTTTAAGTATATTAAAAGAAACTTTTTCAATACTTAACTTTAACTGGAAATCTTTTGATTACTAACAATTTCCATTGCAATAAACAGGAAAGTTCCCTGGCAGAATGCACCTCTGAATCAATGTTGGACAGAAATATGTCCACCTTCGGAGCTGTGAACATCCAGAAAGTCCATCCCAGAAGAACATATATTTTCAGGTAGGCACATAGCAAGATCTTAATTGTTATTGTAAAATCAAATGCCTTTTTTTTTTCTGCCTTTAGCTCATTTGTGTTTTGAATGGCAGCAAGTAGAATCTCCATCTGCAGAGAATTAAAACCATACAGTCATTAATGATTTTTTTAAGCTCCCAAACCAAAATAAGTTTAGTTCTAAGAAGAGCAAGTGCTGACCCAATAGCAAAACATACTTAAAGCATAAAGGACCATATAGAAAATCAGCCTTTCCATTTAGACTTGTCATCATATATGCTCCTACGAGCAGTAGAGACACTCCTATCTAATCTTCCAAGATCTATATTTGTCGCATGCTTTTTGCTGATAGTACATTGATAATTTTGTGCTCTGTGTGCTTATTGACATTATTGGTCTCTCTAGTGCTCACATGCTTCCCATTTTAATATAGATTTCTGGGAATCTGAGTTATGGCTCAATTACCAAGACTGCATCTGGTAGCCTCAAAGTGCCAGCAATGAAGACTTCACAGAACTCATTAAATGTTTGCATGGCTGAAAGAGTATAAACCAAACATGTTTTGCCAAGAGAATTGTTTGGTTTTTTCCCATAAAGCTCTTGGGAACAATTTACTGTCTTCCAAGAATCCTCCCTGATGAGGATGGGGGGAAAATGTAATAGCTCAGAAGTGACTGTATTCTACTTTTTTGCACTCTGACAATCTTGTGTCTGAGCTTTCTTCCCAGAGTACCATTTTCCCATTTTGCATTCACTCATCTCCCTTAAAAGTTGATTCTGAAATTCAAAGTGACTTCAATAGGACTCAGTGCACCAATGCTGGCCATTTTTAAAACTTCCCCCTCACACCACTGGATGACATTAGCTACCTCAATGTACCTCCCACTGCTGTGAGTCCAGAATGTACATGTAGAGAGTGACCTGGCTCAAAAAGGGCTACGGGGAAAGCCTTCACAG
This sequence comes from Prinia subflava, assembly GCF_021018805.1. Classification (NCBI taxonomy): domain Eukaryota; kingdom Metazoa; phylum Chordata; class Aves; order Passeriformes; family Cisticolidae; genus Prinia; species Prinia subflava. The sequence goes on along the minus strand of NC_086283.1, from coordinate 14,928,474 downwards.
CATCACAGACAGTAAGATGGAGCTCCAAAACCAAGGATTCCAGTGTGATTCTTTGTAGCCAAATTTGGCTCTCGTGACCAAACATGCTCCCATTTCTTGTGGCATCCTTCTTTCATTCTGTGGTGTGAGCAGCAAGGGAATTCCTCACTGTCTTGCCACCCAGGAACTCTTGCCACTGGGACTGAGTCCTTTTCTTTGCTCCTCTGGACCAGAGAGAAAAAAGATAGAATCTGAGAATGCTACTATGTCCTGTCAATCTTTGGTACTTAGATAGGTGTGGAAGGGAAAAAAAAAAATCAGGCCTTGGTTTTTGTTTGTTTATTTGGCCTTTTTGGTGTGTGTGTGCATCACATGTATACTTGTTTTTTTTCTGGGGTGGCATTCTCAAAGGCTTAAAGTGACATTTAGGCTTATATTCACCTTGAAAGCCACTGGGAACCGACTGAGCATATATTTTCTGCAGCTGTCTAAGAAAAAGGCAGCTTTTATTATTTTGCCTTAATTAAAGGTGCTAATTGTGATGCACTAGGTATAGCCTGTACCTCATCCATATTTCCCGTCAGTGCTCTGCAGCAGTGACAATTTTCTCTGTGTGTAGGGCTGGGGAAGTTGAGGAAGAGTAGTATGGGGACTTCTTATCTCCTGAAGCCCAGGGCAAGAGGTGTGGTAGCACAGGCTGCACATCTGCATGGCACCAACTCAGGGCTCACCTTCCTGAGGTGTGTATGCAGCACAGCTTGGGCAAGAAATTGGAGCAGATATCCTGGGATGCAGATCAGTGAGATATGGGACTCTGGGTGAGTTAAGGCACAATATTTCATCCCAGTGGCTCTGGGGATCTAAATGCAGCTTTCTGGCACCCGACTCTGGTATCCTCTACATCCTCAGGCTATACAGGGTGCAAAGAGGTCCCCATAGGTGCAAAATTACAGAGAACTTCTACAGGCCCCAAAGTTTTCTTCCCTGACTGGTACCAGAGAGGCTCAATACTCAGGGCTTTTGGCCTCCTCTGATTTCAGTTCATGCTTGTTTGTCTTGATCAGAATTAGCTGCAGGGTAGAAAAACCCTAACAATTCATATTTGATAAACGGCAGTTTTCTTATGATGTGGAGTATCTTACAGTGCAATGAAATACCTCCCTTATTGGTCTACTAGTCATTAAATAATTCTTCCAACTCAGTTTATGTCTTTCTGTTGCCAACTTTGAGACTTATACTGCTTTCTCAGTTAAATCACTGGCTCCTAATGATCCAACTGAATTTTTATGTCCAACCTATCCCCCAGGAGACTTTTATATACACTGCAATGATACTGGTTTGCCTGGGCCCTGGCAGTTAAATGTTCTAGCACCTTCTTTACAGCCTTGGGTACTTTTCTGAGAAAGCAAGCACTTAGACTATTTATGAGAAATCAGAATGGCAGTTGTGCTAAGGCTGCAAACACAAAGCACATGCTGAGCTCTATTTTGATACTCCAAGCTTTGCCTGAAATGAAAATTCACCCCTGTACTGACCATTTGTTTTGTCATTGCTATTGCTGCCTTCATGATGTTGTTACTGCAATCAGCATGAGTGAAGGCACTGGGAGTTCAGCACTGGAGAGGTGTCTTGGCGTGAGGGAGGCTGGAGGGTTTCTGATCATGTACCTTCATCTCTCAGGCTCTATTGGGGTGCCTGACACAACTTACCTCTTGTACCTGATGCTGTGTTAAGTAAACTAAAACTATGAAATTAATATTTTAAGTGGTTTACTTTTATGAAAGTCATGGCATTTCTGGACTATCAGAAACAGAAATACAAACATAAATGCAAAAAAATCCCCATGTGATTTGAATATTTTCAGAACAAAAGATTGTGCTGTTGAGTTTCAAAATATTTTGATTTCAGCTTACAGTTTCATTTGTTTGATTTTTAATTTAAAAAGCAAACAGGACAAGTTTGAGGTGAAGCACGATATTTTTTTACTTTTTACATTAACTCTTCGGGAGAAATATTTTTAATGCAAAACGAATGAGGTTTTTTTAACATCAGCATCTTTTTCCACATGCTTGCACATAGCAACTTTTTCAGAGGTTTCCAGTCCAGTTATTCAACCAAAAGAGTCAATTACTAGTTAAGCCCTTGCCAGAAGGCAAACTAGTTGAGGTGAGGGCAGCTTTCACCACTTTTTTTTTTCTTTCTCTTCTTGCTCAGATTCTGGCTTCTACCTCAGGGCCAGGTACCTGTTGTGGGAGGCAATGCTGGGCAGCTCCTCTTTCTAGCAGGGAGACCATCCTTCTGCATCTGCTGAACTGCTTGTCAGGCTTTCTTCTCCCCCTTGTTCCCTCTGACATACAGCTCTGGGGTTGTGTGTTCATCTCTCCTGCCATGAAGCATTCAAGGGTAAGACATTTACACACCTGGCTTGCAAGGTGCCACTGCAGCTGTTTTGGGGCAGGTGACCCAAGTAGATCTTGCCTCTCTGCATGTGCCTTGCTTCCTTCTGGTAGCAAGAAACTGAGAACAGAGATCCAGTCAGGCAGCTGAGCTCTGGTGGGCTGGCTGTCCCTATCCTGCTCATAATGGAGTTGAGACAATGACATTTCTCCCTGGTGTGACAGTCCCTGCCAACCTGGTGCATAGACTAGTTTTTTTTTTCTTTTTATTTTTCAGTTTTACACCAAGACTCAAACTCCTGAATTCACTGGAAACATTTTTCTTGGAATCCAGGGTTATAAACCTGTACACTATAGTCTAAAACAGGGAGATAATGTTTTGGCTCTTTTTGATTTCAGATATCTCTGCTTCATTTTGGGGGAGGATGTATTAGACCTAAAAGAGATTTTTAATTTTTAAAATTTTTCCTTAAAATCATTGACACAGCTTGCTTCTTCTGAATGTTTCCTCCTTCAGAGCACTGAGATCACTGTATGAGGCAAATCTCTCTTTTGGTGCCTGAACGCAATTCAGCGTGCCCATAATTTTGAACATATTGGGGTGTTACAAATAAGGCATTAACTGAGGAAGATGGCAGAGTTTGAGGGATCTGTGTTTTATTTCAGGACAGGAATGTGTGTGCTGTGTGCATGTGAATCAGTAGTAGCTGGTGTTCTCTCCAGGCAGCAGGATTGAGATTTCTGTAAATAATTTAAATTTCTTTTAAAAACTCATTATTTTCCCTTTCCTTGTGTTATAGTTTGCTGTCTTCATTTAGTTGGTAGAGTTCCTTGGTCTTTTGAGAAATGCTGTGTAAATAATAAGCTAACAATTCCTACTCATCAATTCTTGTTCATGCTGTTTGAGACACTGAGCCCCCTCCTACCCATGTCAAATTGCAGTGTGATTTCTAAATAATGATTTTGTGTCATATAACTTAGGTTAACAGAAACGCCTGGACTGAAAACATAATACTAATACTTTGTATTTGGTGTTGTAAACATATGTAATGAAAGGCTGCCTCATGTAGTGCAGTTTCTCTCATAACTGATCTGCAGATTTTAGATGATTTGCAGTCACCATATTACAAGACCTAGGAAGAGATTCATACAGCATCAGTGTCATGCTAGTTCCCATTAAAATCAAAGGGAGTTTTTTCTGCTGCAATTAAAGCAGCTAGATAACACTGAACCACAGGGTTAGAGGCACATCCTTCCAATTACAGGTAGCTCAATCAAACCCCTTCGTACTCCTGTTTGTCTGCTTATTGAATGGGTACCACACGGGGCTATGTGGAATCCCCCCCAACCAGGGGAAAGAACAAAGAAAGTCAGGTTGATAATCTTTTGTCACTCTATGTTGTGGCATAGCAGTTTTCTGTTTCTTGGCATGTTTTGGGATTTGAAGTTATGCTGTTACAAAATACTGATTTAAATGTACCTCAACAGTTCATTGAGACCCTAAGTCGTAATTTAATAATTCTAATCTAGAAACTGCCAAAGGAATCTACTCTGAGGCTTTCAGCTATATTTCCCCATCAGGTCTGGAGTAAGATTTCAACCTGAGTATGTGAAGTAGGTTTCTTTCCTCTGATTATTCATATACCTGCAGGAAAATTTTTAGGCTTAGGGAGGAGATGAGAATTTGCCACATAGGGAAAAACTTGAAAAATAGTGTTTAAGCTTTCTTTTGGAAACTGCAAACCTTAAATTGTGGGCCCAGAAGGAGCATTTCTATGAAAAAGAGGCTGCTAAACGATATTTTAGTTTGAAAATGCCTTAAGATGACTTTTGCACATGCGGTTTCTTGCAGGAAGCTGTTGGTGACAAACAAGATCTACTCCCATCTGACAATTATGAGCCACGCCATTTCCTGAAAGCACTGGTAGCATTTTGTTGTCACTGTCAGGTCCAACCCTTAGTAACTAGTCAGCTGTACTGTCATCCAGGAGATAGAGGGGACAGGGAGACACTGACTGGTTTCTCCAGTTCAGATGAAAGATTCTAAACCAGACTAGATTGGTTGCAAAAAGAAACAAGTGCTTCTTGGAGCAAGCCATGATACCTTAGCAGCTGCTGACCATGGGGCAGTGTGTGTCTGTGTGCTCCTGTAAGGCCTATACCATACAAGACCATCCTTGCTAAAATTATTCATTCAGAGCCTGGTACCACAAGCAGACATGGGCCTGCCTGCTCCCTACCTTTCAGCAAACCTGGAGAAATACTGGAAACATATCAGGGCCACAGGCCACCGTGAAATCAGAGGGTAACAGGTCTGTGAAAGGGTGACAGGTCTGTGAAAGGGTGCAGGGAAGACAAGTCTCCCTTCTGAATGGCAGCAGGTCCCTGAGCTGCTTCTATGAGCAGTTTCCCAGAGATATGGGGCTCACGTGGCTGGACAGGCTGCTTGACTCCCTGCTCCCTCAGCAGTGTTTGAATTTGCTTGCCACTTGGAACCAAAGTTAGCTGAAGGGCAGGGATTGGAAAATGAAATGTTCCTGAAACATAACTGAGAGCTTGTGATGTGGTGGAGGAGAATGACATCCAAATTGATGTCTCCACAGTGGAAAAGAGGACAGCAGGAGCCCAGCTACTTTAATTAGGCACTGGAGGATCTGGATGGGAGCACGCTGCAGGAAAGCAGGCTGGGAAGTTCACAGACTACTTGTTATTAGGAAAGCAGCCTGCAGGGGCTCAGGGCTTGCTGCCGAAGTTTGTTTATAATGCAGCACATTCTTCCAGTCTGCTGTAAAGGAAGTCTGGATGGGGCTTAACTATCAAATTTAACTCTTTACTGAGTCCAGTCCAACTTTAAAACACACAGCAAAGCTAAGTCTCTGTTTTTCTCCTAACTTTGCCTGCTTGCTCTTACAGCTTTTCCCTGTCTCCAACCTGAGAACTGTTTCCTCTGAGTGTTGTGGGTCACACACACTCCTGTGATATGATTGGATTTGTCAAGCTGTCCTGTCAGAACAAAAGAGCTTATGGTCAGGAACTTTATGATCCCCAACCTGATGGGGAGAGATAGGACAGCAAAATCTCCCTATATGTAAAAGATCCTGCTTCCATGAGGGTTTAGAGCTACTTATTTTATTTTTATTTGAATATAATTAAAAACAGGATTTGAATGTGCAGAGGCTAATTAATCATGCAGGCTTCAGTGATCCTTGTGGGTGAAAAAAAATTGTTTGTATGAGAGGGAGCAGTAGTATTTATTTGGCAGGCATGTGGGCACGCTTCTCTGAAGCACGCAATAAAACAAAGCATAACAAATCTGTATTTACAAATCTGAGGAAGCCTGCATTGCAGTCAACATATTCAAGTTCTTTCAGCAGCTTGGGAGATGATTTGCATTGAGTGCCTTAGCCCAGGTTTACTGAGACAGAGGAAGGTGTTGACACAATATGTGTTTGAAACATAACTTACATTTTCTCACATGAAACTTCTGCTGTTTCTTCGAAGTTTGCCACATGCTGAGATGAAGCAAGAAATACTTTAAAAAATTCGTTGTCAGATGCTTTTCTAGATGAGAGAAAAGATAAGAAAACAAGTACAAAAATGCAGAGGAGTATTTCCACCCAGTAAAAGCTCGAGTTTGCAGTATTTTATTCGCAAATTTAGCTAGAAGGAGAAGATCAATATCAGAATTCTGCTAGCAGCATTAGATGTTGTATGCTTGGGAGAAATCAGGAGCTGGACATCAAAGTGCTCTTTTTTTTTTTTTTTTCCTTTTTTTTTTTTTTTCTTTCTTTTTTTTTTTTTAGTGAAGGTTATACTGTTTAAGGCTTGGAGAATGTTGCTTATCAGAAAGAGGTAATTGGAAAGCAAAAGTAAATGCCACTGCTTTAGCAGCATAGAAAAGTGTAAAACACCATTGCCATGTGCATCAGGCTGCAAAATTCGGAAACCCATCTGGGAAATAATGGTTCAGAAGATCACTATGTTAAGGGATAATGGAAGGGATGCTCCACCCTCTCGTTGGTCCCAAGGAGGTCAATGGAAAGACAGCTGAAAGGAGGAAAGCTGCTTAAAGATCCCATGCGTTCCCTTTGCTGGCAGGAGGAAATGGGAAGAAAGCATACGTTCCACCTTGGGTAGGGGACAGCTTTTTCTCTTCTCCGCCTTAGCTGCTTCTTTTCCTCGGGAATCTTTTCATATAATCTCTGAACAGAGGTTGGCTCCTTTTCATACGATGTGCATCAACTTCTGTAGAGCCAAGGGTTTGGTAAAGGCACAGAAGATCTCTCTTAGTCACTGGGCCAGATGTGAAGTGCACATTCTTTCCAACTATCAGAGTTTCAGGAGAAGCAGCCTAGGAAAAAAAACTCCACAGATAGAGAAATAATGAAGATTTTGGCCCCTGCTCATTTTAACTAGCATTGTTGACTTCCTGAAACTTGTAAATTCTGACAGCTGCAATTTTCTGCCAGTGGACGAATGCCCACCAAAATCATGATGCAGGTGCCTGCAGGAAAGATGGAGCTAACATACACCATGACTAAAGGAAGACAGTAGTGGTGTTTTGTCCCTTTCACACCCCAAGATGTCCCTTCCACACCCTAAAAAGACAGTTTTGAAGAGTTAAAATCAAGTCGGCTGGAGAGATGGTGGTGAGGAGGTTCTCTAGTCTGAGAAAGCAGGTGGAAGGGATGCCAGCAAGAGATCTGCTTGTCTGGCTCTATTGGCTCCCTGTTGTGCTAATCTCCAAAAGAGTGAGTAGGCTGCAAAGCAGGCTGGATAAGGCTCCCTGCAGCTCCTGTTGTCCAACAAATCACTCCTAATGGAGCACAAGGACAGAAAGTTGTCTTAGGAGTAGGGGCCTTCTCCTGGTGAGAAGAGGAAGATTTACAGACAGGTGCACAGCTTGAGAAGTTGTTGGCTTTTTGCCATCCTTCTATACACTTGCTGATGAAGCCAGAACAAAGTGAATGAAATTAAATCTCATTACTATCCTGCTGCTTTTAACTAACCCAGTAGTTATGTAAGCACCTGTTTCTTTTTGTTTTGGGGGTTGTTTTTTGTTATTGTTGGGGTTATTTTTGTTTGTTGGTTTTGGGGGTTTGTTTGTTTTGCATTTGGGGATTTTTTTTTTGTTTCGTTGTTTTTCTGGTAGTGGGTTTTGGGGTTGTATTTTTTGTTTGTTTGTTGTGTTGTTGGTTTGTGTGGTGGTGTTGTTGCTGTTGGTTGGCTTTTTTCTCTGAAGCACACCACCCCCACCAAAGGAGGCTCAGAAAGCCACCTGGCCTCTGAGGCTATGTTCAAATGCTGGTCCTTAAATGAGCCCTTTCTAGCAAGAGCAATACCAGCTGTTGTATAGGGAGTGACTCTTTTCTCCGCACTCAGCATCAGAACATGTGGTAAGTGATAGCAGAACTGATGGCAGTGTGCTGTCCTTGCTGCTAATCTGAGGAGTTTTCCTCTTGATTTGTATCTCTCCTGTATTAGATAGCAGAAATACAATATGGAAAAATATTTGGGTGGCTATTGCACATCCTTATGCTCAATTCCCACCATTCATAAATACTCTGAATTATACAAAAAAAGTAAGTAGTGCTTATCTTTTCTCCCAGTGAAAAACAGGATTGTGCTGTTGTCATTGGTGTTTCCCAAGTCTAGTTAGACTTTTACGGTGAAGGAAAGACAGGCAAGTTTAGTGACTTTTCAGAGTTCCTCCATCTAGGCAGCCTTTTGGATAAGATCTTTTATGTGTCAGAGTTTGCAAGACCTATCATGCTCTTTTGATCCTTCAGCTCTTCAAATGCCCTACAAGAAAAGCTATGTGAAAGCTATCAAATATCACCTTGTATGGCTTAATTTGTTTTATTTTGGTCTAAATTTAAATCATTGCAGATGTTGATGTCACTTTAACTCTGATCCCACCTCTTGCTGTGTATCCAGTGCAAATGTTTCCTTAGTGAAATCTTTTCTGTTTAGTACTTTGAGTACATGGGTGATAAAACAGCTACAATATGTGTGATTTTCCATAAATCTGGCCCAGCTCTTCTTCATTTGGGTTTGAGTGACTTAAAAATGTTAAAAAAGGATTATTTGCAGGCTCCCCTTGTTCCAATAACCTTCACAGCTATTGTGGTTCCTTTCGAGGACTGCATTTTTACCGAGGTCAGTTTTATTTCCTTTTGTATTGCACAGCATGCCACAACTTTAAATTGCACTGTCATGGGTGGCAGCTGGGCCTGATTCAGCTCTAGGGTGATGTAAATAAACCTCAATAGTTCTACAGCGTAAAAACTCCTAATGCTATTCACAAATAGTCAATATGAAGATAATGCTTATTTGTCACAGTGCAAAGACCTGTACAAGTTCATGGATGTTCTTCTGCAGGAAGGGTGCTTCTGTCCACCTGCCCTAATTCAGCCTTCGTGTGCTCCTATATTGAAGCAGAGTGGGCAAGACACCTAAGAGCCAGCAAGTGTGGCACCTATTCTAGGCTAGATATCTTGGCTTTCATATTCAGCAGAAATTACTGCACCTTACGGGCCCCTCTCTAGAGAGATTCTGAGCAGAAGGCTTGCAAGATGGTCAGTTTGCTTTCTGACAACATTAGTAGGTAGAATGGGGATCCATCTCCCCAGATATTTGGCTTACTAGCTGTCTAGGTGTAGACAAATGAGTTTAGGTTCAGGAATAAATCCTTTGTGGAATTGCATTTTATGGAAATGGTTTGCTCTGGCTCACCCCTGGAAAATGTATGGTTTATCCCAAGTCTGTACCCTCCCTGCAGTATCCTGTATCTGTAACCTCATTGGCTGGAGAATGTTACCGCGCCCCTTTGAACCTCTGTGATAAGAATGCTAAGGCAAGGGGTCTCGCCCTCTTTGCCCCTCTTCCCCTGGAGGCCTCCAGACGCTCCCCTTCCCCCTTCCCCCTTCCCCCTCTCCCCTTCCCTTCCCCCTCTCCCACAGGACCATGCTCCCTGCCTGGAGTGGGGCTCTGAATAAACCCTGATCTCATCAGCACCCCACCAGCGTCTGAGTCTCTTTGCCTGCCAGCACGGGAACACCCACGACCCGAGGACCCGGGGGTCTCCTGGGGGGGACCCCACGGGGACCCCCCAAAATTTAAACTACAACAATCCTTAAAAAAAAATGGAATTCTACTTTGTCAAAGAGGTTGAGGCTGTTTAATGACCTTCTATTGTAGGCTTGAATACAAATATTCAGTTTGCCTGAGGAGCTTGCAGTATTTGACTTTCAAAGAAAACTTTCTGTGGAATATGCAGGCTTTCATGTTTGCTTTTCTGAGGGGTTTTCTCCTCATTTAGTTGGTCAGAGGTAAGTGGGTTGTCCTGATGCACCAGGAAACAACCTCTGAGAGGAACACAAGTCTTAAAATACAGATGCTGTCCCTGTACAGAAAGAGAAGTATAATCCAGAACTAATCACTTAAACAAGAGCCAAGTGCTTGTGAATCTGGCTGCAGCCCAGGCTGAAGGGGGGCAGTGCAGAGCAGTGGATTGTATTTGCAAGGATCCGCTAGAGTGGAAACAGTGGGAATGTGAGAGAGTCAGGAACACAAAATTGTGGGACCTGAAACTTTGATTAGCCCAAAGTGTGAGTACAGAATTCCCTGTTTATTGTAGATCCCAGTAGAGCTTCCCAGTTCAGGAACTGAGTAAAGGGGTATTCCATGAGTGCAAGTGGGAGAAGCTGTCTGCTTTCTCCTCTGTGCTGTTACTGTGGGAAGATTTTTGCTGGTGAATTTTGCCCTCTGTGTGATGCCCAGGATGTCTGCTTTCGAGCTGCACACACAGCTCCTGTGCTTGCAGGTCCCACACCTCAAGGAGCTGCTCCAGCCAGTCCCTGGGCTGCCTCCTAGCACTGTAAGCCTTTCCCTGGTGTGGGGCCTAAGAAGAGATGCCAACTCTTTGGAGAGCAGACAGTTAGATGGTAAATTCAGCCAACAGCCCCAACAAAACTGTAGAACAGCATAATTATAATAAAGTTTTAAAATATTCCTGTATCACTTGGATGATTTTTTTCATTTTCCACTCTGAGAATAACCTCTGATCTCCCATGGAAATGCATCTAACATTTAAATGCAATCTACATGTTTCCCTTGGACATTCAATTGTGTCTAGAGCTTTCAAAAGAAAAATAAAAATCAGACAAAAGACACTTATTCTGTGATAATGATTCTGTTTCAGCACTGTCTTTTAATTATGCTAGCCAGCTGTGTAAACTTAATTGCATTAGAGGCTACTAATTATCTGATTAGGAAATGCTTGGCTGTAATAGCTTATTTTAATGAATTGACGATGGATGCATGTGATTTTTAGTTGTTTAGCTGTTACCTCAAATTGCTAAACTCCATAAGCTTCGTTCAGTCCTTTTTAACTTTTAAATCTAATATGTGAAACATGAACACATTTTTTGCAATCTGGAATGGCTGCATATGTTTTGCTGGTTGTTCCTTCTTGTAACTGATCACATCTCTGTTGCCCTTTTTTTGCTGTGGTGGGTTTTGTGGGGCTTTTTTAGTTTTGTTCTCTTTTCCCTTCACCACATTTGTTTCTACTGAGTGACATGGGAGATTTTATTTGGAAGCTGAATTGTATTTAAGTTGTTTCAAAAAGGAGATATTGGGGCATTCTGCTTCTCTGAAGCATCTGAGAATTGCATGGGAAAAAAGGTGTAGAGATAGCATCTTCTGGCTAATGAATTTCAGAGGATCTGGTCCTTCAGATGATCTGCAGGCCTGGATTGTTTGGCTGAATGTGGGCTGTCACATCCATCCTAGGGGTCATGACCAAGTGATACCACTGGAATGCAAAGCAGAGATGTGAGCCTGACTGATCTCATTTCACCACTGCTTATGCTCATTCTTGGGAATGCACAGAATTATAAATCTGTAAGTAGAGTGGTGGTCAGGAACACTTCTGAACAACTGTCCAAGCTAAAACAAGGCATTTGTTCACTTGGTTTCAATTGATTTTCAAGGAGTGGTGTCTTAAAACATTTCTTGCCATTTTGAGCACTTTCTGAATGTCAGGGGGATTTTGGAGTCATTGCAGAAATGATGATAAAGGAGATGAGGTGAAATGGAAGACATTTGAGGTGTTTCAAACTCCTCTATTAATTTAACCTTTCTGAAGTGGGATATGAGCCACCCATATGTTTTTGAAGCTATGGAAAATATAAAAATACTTTGGCATAGACTTTATTTAAGATAACTTTCAATCTTGATTTTCCAGTTCTGGTAATGATGAACAAAATATGCACTCTCAAAGTGAAACATAATTACTTCACATGGCAGATTTTTTCTCTCTGATTAGGAGCCAGAGTTGGTTTAAAACCCAATAGTCCTGCTCAGATGCAGCAGCAAAGTAATGACAGCAACTGGAAATTCATCTTGCTGCTGAGAGAAGTCTTGTGAGAGTGGCTGTTATTTATGTACTTGACCCTAACCTGATGTTTTGGGACCTGAGAACGGCTGACATCTGGATCTGTTTGCAGGAAAATTTCTATTGGAGCTTCCCTGTTGTGGTTTAGACTTGTTCCCATGCCCAGCTCTTTGAGCCCTGCCTTCCTTTATTGTGTGCTTCCTCTTGGATGCATCCAAAGCAAGTTTTGGAATATTCCCAAGGACCAGCAGGCAGTCCTGCTTACTAGACAGGTGCAGAAGGCACAGATGCTATTGAATGGCACCTATGTCATCCACTCCAGCCACATCTTCCCTTCTCAACAGAAGTGCCCAGCACAGATAGACTTAATTTGTCATTTTGGGTTTATTCCAAAATTAACCATTCCATTTACATGTCCCCTGCAGTATATATATAACTCTGAGGAGTTTGCTGATAACTACGTGAAAGCTCAGACCACTTCAGTCTGGTTCAAGACTGAAGTGGGAACCTCTTTCTCCCCCTCACACCACTACAACTGCAGAGTATTTAGCCCATGTAGGCTCACAGCAGCAGCCAGTAGGAAGATTCTTCTGTGCCCAGGAGTGCTGGGAACCTGTGGTGTTGGAAGGTTGGAGAGGTGTTGTCTGGGTCTGAGTGAAATGTTGTGACAGGAATCAGTTCACAGGATCTCTGTTGAACCCTGCCTGGCTACCTTGGTTCTGAACTATGGATGTTTTCTTTGTTTTTGCTCTTGAAGTCCAACAGTGTTGATGAGGGATTTAACAGTTTCTGGGCATTTTTTTTAAAGTGTGCAAGATGTATCTCCTCTTACCTCCTTAGCCTAGACTAGAAACACAGGCCTACAGACAGGCTCTAGTGGCAAAGGATTAGGGCAGCTGTGAAAAGCATTGCTGTGACAGATGTGTCAGGCTGGGTTTTACCTTCAGCAGAAGGATCTCCAGACTCCTGCTGAGGTTCCCTCAACACATCTGATGATCCCAGGCCTGGGGAGGGGCTGGTACAGCCTGGCAGTCCATGGAATCAGTGCCTGCTTTAGCCTGGCTGTGCAAGGGGATTTGCTGCATGAGCAGGGAAAGCCGTGGATAGCAAGAACCAGAGAGGGGAGAAGGAGGAGAAAGCCAAGAGGAGGACATATATTGCTAGAAAGGAGGGGTTAAGTTACCAGCTACTGTAGAGTCTTCTGTCACTCTCTGAAAGCTTGTAGATAGCAATTAGGAGCTGGAAAGCAAAGCCCTGTCCTGCTGCAGTCTCAGCTTTTGCTGCCAAGTGCTGCAAGTAAAGGCAGGCTCTGCCACTTCATATCTAATTGCTGTTTGGTGAATAAGCCTTTGGCTTTTTTTTTCTCTTTTCTTATTGCCACCTCCAGAGTCTGCAGGTGGAAGAGTCAGAAGAAATAGCTTCAGGAACTCCTAAAATGACAGCCCGGCAGGGTTGGTGATAAGAATTAATCTCAGGCATATTTCTTTTTCTTCTGCTGCCTTTGGAGAGAGAGAGGAGGGAAATAAGGGGAAAGGTGTGTGAAGATACTCTGAGACAGTCTTCTGCTTTTTTTTTTTTTTCCCCCTGGACAGATGTGGCTATTAGCTGTCTGAAGGGAGAAAGAATATAAATGGGGAGGGAAGGAATTACAGTATAGTATAGTTATTTCTTTTAGGGGAAAAAGAAAAAAATATGGACTTTTGTGGTTTGTGCTTGAATATTTTTCAAGGGACTGGTGCAATCTATAGTACTAGATCATGCAGAATTTAAAAGAGTGCTTTTCTAATAAAAAAAAAAGCTTTCTTCAATGCTTTACCAAGATTGTACAACACAAGCACATAATGACAACTAAATATAGGCACTTGTTATGCTAAAGGTAGCCAGTAATCTTTAATTTGCTGAATGTATTTGCATGGCTGTGCTGAATATTATTTCCATCTTCAGAGATGCAGTTATAACTATTCTCCTCCCCAGTATCTGATAGCATTAATGCCAAGATTAACTTTCTCTTTTCTTTCCTAACAAAAAAGAGATGGATGTAATAAAAAGAAAATTAGTATAGGCTACTAAATGGGAATAGCCAGCTATAAATAACCAAAGCATTTCCTCTTAATGACATTTTGATGCTTGCCTTGAAATTTTCTGGTTTTTCTTCTAACATATTAAAAATCTGACGGTGACGGGTTGGGAAAGAACCTTAGGAGAACTGCTGTTACTTTTCATTAATTTAATATATGATTTTTTCAGTGTAAGATTTTCAGAGTGTAAAGATTCAGGAATTTCGATTCCTTGGAGCCTGTGATATCTCACCTCCCACGTTGGTGCGCTGTAGGTGTGAAACTTGTCTAAAAGGTGTTTGTGAAAGGGTGGCAATGGCCAGTGCAATGGTGCTTAGTTTGGGAAGAAAAAAGTTATCCGCAGATGTTAAAAATATGATTAATCATGTAGAAGTAGATTGGAAATTTGCATGTTATGAAAACCACAGATCTAATTTGTTCCCAGAGGATATATTTAAGAACAGCTCCATTGACTTTAATAGAGTTACTTGACACTTCAGAGTAGTGTCAGCAAGAGGACAATTGAACCCGATTTCCTCAGAGTAAGCAAATACAGGGGAATTTCAATCAGCATTTTTTTCAGATTTTGGTTACGAAATTGAAGCCACACATACCCATCTCAAACATAACTTTTTAAACTTATTTGTATTTCTTTTTGACTTTGTGATGAAGGGCAATATTGTTTTGTGTTGAAATTGTTAAAATGCAAGATTTGTACACTTCTCTACTGGCTCTGTGATACACAGTCCTTTGGGATGGGGTATGCTTGGCGCAACCAGAAACACAAAATAGCAATCCAGACTCCAAACTTAGTCTTGTGTTGCTATCTGGTATGCAGCTCAGGACAGAAGTTACAGGGGAATTTGTGTTCTTGCCTATTAGTGCAGGGCAGTTCCTGGCATCCACCTTCCATTAAATCACCCTGATCTTTCTCTGGCTTCCCTCTCAGTGGTGCTGCTGGCTACAACTGCACTGCACTGGACTGCTCTCACTGTCACTCAGGCACATTGTTTTAATTGCAGCTGTTTTCCTGCTGCTGCTTACAGCATGGAGATTCTTCAGGGTTTCCCTCAAATTTGATATTAAATAGGTGCTATCAGGAGTTATCATCTGATAGAATCACAGAATGGTTAGGGATGGAAGCAACCTTAAAGATCATGTAGTTCCAACTCTCCTGCCATGGGCAGGGACATTTTCCACTAGATCAGGTTGCATAAAACCCCCTTCAACCCCAACCAATTCGAGTGCGGTTGTTGCTGAGGCTGAGAAACTTGTCTGAGGTGGCTGCAGACACATGGGAGAAGAGGGGGATGTCAGCCTTCCAACTTTGTTTATCTGTTTGGTGTCGTGTAGAGATTAATGTTGTCATGTGAACATGGAAGATAATGTGTTTTCTGTGTGACCTGAACACAACAGTTAGGTAGCAGGAGGAGGTCGAGAATAATGACTGTAAATCTTGGATTATGAGGAAAACCTCCCTAATACTAGACATTTACATAGCTGGAGCTTTATCTGCTCTAGCTATGTTGGCAGTGATCCTGATGTGGGAGAGGAGGAGGAGGGTCAGACTGACCCTTACTGGTCTTTTGTGCCTTGGTCAATGTAAGTTTTTGCCTTGCTGAAATGTTTTGATAAATGGGAATCTTCTTTTAACTCCTCTTGAGATAAATGCTTCTGTTGAGCCTGGCTTTTTTTTTTACTGTGCAACATCCAACTCAGTGCTGCACTTTGAAATACCTTGAAGCACAGTACAGTAAGCAAGGAACAGTTTTGTGCTTATGAGACAAAAGACAAGTCTTTTCTTAAGTTGCAGACAGCCTTAGCCTTATTTTGTTTAATTTTGTGTATGGATCAAGATGTCAGTTCATGACTTTGTGAATTTATTTTTTAAGAAGATCTTTGTAGAGGTTTTAGTAAGTAAAATTTCTATTTGATGAGTTAGAAAATATTTTCTTAGATCTAATAGATTTGTTTCAGAAAACAACCTAAAAAGTCTCAAACCAGCTGCACAATTAAGGTAAAATTCATAATTGAATTACCCCCCCAACTTGAAGGTGGGGTGAAATGATATTTGCAGTCCTTTAAAAATATCTCAAGCCTGAAATCTTGTAAGAAAACAGACCATTTATGGCATGTGAGGCTTACATACATGACCATTAATATAGCAGCACAAAGCGAACTTTTAAAAGGTACAAAAAGGAAATAGAAATCTGTGGTCTTTTGTCACAGTACAAAGAATTTCCAGTGGAGTTCCAAAGGGTTTATGCTGGGATCAGTGCTGATACTCGTTCATATTCATCTATTCATTCTCAATATATTCATAAATGAAATGGAAAAGGAGAGAACTGTTATTAAGGATATGATTTAGTGATATCAATAAACATTATTCACAATAGTAAAGATGAAGGCTGACTGAAATTTATGGAAGGACCTTATGAGACTCAGTGGCTGGGCAATAGATGGGCAGATCAAATTAAACATAGATAAATGTTAAGTGATGCATGGAGGGGAAACAATCATAGTTTCACATATCATATGATGGGTTCTGGACCGGCCATTAAGTTCCTGGAAGGCATATCTGAGCTTATGGCAGAGTTCCCTGAACACATCAGCTCAGAATTCAAAAGGCCTAGCAGTACTGGCATTATTAAAAGTAGAATAGAAAGGAAAACAAAATCAGAGTGCTGTACAAAGCTCTGGCTTGTGTTTTGAAAGCTCTGTGTGGTTCTGGTCCCTTCATCTCAAAAAGAACATGATGCAACTTGGAAAAGTTTCAGAGCATGGTCAGGGCCTGATGGGGTATTGTTGGTAATATGATAGTGAGGAACAACACTGGGTGGTATGGGAGAGATGACAGAACCTCTGGTCCAGGTTCTAAAGACACAAATATAATTTTCATGTGAGGTTTAATGATGCCTTAGAAGCCTTTGGAAAAGGATGGTATGAAAAAGAAATCCTTCTTCTTGATCCCTCTGTTTTCTTCCCCAAAAGATAATTGAATTGCTTAAAGGTTTCTAGAAAATTTTGAACTCTGCTATGCTGATCTAACAGATAGATAAAGTGGCCAAGAGCTCTTGTAGCCAGCCAGCTCTTGTAGCCACAGACTGGGGCATGAGCCCATCGCGCTCTTCTTTCTCATTGGGCATACTCTGAGTGTTTCTCCAGGGCTATCTTCTCTCTGCCGTAATAGGTATGTGTTTGATCTCCTCCTTGTGCAGGGGACCTTGGTAACATTTATGGCACACTGGGAAGCTGAAATCAAGTTAAAGCATAGGTAAAAATCCTGCGGGAAATCATTCAGCAGGTGCTCAGCTCTTACAGAAATTTATATGCATTTAGGCGTTTTATCTGTAGACCTTCAGTCCCAAACACTCATCTTGTTGTGAGGCAAGATTATCAGGGGATGCAACAACCATAGCAACTGGCATTCTTTGAAATCCATTTATGTTTTGTCCTTGTGTTTTTGGAAAAAAAAAGTCCCATCTACCTCTGACCTTTAGCTTTTGAAAATAATCAGTAAATCACCATGGTGTTTTAGCCTCTCCTTGAAGATCGTGTTTAATTGTGTATATCATTTGTCTCTGGCTGTGATCTTGCTATCCCTGAATCTGCAGAAGTCCCTGAAAAGACCTGAATAGATATGTTGATGCAGAGGAAAAAAACGTCCAGGGATACTTCTTATCTCCTCTGGCAGTGACTGTAGGAAGTCAGAATCCAAGAAGTAATAGAGAGGACAAAGGGCAATCTTATATTTTTGATGAGCTTTAGCACAAATGGTAGGGAATTGTTACATTTAATTTATAGTACTGTAATTAAAATATTCAACATCAGAATTATGATATTCATTCAGAGAACCTTATGGGAAAATCTAAAATGAAATTCTCTCTTTGATATCTTTTTGTTTGTGACAAAACATCTAAAACACCAGAGTCTGGGTAGAATATGTTCTCCTGCTGTCGAGATTGGCTTTATCTGGGTAATAGGTCAAAGCAGAGGCCTTCAGGGGTAGCTTGAAAAGTATTTTAGATCTGCAATACACAGCAAAGATCCTCCTTTAGCTGTGTTATCTCTGCATACTTTGATGCCATTATGACAACCTTCCTATCTGATTTTGTCTAAGATTACATCAAAATTGCCTTCCTGGTAAAGCACACTATAAACTTTAATTGAATTCTGCTAAGTTTACCACACTCTCACAGACAGGAGGAGGCTGTAATGGATTTTTGTGTGCAATGTAGTTATTTCTGTTTTCTGAATTTATTTGAAAAGTTGGCAGATGTTAAGAGAAAAGACAGAATGACAGAAGCTGCCCACATTGTGGACTCCTATTAGGACACTTGCATACAAATCATATTCTCAAATATGGTATCTTTACATACGACATTTGAAAAAGTTCAAATACCTTCTGGCCCATGTATTTCTATAAACAATAAGAAAATCTGTGAGCACTGCCAGAAACCTCTATCCCTGTGGATCTTCCCTGGTTCAAATACACCTATATAATGCAGACAACAGAAAATTCCACAAGCTACAAAAGAGGAATAGTAACATAAAAATATTTGCTGTTCTAAAAAACCACACACTTTGCAAGGTGTTTAATCTTGAGTGTGCAAGCAAGAATGCATGATGAAGGAAAACTAGCAGGTTTCTGTGAAACCAAGAGGGTGTGTTTCTGTCTGGCAGTAAAGCCAGTGCTTGAGAATTAGTATTAGGTATCCCAGATCTCCTTCCCTAGGAGACTGAGATGGCTTCAGTGGCACCCAGGCAAAACACCGTGAAGGAAAGAGTTGCCAGTACATAAACCAAAGGCCATGGGTTGCTGGTCACCCACATGATGCTCAGAGAATCTTGTGGGTCCCTTTGTAGGAATTGCTGAAAACTGAAGGCTTTGTGTTTGGATGAGTATCTTCTGAGGAGTAACGAACGTCAGAAGATTGTTGGAAGAAGCACCGTGAAGCATCAAGAAAGCAGCAAAGAAAGATTCATCTGAGGAAAGAAGTCTTTGCAAATGTAGTACTGAATCACAGAGTATGACTGCTGAACTTCCCCTTGCTTCCTTAAAAATGGAGGTGTAGTTTGACTGCCACACTAACATCTGGAGAAGTGCTATGCTTGAAGTTTAAGTGGTTACCAAAAATAAGGCAAATGTTGCTTTCTTGCTTAAACTGGCAAACTGAAATGAGTGTCTGCCTATTCCAAGTCAACTTTTAAATCCTGATAAGGAGACAAGGTTTTCTTTCACATAAAGCAACAATGCTTCATTTTAAAATTCTTTGCAGAAAATAGTCTCATTTTTATTCTATTTATATATTCTTTTATTTATATGAGAATTTTTCAGGTATTTCTTATCTTCAGCAACCCTCTGCTCTGGTCAGGGATCTCATCTGTTGAAATGCCCTTATTCAACTCATCAGCAACACACAGGCAGTTCAGAGTGTTCCTGTTTTGTTTTGTTTTTTAAATTTCATGTGTCAGTCATCAATTTGTGCTGTTTGTTCATATTATTTTCTTTTAAGCAGAAAAAAAGAAGGTAAACTAACTGCAGGAAGGATTTTCCTGTGCTTTGATTCTGAAATTCTCTTTTGATTCCTAAAACACAGCTTCTTAAGCTTCTGGGACTTTGTTCTGCTGATATTATGTTGAGTAATAGTCCAGCTGATTCCAGAAACCTCTACAGTCTGCAGTTTCTCATTAAATAATGCAGAATAAACAGTTACTGATTTACATAATTTATGTTTCCCTTGTTTCCAGTGCAGCTTCCTGATTACATTAGCAAAATCATGCTTTTATTTTCTCACTTTTGAAGTTCTTACTTGAAAGAAAGCTAAAGATATCTGCTTTATTAATTCAGTGTAGGTGACATTAGGAATGGGCCATGGCCCCATGGTGCACCAATTACAGGCAGATAAAACAGATTCTCATTAATATGAATATATAATCAGTTTATTAAGGTAGGGTCTGTAGTCTGCAGGAAAAGGGGCACCCTAGTGCAGATTGCTTTGTTTATTTAGAAACAAACCAAACCCAGTCTTGCGGAAAAAAATCAACTAATAACTAATCAACAGAAGTTGACAAAAAACAGAAAAGGAAATGGATGGGGAGAGGTCACTTATATGATATTAGTGATGTTCTGACAATTGCTGTGACTTCCTCAGTGTAATGCATCGTTTTTAAGAACAATCTTTCCTTTCATTTCCTTCTTTGTTAAGTCTAAGGTCTACCTAGTGTTTCTGTGTGATTTCAGTCCCATATTGCAAAACTGGCTTCAAACTGGAACTAAGACAAGGTTTAAGGTGGCATTTTGATTTTTTTTACCTCATAAGTTTTATTTCCTCTTGTTTTTCTTGTTGAGTTGGAGGACTTCATTATATGCTCTGTTTGGGTCCTACAAAACAGCTGATAGATGTGGCCAGGAACTTGATCGTCTTATCTGCTCTGCATCTTATGTAGTGCTCCTCAGAGTGACTGTGCTCTGGTGTGACTTGCTAGATGTTATTACCTATCTCTTTCCAGGAGTTCTATGGAGGCTAAAGGTTTAAACTTAACCTTTCTCTTTTAAAATGATGTCTTTTAAATTTATTTATGCACCTATGAGAAAAATGGCTCAACAAATTATGGACTGCCTTTTGAGCTTGGAAACCACTTCTGTTTCCATTTGGTGATTAATTTCCCTTAAAATGAGGAGCTACATGTCCCATTTGGGTACCACTGTGTCCACGTTGAGGATTAAAGTCTCAGCCTAGAGACATTTGAAAGTGTGAGTTGATGAAATGTAACTGATACAGCCAAGTGGAGCAACTGAGCATGTGTTGAAGATAGTTGAAACTTGATTCTGACAGGATATGAATGTAGCTGAGCACGGTGATAACATGATTTGCTTTTCCAAATCTGAAGTATTAAGGAAGGTTAAATATGCTAAAAAACACTAGGCAGATGTCCTGCAGGTTGCTAAATAAAGGCTGAGCTCAGCTATCCATATTTATTGTTTAGAATTGCAACAGAGAAGACAAATGTTTTCTCTGCAGTCATCTCTACTTTTATCTTCACACCGTGTGTTAGAGGCAATCCTCATAAATCTTAAAGGATGTGCAGGTTACTTCACCCTGTTTAGCTTTCTTGGAAGTACCATGGATTTTCTCTTTTCTCCTGGAAGTACCACTCTGACTAACAATTAGTTATTGTGCACCAGACATTAGAGCTGGACACTGATACAGAGAAAAGAATTGGATGCTTCAGCTGGAAGTAAGCAAAGCCGTACATTTTTGCTTTCTCAATCCTACCTAGAAAGGTAGAGAGAAGATATTACCCAGTGAAAAGGCAGGCAAAATTTGTAAGTCCTGGTACCACTGTATTTTGATGTCTACCTTGGACCACATTGTGTCCTTTTTGGAAATATTTGATCTCATTTCTTGTCTTCCCAGATGCGTATGCTGAAACAGATGTCTTTGTGTTGTACTGCAGAGGAATATTCATACCTCTTGGCTTAATGCAACTAATGTAGTTTTCTTGTGCACAAATTTGGTTAATTTTTCTCTGTTGACTGTGTAGAAAGCTCAGGGAGTCTAAACTTCTATCTATGCTGGTTTAGGTGTGGAAGGTTTGGCAGTGCTCATAGTGTGTCCCCCTTCCTCCTGGCATAGAACAATCTGTTAGTGGGAGGCTCAAGTGAAGAGAGCCTCCATAATCTATGCAGTGCTGAAGTGCCCTTAAATTTATGCTCAGGTGTTGTGAACAGTCATGTGCTTCTCTTTGTACGTATTCCTTCCCAGTCCATTAGCATTCTCCAAAGCTGTATTAAGCAATAGATCTAATACCTCTCACTCACAGCTTATCCTTTCCTCGAGCAGAATTTTACGTACAGGGTGTTTATTTGGGACATTTTTGTTCTTTCTGAAGGAACAGAATGGATAAGGGTTTCTAGATGGACCACGGTCAGACACCAGTCAGCCAGAGTTCTTTAGTTTGAGGCTGCCAGCCATCTCAATGGCATTTTCCTAGTTTAGGGTCCATGGAGAGGATGGTGTTTATGGGTAGTGGATCAGCAGGAAAGCAAGAAATTAAAACTTTCAGCCTAGCAAAAGCTCCAGCACACTTCATCTGTCTCATTAACCAGCAAAATAGCTGTGCTGCCAATGCTCCTAACATAGCATTGCATTTCTTCTTATAGCTGAGAAAATACCTTTCCTTATATCATTTGTTAATTCCCTTGTCAGGTTAAATTTGCTCTACTGACTTGCACTTTCCACTGTGAACTTGCCGTGGTGCTAATTTCCAGCAGCTGTTCTAATGAGCTTGTTTTCTTTAAAGAAACAAACAAAAAACAACCAGATAAAAGCTCACACACCCCTAACATGGGTTGCTGCTATTGCAAGGCCCTGAGACTAAAATTGTCCTGATGAAGCATTTTTTCTCTTTAAAATGAAACCCAAACCCAAGTAAACAACCAGACAGCTGTCTCAGCTGCTTACCTGTAGCTCACACCTTGCTGCATGCATGTGCACTGTCAGTTTAAAATACATCAGAAGATCACAGTCTGTCTTTTCTAACATAGGAATGCTCAGTCTTGAGTTTTCTTCAGCAGGGAAATTAAAAAATGTGTCTGAGCCTGAAGGGTAAGTTCAAACTGTCTTTTGTTGAAAGGTCTGTGTCATAACATTGATTTGCTTGGCTCCTAGATTTCCTAGCCCCTAAGAAATTCAGTAGTGAAAAAGGTATAAAAGAGGCATAAAAATATGTGTTTTTCTTCTAGTTTTTTGTTTGGTGACATGTAGTATGTAAGCAGAAGGAATCATTTTGATGCCAAATTCATGAAGAGAAAATACCTAAATTTGTGTCATTTAAGTGCTGGAGCAGGTGTTTTTGTCACTTGTAAGGTCATCTTTTGAGGCTAAAAAATAGGAATGCTGTAAAAATTATGTAGATTACAAAGAACTTAGTGACTAATAGGAAAAAAGTTATTGTGAAATACAGTTCTGTCTTACAGAGTTGCAGACTGTGCTTCATACTTAGGTTTCAGTAGAATTTCCAAATAAAGTTAAGACTGAATAAAATTCAGAAGGTAGAAATACAGTTTGTTGGACTCTGCTGATTTCTGTCCATCCTGTGGCTTTTGATGTATTTTCAGCTTTGAATTGCTTTGTCCATTCCTATTGCCACATACCACAGGTTACAAACCTGGACAAGCAGAGTTAAGAAGCAGTATTAGGAACAAAAGCTCTCTGTTTGCCTGGTATCATGCTAAAAACTAGAAAATTGGACTAATTTGAGTTTAAAACTAAAAAAAAAAAAATCAGCTAAGGATAATAATTTACCATAGAGAAGATATGAGTTCTTTTAAAGCTCATGAATTAGCCTTTATGGTAACATCTTTAAGGCTTTGTTTAAAACATGGAGGCTACAAATTAAGTTACATAAAAATAAAATTCCCTCCCTTGTCATGATTTTTACAAATCATATGGACTACCTTACCTGGATTCCCGTGGGACTCTCATCTCAACTTAAATGCTGAAAGTTTATGTGATTTTAAAAGAAAAAACTGAATAAATTTAAGGGGCTAGTATATGCACCTCTGACTCAGGAAGTCTGAGTCCTGTGAGACTGAGAGTTCTTTCTAGGGAAGGTGGCTTGGGAAGAGCATGAGCCATATCCAAGTTAACCTTGAGGGAAAACAATGCATCCAGAAGTGACTGTAACAGTGTGGTGTTACTGCTCTCCAACTGGCCTCCAATGGGTCGTGCTGTCTGGGAACCTGTTGCCTCTCTCCCTTAGCTCTGAGATGCTGAAAAATTTAAATTCACTTGTCTTTCCTGTTTTACTTTCACTGCTCAGTTCTTGAGTCTTGCGTTCCACAGAAAGTGTTTCCTTCTTCTCTGGATAGCTCAGAGTAGTTCTTACTCTCACAGAAGCATTTCCATTCTGATTATTTGGGAGCTTTTATCTCTGCTGCAGAACAGATATTAAACCATTTCTTATCCAGGAGAATGTATTGATGGCCAGACAGAGAAACTGTGATAGCTCAAGGTTTATGTAAATACTGCAGCAATTCCCATCACCATACCAGCTCAGTGACAAAGTTTTACACAAACATGTTACCAAGGAAGGAAGCCAGCCAGCATTAGCAGGCTTGTCTGCAGTTTGGAGATGCAGGTTTAGCTTCACACTCAGGCAGTGCTCTCATGTAAAAAGTGAGCAAGTCAGCCTGGCTGTGTTTTAGTTTTTTTATCAGTGGCGTGAGGATACGAACAACAGTCCTGCAAGGAAGAACCAGAAGACTACAGGATGCTCTAGTACAATGCTAATGAATGTGTAAGTACTACAGACATTAACAGGCAATGCTCCAAGGCTCTTCTGTTTCTACAATAAAGAGTACACTGTCTGCTTCTGAGTGTGTCTCTGTGTGTGCAATACCTGCCGGGATGGACTTCTTTATTGAAATTACAGTAATTTCACTCAGTAGGTTTGGGTCAAAGATTGCCAGTTGAGTATAGTAATGATAAATTAACACTGTTTTAGCCAGGTGGACTGTTACACTAGTAAGGAGGTTCCACTGACAAGTCCCAAATTATTTGGTTTAGGGCAGCTTATAGCAATCAAAAAAATTAAAAATTAAAATTAAAAAAAATAAAAAAATAAAATTAAAAAAAAGGATTTTTTGGGGTCTTGAATAAATGTGAACTCAGACTCTGATTTCAGAAGATGCCTCACTCACTTTACTCTTTTTATTTTGGGGACTTTTTATTCCTCAAAGATAGCTTTAGATTTGGCATCTTTCCTGAAAATACTGTGCTGCCACACTACAAATATGTCCACATGCTCTATTTTTAAGTAGAGCTTTTAAGGCAGCTGCTGCTCACACTGATGTTTGCAGTGGAACACAGATGCCCAAGCCCTGCTGTGGCTGATGAAATAATACAGGCACAGCCTGTGCTTGCCCTGCCCTTCAGTTATCATCTCAGCAGCCACAGTAACTTCCCTGCATCAGCTCACAGGGACTTTGTGTACTAGGAGGGTGTAATTCTTTGATCTGTGCTGCTTTTTCTTTAGAACCTCTGAATCCTATGCCTAAATGCTCCTCTTGGAATGTTAAAGCTGTGTTCTGTGTTGTGGTTTCAAAGTCAGAGATTCACAGAAACTAGGACTAGAAGGAATGGCAAGAATTCCTCTAATCTTTGCACTGATGCAGTGCAGGACCAGCTCAATATATTGTCCTTCACAGCAGAAAAAGAATAGGGGAGCTTTACTGGAAAGTATAGACACAGATCTTGGGATCTGTAATTGCAAGCTTTATCATGCTCCTGTATTCTGAGAGCACTGCAGCCACAGCAGCACTATAGTGAAGTTATTTGTGGCAGATGACTCTGAAGACCCCTTAGGTCTGGAGATGCCCAAAGCAATCTGTTCTATTGCTTATCCAGAACACTCAGTGGAACTCGGCTCCTGGGGATACTGTACCTGCTGCTGCAACCATGACCTTTGCCAGCAGATACATGGAGCTTATTTTGTGCTATTCAGGAAGGAAGAGGATGCATTTTGAGTGCCACTCACATTTACAGACACTGATTAGTACTTGTAGCAGTAAGTGTAGAAAGAAATTTAATGCAAGGAGAGAAAGCATCACTGATGTAAATCACTGAGGCTTTGCTGGTTTGAGTTAATCCCATTCTCTTTTGTCAAGTGTGAATTTGGGCTTGTGTGTGTGACTCTTGTATGCAGAAGAGCCACAGGCTTCATAAATAAGGCATTTTTTTCCCAAAGCGTGGGTGCAGGGTTTTAATTTTACTAGAGGTCACCTTTTGTTTCAAACAACTTCTTTTTCCAGAAGAAGTGTTCCAAAAGCAGGCTTATCTTTGATGAAATGTTTTGTCAATGTTGTGCATGTAGAGATGGCTCTGATGATGTAGGTCATAGCCATCCCCTCTGTTTTGCTATTCCACAGATTAATACAGTGTGCTGTGCACAGAATGTGCAGGGGCTGTGTATATCACCCTAATAGACAGTGTTTGCAGAAGTTATAATTCACAAAGGCAGTCACAGCAATGAATTAAATGCTCTTGGCATTTGGGAAAGAAACCCCATTTGAAATCCAGCTGCTTGCCAGCTGTGGATATTCATAGCAATTATTATATTGGTTGCCTTTTTCACTCCATCTTTTCATTTTAAAAGTGTAATGAATGATTTCATTGCCATCTTAAAAGTCTATTTATAATCCATTCATCTTGTGATGAACATGTGTATCCAATTCTCGACCTCTCTAATACTTTACAAAGTAATGTTTCTTAAAGTTTCTTGGCACAAATGTGAGATTATCACATTTCTTAGCTTGAGTGACCTTAACTTTCACTCTTGTACTACTAGAGTGTGAGTTCTAATCAGTATTTAATATATAACTAGGATTTTTTTCGCTCTACATTTTCGTCATCCCTACCTTTCATTTCTCTTGGCTAACAATATCTGGGGAATAACTGGAGATACATGAAGGAGTGGCAATATGGGCAGAATTTTGTTAATTCCCTCTTTAAGGTACCAACTACCGTTTTTAAAGCCTACGTGCAGAAAATAAGGCATCTGATGGCCACATGCTCATGGCACTGTTGTTCTAAACCTGTTTGCTCTGGCAGCTGCAATTTCAATGTTCACTTGATTGGAGCACCACTTTAAGCTTGTATTCTCATCTGTCCTGCTGTGGCACTTTTGCTAACAGTGACTTAGCTCAGAGACGATGATGGAAGCAGTCTCAAACTTTGCCATGCTGCTGGCAGGCCTGAAGCCTAGTTGAAGGAGCAGGAGAGGTTAAATATCTTAGGTGGACAAGGAGTGGGATTGAGATTGTTGGCACAGTGTTGTGGCACTGAGCATTAAAATCTCAGGTATTTTTAGTCTTATGCTCATTTTTTGGCTGTGATCACCCTTTTTAGCTGCCGTGTCCCAGCTGCACACTCAGAAACTGGGAGATTTGGGCACGTGACATTGTTCTAAGGTGATCAGATTCTTGATGGGCTGTATCTGTATTTGTCATCCCATCCTCTTCTAAGCTGGCTCTGCTATCCTCTAATTTTCATAAAAATATTATTCTATCAAGCCCCTCTGGATAAAAAAGTGAAGATTCATTCCAAAAGAACCAAGCCAGAGATGCCTCTGTCCTGCAGCCTGGCAACCTCAATGTCGGCAGGATGAGAAACGTGGTGGAGGAGGAGCTGGATTTTTTTCTGTAAATCTCTCTTTGGAGGGGCATGCCCGATGTTCCTGCTTGTATCAGCCTGCCAACCCAGGTGTCTGAAAAGAGGGCTAGAGCAATCCCACTCCAGACACAGATAAACTGCAATACTTTGGAGGTGGCCCTGGCTCCAATAAAAGCAAACTGAAGGCTGTGGGACCTGGCCAGTGGAAGATTGTGCCTGAGAACACTGGCTCTGATTTTTAAAACCTCCTTTTTCATAATTTCCTGCCTAGGTAATAAGAGAATTTCATGCATCCACTAGCATTAATTGAAGGGGACAAGAGAAAAATTAAGCTAAATGATTTATGACAGGGAGGGTTTGAGGTACAGGAAAGGGATCTTAATCGTGAAGCCAGAAACATATCTTGTGTGAGGACACACTTTTCTGAGGACAGTGGATAAGACTGAAAGCTGACCTGACAACTTGAGCCTTTCCATGCACGAGAAGATCTAGAAAAATATGGCATATATCCATTTTTGCCCTCTTGGCTCCCCAATTTCCTTATATAGATGTGGACCTGTTCAGTTTTTTCTAATATGCTCTGATATGTTGGAGGATTTTTTCCCCCTTCCTTGGCCTGCCTCTTTTTGATAACAAAATGTGAAGCACTAAAGAGCATCTTCTGAGCCACCAAAACTCAAAGAAAGCTCTTACTTGCTGCTTAACAATTTCAGTGCCTGGAAATTAGTCTACCACCAAGGAAAAAATACTGACCCAGAAATATCAAGTCTTGGGCAATGAGGATGTATAAGCCCGTGCCTCTCTAGGTTTGATCGCTTAATTTCCCTGAGGAATGTAAGGGCAAGCACTGTGTCAGGACCCTCAAATCACCTCCCCTTCCTGTGATCCTCCTGGAAGGACTTGGGCTGTCTAAGCAGAGTCAAATGGACAAGACATGCAAGTGATAAGATCCCAACTCTTTACATAACTAGCTCCCACTGCATCAATCCTATCTTTAGCTTCTTTCTTCCCCTGCTTGCTGGATGTCACATTTACTGTTGTGATATATTTGGTAGAGAAAGTTTCAAGCTTTCCGGAATGCTATTGTTAACTATACTCAACAGATTTATTTTATCTATTAGTAGCCAGGGAGAGGAGAAATGGCCTGCTGAAGGTAGTTCTAGGGATAAGAAGCTGAGAAAGTAAAAGAATTAATTGCATAAGACTTAGCAAAGAACTAATGGATTGAAAGTAGAGTTCTAAACACTGGTGTGTGTGAATACTACTAATACAAATAAGAGTTGCTTGAGTTCCTATGTGATTGGATAATTAGCTTCATGGAGAGTTACTTGCAGAGTTCCATATCACTTCTTCTGCAGTTCTTTTTTCAGTCCTTCTGTGTCCTTGATGAGTTTGGGCCCCATCTTGTACAGGCTTATGCCACTTCATCGTGGTGATACGGGAGTTGCATGCTTTCAGCTGGTTAAAATGCAGAAATGAACATCAGTTTAGTATGTCATTTAATGATTTTTTCTTCTCCTTATACTCTTTTAAAACCACCCAGGTTACCCCTTCTCCAAACCTGGTTCCCAGTATGAGTAGTATTTGTTGTCTTGAACTGAGATGGTTTAACCTAATTTAAAATCCTGTTAGAAAAACTTGACGTGATTTTTTACTTATTCTGTATTTTCTAAAGGGTTTCAAATGCCCAAGTAGTTCAAAGCTGTTACCTGATTTTATGGATTTCCAATATAGGGACACTTACAGAGTTGAGTTTTTACAGAAAATTCTGTGTCTTGGGGGCTAGTTAATGTGGCTAAAAATTCCATCTCCTCCAGACAGATAGCTAAATACTTTCATGCAGATTTAATTTATCTGTGATATTTTTGTCCACAGCTTCTGTCCAGTACTTAGAAATCTGATCACAGGATCTAGAAATAATATTATTTGGAAGGACTTTTGCACCTTGGAAAGTTTTGCTAGTAATTGTTGTAAAATGACCATACCAGTTAGGAATATGGTTTTACTTCCTGATATGTAAAACACACCGTGAAATTAATAACTAGACACAGTAGAGCAGTTCTTTTCATTACTTAAATGGGCTTAATTGGAGTTACAGCAAATTTAGATGGCATACTAGCAGCACTGTATAAATTAGGTATATGTTCCCATGAATAATACAGCCATTATTCAATTCGCCTTCTTCCTAATTTCATTCTCCTTAAAAGAAGTTAACGTTTTTGTCACCTACTTAATATAAATTATATTTTACTCTTAGGAAAGAAATAATAGAGGAATAAATGGTACAAAACTGTAAGACAACAATTAGAAAGTCACTAGGAGCAGCAATGAAAGTCTTTCTGACTTTTGTGGCAAAATATGCCTTGAATTTGACTGTGGTTTTGGCATGACAAGAAACTGTAATGTGCTATGACCTGCTACATTTAGCAGACAGTGGCAAGATTAAGAGTCAGCAATAAAACCTTTTTGTTGATCTTTCTGCTCCCCTCTACTCTGTGATTGAACTAGAGACACCAAACACAGACCCTCATATGCATCCATGGGAAAAATCCCTTCCGAAGCAGTGACACAGCTCCCATACCTACATTGACCAAATTATTCCTGTCCGTCCATTGATGGTGAATAGGTGGTGGCCTGATCTGTGTTTGTAACTTTGAGAGAAAGGAGATATGCCCTTAGGGTCAGCTAAAATTTTCGCAGCTGGATGCAAGTGAGGTGGTTTTGTACGTGTTGCTCAATCAGCAACAGCAGATAGAAAGCCCAGGCTCCCAGTTTAGCTGATGGGGTGACTTTCACATAGAACAACACTGAACTAAACATTTCTAGCAGCTGTTTGCTTAGACAGTGTTTTAAATAGATCATCCAGTATCCCTGGACAGAGTGGTACTCATTTTCCATGAAAGAAAAAGCCCCTATTTTCCAGACTTTAGAAATTATATTCCTGAAGATTTTCCATTCCCTCTTATCCTTCATTGAAAGAATTGAAACAATTTTTATGAAATAGGAAATTTTCCCTTAAACGCTTTAATTTCTTCAAAAATGCTTTTTGAAAAAGAGATGTCTGGAACAACTGGGCAATTCAACTTTTAATTTGTGCTTAATCTTTTATCCAGCTTCTCAAGAAGCAGGGGAAGATTTTTAGGACCGAAACGAGAATTAGGTTTGCAAAGCTTCTCATCTTTCACTGTAACTTGAATGTTTCTGTCTTTGAACCTTTTAAATATCCTCTCATAACAAAGATGCTGAGTAAGCATGTTCTTTCAGCTTGATTGAGGGCCAGATTTAAGGGTCAGAGTTATTTTTTAATAGCTGTTTTAGCATTTTTGGTACTTTCCACTCTCATAGTTATTCAGAAGTGTGCATGAAATGGAAATGGCTTTGAATATTTATCTTGCTTCCCTTTCTATTACTTGCCATGCTTTTTATAGGCTTAATTTTTCCTTCAGTATTTATGACACCTTCTGCCTAACTTCAATTCTGAGTAGCAGTTGTAACTGAGACTTAATGAAGTTTTTTGATGGTGAATATAGATGCATTCAAATAAAACATTTTATTGTAACATATTCCAAAACTAGCCAGTGGTATTAATTGCAGCGTTAAGATTCAAATAGTAATATGGATCTTTAGTTTGTATAGCCTTACAGTAAGAACTAAGTAAATCACGGATGAAATAGAAAATAATAAAGTACTTGAAGTCTCACATCATGGCTGATTTGGCAACAATTTTACGTTTTCTTTCCTATATTCAATTGAACTTATTTATAGATATTCTTTCTGGTGTAAACTTGAAATTGTTCACAAATATTTTTAATGAATATTTCTAAGCATTTCCCTGATCTGTGAGTTTTTCTAAGCAGTTGATTGCAAGTAATTTGCAATCAAAATGCAAGCTGTGCTGATTCATTTTTATTAGGCACATCACTTAGAGCAAGGTATTGTTTCTCTCCCCAGATGGAGGTTCCAGTTCAGGGAAATATTAAAACAGAGAACTCAAAGGGACTTCATAAAATGCTTACAGGTATGTTCCTCAGCACTTTACTGAGTCCAGAGTATAATGAGAGTAGTTCTTTAAAGCAAGTTTCTGCTATGCCTTATTACTGTTTATGAGTTTAAAATACACTTTCTGTCTGTGTTTCTCTGATGTTAAATTAAAACTTGCTGCTTCCATAATACCCTTGCCAGAAAATTCACTTGCCAGAAGTATCCATAGAGAAGGAGTAGAAAATGAATGTGAATGCAACCACAGCAAATGCTGGTGAGTGATTCGTCAGGGGAGCAGGAGGGGCAGTTCCAGTCTAATTACAGTCTGAACAATGGATGTTATCCATGAAACTAAAGTATTTAAAACAGAGCCTTTTAATGTACATTATCCAGCCACCCAAATATAAATCGGTTCTGATATGTCTTGGGTTTTTCCCCTGTGTCTGCAGTCATGCAAGACAAACAGAGGTTTATAGTTTCAGGTTCCTGTGTCTCCCATGAGAACAAGAAATTTTAAAAAGTAGTAGGAATTAATCAATTGTACACACATATATTGACAGACATGACCATCTTCCTCCAATGCTGCCTGGTTTTGTCATGCAATTTAAGGAATGTAATCCAGAGCCTTGACAATGACTTTTATCATGTAACAGTTTGAAAGACAGTTTGTCATACTGAGGGGCTCAGACCTCATTAAATTCTCATTCCCAGCCAGCATCTGGTGATGAAGGACTTGATACAGGTAAGAAAAGTTCATTGTAGGGTCAGAGCCTGAGGATGGGGATGAAATTTCTTTTGACATCTGCCAGGGGATATATCTTCTGTGTAGGGTGTTGTGGCAACACAAGGGCATGAGGTAGACGTTTTCTTCTGGACAGAAGAGGGTAGGGTCTGCCCTGTAGGATCTACTGGTTTTAGATTTCTACCCAGTGGAATGGCAATTCAGGCTAAGATTTTCAATTGATGGTGACAATGTCTTGCCTCTCTCCTTGAACGCAACTACATTTAGAACACTTCTAAAATTACTCTAATTTCAAGAGTTGCTCATGCATATGTGGGTTCAGTAAGCTTTAATATAATTGATAAGTCTATTTACCTGTATTAGTAATTTAGTCTTACTTTGGACTGTGTTCTCAGTTATGATCTGTCCAATATTTTGCTACAGAATGTCTGGTTATTTTGTGCATAGTATGTGACACATACATATTCTCATAACAACTGGAGGTGTGTTTGCAGGAGTGTGAAGTTTCACTTGCAAAGTTTGAAGTTGTAATCAACAAACTGTTCTTTAATTTAGACAAAGCAAGCATATCAGACACAAATATTAACCATTCTATCTTTCAGTGAATACTTTAATGTAATAAGAAAAGATTTGGAAGTAAATCACCAAAGCTATAAAACTCGTATATGCATTTCCCATGCTGATCATACAAGAACTTGTTTACTAAGGAAGAGGGAAGTCTTGCTTACCTGGCAGAAAGCAAGCGGAAAATAATTTCTCTTTGTCATTTACCATGTATGTCTGTGTGGGCTTTATTAAAACAAACACATCAAAATAGCAGGTTTCCTTTCCAGTGTTACCTGGTAGAAGTACGAGGGTGGATTTTGATTCATCATATAAAAACTCCAGACATAGCTTCTTCAGTGCAAAGCATCGTGGTTTGGAACACAAACAGTTGTCACTGGCAAAAAATACCTAATTACAGGTGGATATGAATCAGTGCAAGGACTTTACAACTCTTCAAGAACATGGAGGACAAGCCAGTGAGAATGCCAGTGTTTGCTTGGATCAGGAGGCAGTGGTCTGGGCTCTCGGTTCTGCTATTGATCTGCTGCACACGGACACATCGTTTTCATTTTGTTAAATCACCCACAGCATCTCAGGGTCACAATGGGACAGTAAGCTCAGCTGATCCTGTGGGTGCCTTCTGAAATGGAAATTGAGGAAAGTAACTTTTGCTCCAATGTGAGAAAGGTGAAAGTTAATTTGTGCTGTCACGCTCTCTCTTCTGCTTCTTTCTCCTGCAAAATAGAACCGACATTTTGAATAGGAGTAAAAAGACCATTGACTCTTCCTGGGTGTTCTGGGTTTATTAATTAAAGTGGTTCTCAATAACAGCTTTCAGTACCTGAGGATAGGTACATTTTCCTGTATTCCTGTCTCCTGACAGTGGTCACAGCTGGCTGTGTATCATGGTAGAGTAACCAGATCTCTACTCCAAAGTCAGTGAATTCTGTATGGCTCAAGGGTGGTACATGTTGGTTGCCAGCCTACTGCAAGCCTAACTGCCCAACTTGTTGCCCTGCTCTTTCCATCTGCGTATATTTATACCACTCAGTGAAGCTGTGCACTTAAAACTGTAACGTGTTTAAAGAGTCATTTGCATTAAAAAAATAAACTTTTAAAGAGCTTTTTCTGGGTGAGGAGAGGAGGTGGTTGTGGAGGAGAGTTGGAGAGAGGAAGTGTATGAAGTTACCTGGGAAGATTAAGTTAAAATCTTAATGGTATTTCATATGTGCTTGGGCAAGACTTGCCCTGGAAATAGCAGAGATTTAAGGAGCACAGTGTCTCTTGGATATCCATCCCTTTAAGCATGGTTTTTAAGGGTTATTGTACACAAGTCAAGCAAGCTCTAGCTTTCGTTTGCTAATAGTTGATGTTTTAGGGATTGTTAATCCTCCCCATTGATTTCACACATAGAAGACTGTGGCAGAAGGGCACAGACCCCCAAAATGGTGTATTTTGGGATCTCAGTAGGTGATGTGTCACAGTAGTCCAGAGCTCAGTATGGGCTAATTTCTCCTGGGAGGCTTACAGACTCAGCCTGTGGCCTGTGTTGATTGTTTCTGAGCTGTTTTCTTATCACGGTACAAAGCTGACCCAGGAGTTCATGGCACACGACATGTACATAACCTTCCAACAACATAATACACCCAGCAACTCTAGAAGGTGGTTGTTTAGCAGCAGCAAATGAAAATGGTCAGCCGGTGACTCATCTCCACACACACAAATTGTCATTGCATTAATGGCCATTATCTCTGAAAACCTGTCAGCTTTCCCGCAAATGGCTCTTGCAGAGGGCCTGGAGGGCCATCAAATTCAGACTGTTTTAGGCAGCTTTTTTGAATCACCTCTCTTGGTTCAAAAGCAGAAGGGCTTTCGGGCATTTGCAAGGCATGAAAGGGCAAAGGTTGTTATTCTGAGACAGAAACAGGGCATGAGTGACTCAGCCAACCAGCAGAGGAAGAGGAGGAGAGAGATCACATTTTGCATAGTGTGGGCCACAAATACAGAAACTGTAAAGCAGTGGGAAATCAGTGTGAGACCTTTTGCCCCTTCACACCATGCCCTGCTGTCTCAAGCGTCTTCCTTAATCACAAAAGAGCTGGCCCATAGCTAAAGGTCTGCAGAGGTCACCTCTCCACACCACTCAGCCCTTTCACTCTGACAGTCAAACTGGTATTTAGGTGAAGTTGACTTTAGCCTGTGAAACATGCACAAATAACCTCAATTAGTGTATTAACCTGGCTGACCAGGTGGTAAAAGGCTCCATGCAATGCTGAATGCCTGCAGAAGAGAATAACTTGACTACAGCTCACTAGCTGGGAAGAGAAATTACAAAACCAAATAAGAGGAAGGCTTTCTCTAGACCAGGTTGTAGTTATGCTACATGCATCTTGGTGCCTCAGGATGCTATGAGTTTGCATTAGAGAAATTTGTGTCAATATGTGACCAATAAGTGGCGTAGTCCCCACGTAACCTCCTAATGAGAAGATTTTTAAAATGTACATGGCCGGCCGTTGTTAGGAGAAAACTCTCCTAAACACAATCAGTGCCCTCATCTACATTCTTAATCATCCACACTGGCTGTTGCCAGAGGTGGGATTCTGATTAGGATGTTTGGTCTAAATAGGTGTAGTTGCTTCTGTGTTTTTAAGCAGTTTTTTATCCATCTGTGAATTAAGGCAGGGGTTCTACAGCCTGGTGCTTTGTAGCTTAAGACTGTCAGTACAGAA
Source organism: Prinia subflava (assembly GCF_021018805.1). Taxonomy (NCBI): domain Eukaryota; kingdom Metazoa; phylum Chordata; class Aves; order Passeriformes; family Cisticolidae; genus Prinia; species Prinia subflava. The sequence goes on along the minus strand of NC_086283.1, from coordinate 14,893,466 downwards.
CTCTCTAATGGACCTAACTTCTCAGCCAGTAGACTGGCTGTAGGCTTATTGGTGAGAGGTAAGTCAACTGATTTAAAGTAAATCACCCTTGAACTGTCTTCTCTGATCTCTAAAGTGCATATCCTCTTGCCATTGTAGCAGGATCCTCAAGTGAAAGTGAAAACACAAAATTTCATCTGAAGCTTTAGTTCTCCCAGAGTACTTTAAAAGCACAATTTTATATTCACAACACAAAAACATGATCCATTCTGTATTTCACTTGAGCATGTCGTTTATTTTCAATCTCCCTCTGAGTAGAGAAAGGTACTATGATAATAAATGAAAACATAAATTCCATTGAATTGCTGTTCTTTTGCTTTTTATATTGCTACTGAGAATTTTGCTGGCCTTGGTTTCTCTTCCTGACTGCTTTTGAGTCTATTAAGTGACATTTCTTAATGGTTCCAGTTGGTGTATAGAAGAGGAGAAAATCCTCTCTCAAATCCAGGAGGTTGATAAGACTCTGCATCAGAATTTTTTTCAAGAGCAGATCCAATATATCTGGTGAGACCCAATAAGAGAAAAAAGGCTTCTCTGCACAGCTAGCTTGTTGACATTCTTGTCCACAGCTGCCAGGCATAAAGATCTGCTAACCATAATTTGGAAAAGGGACTTGAATTTTTTTAAAAACTTTATTGCAGTCTGTCTTGCTGGGTTTCTTCTTCATGGAAACAATGGATACTTACACATTGATGGGGACTAAGTGACTGATTAAATAGCTTGTGGACATTGGCCAGGACTGCTTGCAGCTGCATTTGTAGTGCTGTGTGATTTTCTTCTTTGTCCTTCATATCCCAGAAAGTTTCTTTGGCTGTTCTGGAAAAGCATGTTTGGCTTGCATGTTGCTTCAGAATTTCTCCACAAAAGTTCTTCATATCCTCTTGTTTGTGCAACATGTCAGGGTCTCAGTGTTTGTGATGAAATACCATTTTTATTTTCCAGACAGACCTTCCTGTGACATATAAATGCTGGCAGCATGAAGCAACTGTTGTGACACAGCTTGTCAGGAAAATAAATCTGGGCCTTGGGCTTTCACCACTTTGGGCTCCTGCTGACAGGTGTCCAAGTGGCTGTTGTCTTACAGGTCTGCTTGTATCCATAAAACCTCACACCACTAACTCACAGCAAAGAGGCTCGACACCCAGTTAGTACTGTAACAAGACTATCATAGGACAAAGGCTTTTCTGATATGATCAGGTGCTGCTACATCTCCTCTCATTTTTCTCTGCTGTTCCAGTGAGCAGGGCTTTATTCTGGACAGTGCAAATGGTGTGTTAGTGCCACTGTGAACAGCAAGAGCCAGCTTAAAGTATTCACTTCTTTCAGTGGGCAGTGTGCAGTTGGGAATTTACCTTTCAATGTCCTTTAATGCAGTAACACAGCCCTGTTTATTTGTAGGTACTGAATGTTGCATTCAGTAGCTTGATTACTGACAAAGAAGTGCCTCTAATACCTGCAAGAAATTCTGTGTTGCTGTAACCTACAGTATGACAAGCATGTGAGGTAAACAGACTTGTGCCAGTGGGCATAAGATGGAAATAATGATTTTAGGAAGTGGGTTGTTGGTGGTTTGTTTGGCATTTTTTGTGTGTGGGTTTTTTTGTTTGTTTGTTTTTAAATTTTAGGGTTTTTTGGAAGCTGGGTTAAGATTCCTCAAGTAGATTTGTAGATAAATGACTGTCCTATTCTATTTGAACTTCATGGAGGGAATCAAATTGCCATGGGTCATCCTTACCCTGCAAAGCTGAGACAGTGATTTTGCAAGGAGTGTGAGTCCTTTGCCAGTCTCAGGAGGTATGTTAGAAGTCTTCAGATCAAAAAGTCCTATTCTGAATTAAGGGATGGACTGGCATCCTCTTAATGTCTTAGCTGAAATTTCTGAAATATTTCTGAAATATTTCACTGGTGAAAGATATTATTCATATAAGTTGGTAACACCTTGAGGGACAGCTCACTGTTGTGAATTCTGCTTATAAATTTTAATTAATCTATATTTCAATAGATACTGATTTCTGCTGGGTCAATATATACTCAGTGAACAGTGAGGGGCCTCTATACAGTCTGCTGCTTTATGCAGTATTTTTGATTAAGCACATAATTTCAATTACTATCAATCTGGCTTTATCAAAAAGATCTTTTAAGTGTTCATCTTTTTTTCAGCTTACCGATGCCAGCAAAAGCAGCACTGGCATTTTCATATGACACTTGTAGCTACAGAAAAGCACAAATATTAAGAAAAGAGGAAAAGAGCAATATGTACACCAAGGGCCAGATTTAAGACAGGAAAGTACCTACATGTCCCATAGCTATGTAAATCCTTCTCAGTGTCTGAATCAAACTAAGCCTTTTAAAAAGCCCTGGGCTTCTTAAGGCCAGATTTTCAGCAGTATTTTTAAGAGAGTGTTGAGGGACTGTGAACTTTGGTCATTTCAGTATTAGAAGCTTCAAGATAGAGATATCTAGCTAGTGTGATTTTCAGAGGATTTTCATAATATGTGGTACTGCGGCATTTTTCAAAATTCTGCTGCTGTCTGTATCTGCGTCTGTAAGCCTTTAAATTCTTCCATAAATCCAGACCTAACGTCTTTGAGCTGCATCTGAATGTTAGAGTTTGACATCAAAATTTTCCTGCTGAAACTAACTAAATGTCCTACTTCTCAGAAGTCAGCAGGAGTTAGAACTTCCTGAGGTCAGGCTATGATTAGGATGTGCTTAACTCTGAGGTTTGTTACTTGAGGTTTGTTATTTAATTTGATTGCAATTAAACTTACTTGCTTTGAGGTGCTGCTGTTTATGACATTTCATTGCAGCTGAGCAGGTTAACCAATGACTGCTACAAACCTACTGCTGAAAAAATGGCTTCTGGGCTTTCTTCCTCCCTTTCTGTCTTTTGTCATCTTTGGTGTTCTGAAACAATTCTGTCAGAACAAAGAACTGTGTGAGGACATGATGTTGTGGGGAGAGAGGACAAAGATATGGAGGGGATTTTTGTTGTCTGTAATTTGGACAGTTTGTGCTGTCTGGCTTCACACCTGGCCTCAGTTTGCATAGTTACAGCATGAGATTCAGCCCTGCACTGGAACCCCAGGTGGCTGAGGGCAACCTCAGGGTGGTGCAACAGGGCCTGAATTCCACATTCATTAGAGAGAGGGAAAGGAGTGTGCCCATGCGTTCAGGACTCTTTAGTCTCTGCCCATTTCCCACTTTGAAACTGTCAGCTGGGGTGACTACAAGACTGGGAGGCATTTATGTATTATGGTAATAAAGGGTCATGAGATTTTGGGGGGTGTTAAACTTCTGGAGAAAAAAATGTGACTTCTCTTCTTCCTGATAATGCAAGTGGTGATAAGCCCCAGGGGATCATACCATTTTCTGATAGCAGCATTCGAGTTGCTTCTTCTGCTCTGAGGACTTTTCATTTCAGGGATATAAGGATAGTAATAAAAGCTTTCTCCACACCTTCTTCCCAGAGCAATTCCCCAGTTCATAGCTGCCTGTCCAAAGCTTCGTCAGTAATATTCCAGTATTCAGCCCAATAAAAATTTTGTCAAGAAAGCATAAAGTTTCTGTCAGATCTTTTCCATTAAAAATCACTTTTATAGCAGCAGGCTGTAACAAGCACACAGCTATGGAGTGAAAGTGTGAAACGATGAGAAATTTGGACAGTATTATCATCCAATGGGGAGTCAGTGGCAGGCCACTTAGAATGCCTCCAGTGTATGGAGCATGACAACCAGAATATTTTTCACAACAGATTATAACGTAAGAAATTTATTGCGGATCTCAGAGGGGAATAACCCACACTACTGATTCTAGTCCTTCCCCCCAGATATATTACTCAGATAATATACAGTCATAACTCCTTGTAAATTATTTATGATCCTGTTCCACCTTGGATTAAAAAATATTTCTGCTGGATACTTGAAGGGTTAATATCTGTAGCCCTGAGTCTGACTTGCTGAAAGGCATGGTTATTTTCTTTTTCTGGTAGCTACATGGCTAGTTGTGATCAGAAACAGGACCTGCAACCATGGCCAGAACAAGTAGATCCAAACACTGAAAGCCACTGTAGCCCAAGTGGAAGACAGTTACTCAGTGAAAGGATTTTCATCATGATCACTGACTGAAATGAATCTGATTCATTGCATACCTCTGTTTAATATTTCATATGATGGATCATAACACCAAGAGCATCGTGACATGAACCAAACTTGGCATTCATCAGATTAATTCCTCATTTTTTATCGAGAAGTCAGGAATGTTGATAATTTGCAGCATATTTGTAGCAGACAGCAAAGCCTGCATGACAAACAATATGAGTCAACTCCAGTTCTGTGTGTGCTAATGCATTCAGGAAACAGCAGCCTACTCAAAAAGTGACTTAAGAATATAAGTATTCTGAGATAGTGGCTTCCACTGTGAATGCAGAGGCTTACCACAAATAATGGGTGAGTTAGTTTAAGAATAAGGAGTCCATTCTGATCCACACCAGACTTTAAGCTGTTGTAGACTAAAAAAAGTCCTGGAAAAGGAGAAGATTTTTAGAGCCCTAAAAATGAAAAGTTTATGAGCAGTGCAGAATTAATCATAGAAGACTTACTTGACCTTGCACTTCAAGGTTAAATAAATAACCTGGGATAAAAAGGAGGATTTTTACAGAATATAAATTTAGCCAAACATGTCTACAGCAGTATTTCTTCACTTTCCTATGAGTATCTTGTGACTAGTCATTATGAGACACAAGGGCACACTGGTCTTAACTAATCTATTGTTGCTTCTGTAAACTACTATCAAACAGCTTTGTACCTCATTTATTACTCATGGATTATATGAAAGGAAGCAGAATGACAGGACATTATGAACAACCCTTTCTTCAACTGCTCTTCTATGGTCCCTCTTTCTTCCTTATCACAAGAAAATAGCTCCAAAAGCCCATCCCTTTCATTTTCAGAGAAGCTTCTTGGGTGTCCTTGGCAGCTGGAGTTGGTGCAGGGCAATGAGGATTTATGCCAGCAGTGATGCAGGGTATCAGTACTGCAGGGCTGAGTGGTGGTTGCAAGGCTTCTTGTTACTTCTTCTGAGAAAGGAAGCAATGTCATGAAAATCGTGTCAGTGATGCACATGTAAGCCATGAGTAAAATTAATAAATCAAAGCTTTCATTGCTAGCAAGGCCTTATTTTTACTTCTGTGGTAACTCATAAGCTATCATACCCTTTGCTTGGAAAATTTCTGTGTGCGGTTTAAAATCCTTTGTTGTGGTACCGAAGAAGAAAATAATTATCTTTCACTTCTCTTGGACAGTCTATCCCATGCATCAGAAGAAAATAAAATGAATGTAGCCTGTATCCCTACAGCTACCATGATCCCTTAGGGAAGAAGAGAGGAGAGATTGGGTAGGGGTTACAGAACCTCAGTGAGAGGGGTGTATTTAAGACAGCTGCTCCCAGATATTATCCAAAGCATAATTTAGTCACGGACATATGTCTGGCGGGCCAGGTGTAAGGGCAGGACAAGAAATCAGTTGTTAATGTAGAGAGAATTTTTTCTGAGATAAACCTAGCAGAAGTTAAATTATGGCCATTTTTGTATCACTGATGTTCCTTGCGATTGTCTAGATGAGTTTAGTGGAACAAGGCACTTCTCTCGGCTTGGCTAGAATTATATAAGAGTGCATCCACAAGGATACAGCACTCCAAAACACTTCCTGAAATCAAGTCAGGGAATGAGAGGAGGCATAAAAGTGTCTAAAACATTGTGCTTGCTTAAAGCTGCTCGCAAGAACATTAGACCAGAACTAATGTTGAAGTCATGTTGTAGGACGTAAGCATCCATCCATCTGTACTTTTCCTCAGTCAGGTCAGTGCACTTTGTACTAAAAGTGGGATTGAGGCTTCAAATTAGGAAGAAAAATTTTTATGCCCTTTTCCAAATGAAGGTTTGAACAAAAAAGTTAGCATTTACTGCAGTACGTGTTGTAGATTTTACATCCTGATCTGTTGATGATTTCATCACTTGAACCTCTTGATGCATTGATTTGATTTTTCTCATGACCTTAATGTGATCCTCAGATTGTCCTGTCTTTAATTATTTCAGTAAAACTGTAGTATATTAGCTCAGAAGAGTGCTAATTTAAGAGCCTCTTTGCTTGCTCAACCTCTTCTAGCAAACTCATTTTAAAAAGTCAACATAACAGGTTTCATCTGTCAAATTTTTCAGCATGGACATTGCATTCAGTGGGTACAAATAACCTTCAGCAAAGACGATTGCAAGTCAGTGGTTTCTGAGACAAATTTATTATCCAAGTCTTTTGCGTGACGTACTAAGAGAAAAATCATACCTGTACCAGAAACTGTGTAGTGGGACAAGGGAAATAAACCATTTCTCAGAGACTTAACAAGTAGAACATCTTTAGAACGGCCCATATGGGGTAACTTGTATGGATTTAGGGCTCTGTCCTACAGCCAGTGAAGGCAGGGAAGGGTAACATTTTAGTGAATAATGTAAAACGCTTCATAACCAAAACCCTAGTTCATTGTGCTCCCACAAGCCACTTATAGGGGGTATATACCCACTTAAAGGGTCCCTCCTATATGTCTTTTTTCTTTAGAGGCAGTGTGTCAGGGGAGATTATATGGGAGACATTGCCTGGAGTCCTAGTGAATTTTTTCTTATCTCACCCCATAAGATTTACCTCTGATTCTCCTCCCCACCAGCACATGTGATGGGAGAGTGAGCAAGCAGCTGCAGGGTGCTTTGTTGCCAGCTGGTGTTAAACCACTACAAGCCCCAGATTCCTTCTGCTGAAGCTGCTTGGCTAAAGCTGCACTGCTGCTGCCTGAGCAGGGTTGTTGGGCCAGCTCTGGGTGGCAGAGCAGCCCCTGTCAGCTTGGTGCTGCATGGAGCATGGAGGGAAGGCTGGGAAAGAGGATACTGCTTGGCAGTGGAAGGCCAAAGATGATGCTACTGAGATGATAAAGGTACCTTTATCCCAGTTATACCTCAGGGGTGGCTAAGGGGTTCCCAAAACCACGATGCAGTCAGCTTTAACAGCAAGGTCCACTTTCTCAGTAACATCTGTGTGTTGCACCCAGGTACTGTTAATCACCCTGACACTGCTCAAAGGTCTATACAAATTACTCTGCTTTTTAGCATGTGAGTCCTTACAGCCAAACAGTCTCAAAGAATTTTTGAGGGGCATTATGAAGCCATGAAAAGCCCCTTGGCTGACTGCACAAATCCACAAATAAAAGCACATAGCCATGTATCTTGTTTACAGTTGTATAAAGCCTGCAGATATCAGCCATTTCAAGTGGGTGAGGAATGAGAGGTATCATTGCTCTTTCACAAATGGACACTAAGGTCACTCAAAATCAATAGCAAGTAAGAGGTGAAAACCAACTCTTAGAGAAAATAAGGTTGAAACTGCTCCAGAATTTGAGGTTTGCACAGCTGCAGAAACAATTGTAAAAACACCTGGGGTTTCTGCTCTCATGTGCTTACAAAGCCCCCGCCCTCATGTACCTCAAAGACAAAGCCACACAGTTACACAGGAGAAAGAAGTAATTTATCCATATATGGGCACTGAAATCCAAAGTTTTTCTTTGGACACCAGAAGCAGTTCTCTTTGGATTAGCCAGCTCTTTGTATTTTTGACAGCAGCATGGTCCACTGCAATGTTTCATAGTGATATTCCATTAATATTTGTCTTGTTCTGTATACTCAAGTGCTTGTGTTCTTATGGGCAGTTGTAGAGTTTTTAAAAATATATACATTTTAAAAGAGTTCAGATTTGTGTATAAAAATGTCTAAGTTTCTGGCTTATCACTTCTTATGCTCATGCTTAAAAATAGATTAAAAATAGCTTTTTACTAAAATACCTGCAGAGATGCATATTTCTATGCAAATTTTCTAACTCTTTGTAAATAACTTATTTTGAATTGCTTGATATTGGTGACAAGCTTTTTTGCATTATGATTCCTCAAAGTAGACACAGTGCTAAAACTAGTGCAGAGCAGGGAAGAAAGATAAGGTTTTGCACCCCAGAGACTTGCCTCCTTTTTCTGTCTTAGACATTTGCCTTTTCACAACAATTTTGCTGTTGACATGCTCAGCTTGTGATCTAATCTGTGCTCATTAGAGGGCATTTTACACATGCACAGAAGGCAGACTGAGGGAGGGGGAGAGCCTTTGCCAGTACTTAGAATGTGAAGTTACTTCCCCTAAGTGGAATTTGTGTACAGCAGTCACTCTCCAGGCCAGATTTTGAATCTGTCACTCCAACCACAAATCATATATTCACAGGAGTGGAAAATTCGAATAGGCACCTGCTGTCTAATGAAAAAAACTTTTTCATTCCTGCTCTAAACAACACTGTTTGTAGCTTTTCACTGACTTGGATTGAATAAATTCAAGCTCTGTTAAAGCTTTAAGAGAATTCTAGTTACTCTAAGTTGGTTAGATTTTTGTTCAACTTCATTTGAATGCCTATGTATTTTTAATGCTATATTAAATATACCATTTAATGGGTTTTGATTGGTAATACAGCCTGAAGCCTCATCACTTGAAAGCTTTATGCTACCAGAGGTGTTTTCAGTCTCTGATGGAGAAAAATCAGCTTTCTGGTTGGAGGCTGGCTTTTTCCAAACTGAGAAATCAATAAATTTTCTCATCCTTTTATGACAGACCTGGAATTTCAGCTCTGTGTGCTCTGAGTTGTGTTCTGTGAAAAATGTTCCTTAAAGGAGAATTTAGCTGTCATAATTGATGGAATGCAGCTTGCAGTCTGTTACTGGGCACCTCAGCTTGGGAAGGACATCAAAGTGAGGCTATTTATTGGGATAATAAGAAAAAAAAAAGCATGAGCATGTGGAAACTGTCACCCTCTCTTGCCTCTGGGTGTCTAGTTCATATTCACTCCAGTGGAGGAACTCATGGTGTCTTATTTTCCAAGAGTCTTCTTTCATTCTTCCTTTTAAAAACTTCTTTTCTCCTGTCCTACATACTTAACCCAAAAGTCAAGCATGGTACTGTAGCAAATCCAGATCCAAACGAAGGAGGATCCTTTGCTACTTTCTAATCCAAAGGAGAAGGTGGTGTAAGAAAACAAGTGAGATATCTGCTGTTCTGTGACACAGGAATACTGATTTCAGAGGAAATGCCTTCTGTTTGAAGGCATCCAGTGGTGCCCATAGTCATGAGCTGCTTCTTAGGAAGGAAGAAATTATCTTCATCAGGATGATGTCAGCAAGAATATAATAATGTTGCATGTACAATGTCCCTGTGAATTAAAATTTCCATAAAGTTGTCCTTCAGCAGTGTCTGAGAAAAGCCTTGGTAGAACTGAAAATTTTATTGAAGAGAATGTCTGTTGCAAAGTTGGGTTTCTTTTTTTGTTTGTTTTGGTGTGTTTTTTTGTTTTGTTTTCTTAATGAAGAACTCCAGCTTTATGTCATGTTTCAAAAGGATCAGCTGTTTTGTTCTGAATCTGTGTGATAGAACTGAAATCTTATTGTAGATCATGCTTGGTGCAGTAGGAAAATGTTTTGCCAATATGTTGCACTGCTGGTGTGTGGGGCCCAGGTTCTTGCAAAAGAGAGATGGAGGTTTCAGGGTGTGCTGGTGTTAAGTGGTGAACCACATGGAACTCAAAACTTACGGCACCTTGCTCTGCTCTTAGAAGCAAAATCTTCTTCAGATGTGTTTTGTGTCTAGGAGAGAATTATTCTGCAAGTTGCCACCTTCTCCTTGGAATGGTAATTATGCAACTTCTTCCTCAAGTCCAACCTACCCACCCTTCTGTTTGTCTTCAAGACCAAGTCGTCCTGCATCAGTTGCGTGCTGCAGATGAATATGTGAGGAGGGGGGTGGTTGGTTGGCAGGGAATTATCCTCCTGTCTGTGCCTAGGAGTGGGTTGTAGATGGGTTGGATGAGCATCAACCAGCACAGGTTAGGACAGTACAGAGAGGAGCTGAGCTTCACTCGTGTGTGAAGCGAAGGGTCTAGGGATGGAGCTGAGTGTCTTCTGTCAACAAAATTATGCCTCTTCCATTGAGCAGGTAGAAAGAGCTGCAGGCTCTGTATTTACTGCAGAAATTGTGCAGAATACTGCAGAATTTGCTCCTAAGTGTGTGAAGGTCATTAACCGAGTGCCATCTACAAGCACAAGGGATCTTTGTCTGCTTGCTTAACATGAGAAATGAGTGCTGCGGCTCATGCTGAGCTGCTTCCAGGTGAGTCCTGGATGCAAGGTGCCAGCCTAGTTTTAACTCTGGCCACAAGGTTTATTCCAGCTTTTTCAATGTCTGTGGAAATCCCCTCATGCTGTCATTGGCAGAGCTCATGGACTAGAAGCACGTCTTGCTACCTGACCGGGCTGCACGGACAGAACAGGTCAACGCATATTGTTGGGTGACCCTGTTTGGGTGGCATGGTATCTCACAGAAGGGTGTACACATTCAGCTCGCTTCTGACAGCAGAATTGCGTGTCCTGCCACTCTTCCATGTGTCCTCAGATGTCAGCAGGCTTCCTTGGGTCTTTATGAACTCAGGTAGAAAAGCTGGGAAATCATTTGGAGCTCTAAAAGAATGCACAGAGGGCAGGGGGCTATGATTGTGATTTAATTAATTTAATAAATATATTTAATGGAATAGGAGCCATATCAGTGTAATCATCACCAAGAGGCCTCTCATGCATCTATTTTTCATGCAGAGCAGATTTTTGTACAGCACAGGTGCAGTGTCAAAAAATGGCAAAACCAAAGCCTGAGTAGAAGGCAAGTAGATCTTCTAGCACTTGGGAAAAACCTAGCATGATTGGGCAATTTGTCACCCAGTGTTACAGTATAAAGATGTTGTATCTATTTGGTTCAGGAGCAAAAAGGCGGCAACTTCCTTTTTTTTTTTTTTTTTTTTTTTTTTGGTGGAATTGTGACCTTTTTAGCTGCTTGCTTCAACAGATGAAAACTGAAGTCCTCTGACAGAGGTCTCTAAGGAAAATTTGTCCTGCTGCTTCCCTTGATTAGGAGAAAATGTTTTTTCTGCCTTGCAAAAATGTTTGACATTTAAAAGATTATACGAAAAAATCCATTCTTCAGTAAAATAAAATGACAGCTTTGCAAAGTTATTCACTGAGAATGAGGCACTAAGATAGACTGGGGTACCCATTTCCATGATGGATGCCCCAGGCTCAAGCCATTGCTAGGACAAGGAACTCAAATTCAAGCTAGGAAAGATGCCCACATCACACAATTCTTCTCAAGTGGAGTCTTCTTCCCTCATGAGTTCAGTGTCTATCTTCTCCACAGGAAGCCCTTGAGAACCATATTGACAGTAGCTCTTGTCACAGAAGAATTTGTCGTCTATGTGCAGGGGAAATATATTTTCTAAAAGATTTCCCTCTGTCTTGAGCACACACTTTATTTAAACATCCAAAATATTAAAGTAAGAAGCTGTTCACAGAACAATCACCTTATCATAAAACATACCCTGCTAAGAACATGATTTCTGTTTCCATTTAATGTGAGGCAATGCTCCTCATTATTCTTTTCACACTAAGCTTCATCTAAATCAAATTTAACTGAGAAGGACAATCATGCTATTGATTTCTAGTACTAAAAATAATGCATAATAACCTCACTGTACTGTCAAATCTGTTCAGTGAATGAAATTGCTATCACAGAAGATGTATCATTATTCATCAATTTTATTATCCTTGCCAAGTAGGCTGGCATCTTCATTCAAGTAATTTCTATGGAACTTGAGCAAGAAGTGACAACATGATCTGCACTTTTTGGTCACCCATGCATACCCAGGAGCTGTTCAAACATCTTTATTCCTGTGAGGAGAGCATGGAGGTGCTTTTCTGCTGATTGTATTTCTGAGGATAATAGGTATGGGAAAGCTGCAGTTTAGCTGAAAACAAGATGAGGAGAGATGGCATGTGCGTTTGAACATTTTAAATCTGTGCACAACAGTGCCAGGAGCAAAGATTCCTGAATTAGAAAAGATATAACAAGAAGATTAAAAGCACAACTAATTTGTTATATGCTATCATCTAGGCTGTAAGATTTTCTCTTCTGTTTTTAATTACTGTTTATAATGAGTACTGCAAAGGAAACTCTGCAGTACGGGGTGCCAAGAGTCATGTTTTGGGACAAGGAGTTGCAGTTGTATTGGAGGTTCAGCTGGCATAAACTGGCTTGGGTTCACAGATGGCATCTCCCTTCTATGCAGTGTGCTATAACATGGCTCGATTCATGGGTGCATGCTGGGGATGATTATTTTTAGATGATAACTGCCGGGTTCTGGAGGGGCCTTTAGCAGTCTTAGGCCTTTAGGAGCCAATAAGGGAACTATGGCATCAGCAGTTTGAAAATTGCTGCAGCTTGGCATCCAGGAAAAATACTGGTCAGCTTGGTTCAGATTCTGGTCGGAGAGAACCACCAGCAAGTACTGACACCAACAGCAAGGGTTTTGGGACTTGGGGCTTTTTCTGTTGATTAAAAAACCCAAAGAAACAAACCGCCAAAACCAACCACCCCTCTTGCAAGTATTCTTCTCACACACACTTGGTTTTTCTGGACTGCTGAGTGATTTGGGGTGGGATACACTTCCCCTCTTTGTTTTTGTGACTTGTCAAGCATTCATTATGAGGAGTTCTTGATCCTACATGCCTCTGTAGCCTGTGCTTTTTAACAGTTCTATCACTTGCAGCTGAAGTCCAAAACTGTTCTCCTCTTTCTGGTTTTGATTTGCTGGTGTTTATATCTGCCCTTCCAGGGGCTGGCTGGAACCTGCTAGAAGGGCAAAAGTGCTGAGTGGAGTGTATTTCACTGGTTTCTTAGTCTGACTGCTAATGGGAAATACTGACACTCTTTCAGGAAAGCTCACTCATGTGGCCGTCTCAGCTTACCTTGAAAGTTCAGGCTGACTGCAAGGTTCAAGGAAAGAGAGTTTAACTGACTACAGCCTTCAAATTTACTTCAGTCAGACTGGTGAAGAAGTTGACAAGAGGTTGAAGGTCAATTGCTTTGTGTGTAGGTGTTGGAAAATTCAGGGGGAAAAATAGTTCCTTTTTGTGCCCAAGGACCTTCCTGTAAAACTCACATTTCTGCTCCCCACCTCTTAGATCACGCAGATGATTACTGGAACACAGCTGACTTTTCTGACATAAACCCCACTCACTTCTGTTCCAGCCGTCTTCCCAGGCCCTCCCATTTCATCCAACACAGGGGGAAGGAACATCTGAGTAAGGCGGAGTCGGAGAAACTGGCAAAACCCCAAAATTTTCACATGATGTAGCTTAGCTGCCACTGCTGCTGGGTCTGAGGGCCAAAAGCTTCTACCATTAGCAAGGCCTTTTGAAGAATGGAACCTCTGTAGAGCGATGTTGCAGGAGCTCTTGGGCAGGTTGCACAACTTGAGCTCGATGGATGGTCCAGGCAATGCACAGGCCTTTTAGAGGGCTGCTCTCATGCAAGAAATTTCCTCAGCTGACCCTGGGGTATGGGCTAACTCTGCATTGAGCTGACAGTTTGCTTTCCAGGACCTACATGACACCTGAGGTGGAAACGTGCTTCCCACAGCAAGGCTATTAATAAATCTGCTTTTGTGAGCTCTTGGCCACAGTTTGAGGCCGTATTATTTTAATAACCCTAAAATATGTTTTGTTTTCATGTACTTATGGATATTAGGTTGAACCTTCCCTACTGTCAGGGATTTCTGAAACCTTAATTGCTTTTCCAGCTTAATTGCCCCTGGAATGAGCTCAGGAATTAGCTTGCTGCTAATGGGGAAGTATTTGAGCGGTTAAGGCTCTAAACTATTATTTTTACACCTAAATTAAGGTGGGGAAATGAGATGCAGATAACAATCAAGGTTTCAGTGTTATTACATTCAAATGCACTAGGACTTACAGGATTAAATACAGTCTAAAATGAGTCCAAGAACCTGTTCAAAATGAGTAGAGTAGCCTTGAGATGAAACATTCTCTCAACTACATGCCATCTTGATGTTATTTATCCTTGTTTTAATGTAAAGGTTCTGTTGACAGGCATAATTTCAATAACTTCACTGGGTTTTTATGCTAAAAGAGTTGGCTTTCTTGGAATAATACGGGAAACTTTTGGGGTTTATATTTTTTTCTCTCATCTTAAAGAAAAAAATTGAGAAATTGAGTAATGACTTAATTGGTTTTAGCAGATGCTCTGCCAGCATGTAGAGAATTCATGTGTTATTGCTTGTCATCAGGAGACCTTAACCATTTTTGAGCACTTACAGCCCTCAGAAGCAGCACAGTAATACCTTGCAGTACTTCTGAGGCATATGCAAAATACAGGTTTCCACAGATACTGCTTAAAGCAGAGCAATTTGTGAGAGTAAAAGCTCGAGTGTAACAAATCAGCAGTTTTATTTTATATCCAAGTCATTGCTCAAAGATGGAAAATTATACTAAAAACCACAGCATGTGATAAAAACTAACATTGTTTTTATTCCTATAAAGAAATTTTAATAGAATGGTTATCAGTGTTGCAATTCTCATCACATACTGGTTTGTTTAAGGGACTCTTCTATGTGATGACCCCTCTGACAAGGCAAAACAAATTCAGACAGATTCTTCAGTCAAAAAGTCTTGCATTTAATCATTCTGCTTATGTAGGTCACTCAAGGTTTTTACCAAGATTTTTTATTTGTAGGGCCTACATAAGGTAATATTTGAAATCCTGTAGAAATGTAACATCTGGTTCTTTCATTAAAGGCTGTCAACATGTATATGTGCAACAGGACCTAAGTAAGATCTCACTGGGGAAAAAAAATTGAACCTGAATTGAAACATTTGTTGTATGTTTTGGTGAAACAAACGGATAATTCTGCATGAATCTACTATGGACCTTGTCTTGTTATTTTTTACCCCCTTAACTTTGTATTTATAATGTGAACAAGGCTGTTGCTGGCTGGAGACCTTTTCTGCGAGAAGAAATACGAACATTTGACTTAGAGGCAGGAGAGCTAACTGGACCTGCTTGGATCCGTGCTCATTTTTGGGAAGAGAATGCAGTAAGAGGTGAAGGGGCAGGTACTGAGTGGTTGCTGTATCCAAGAGTTGCCAATACAGAACAGAACATAGTAAAAGGTGGGGAGACACACTCCTAGTGTGATGTAGTAAATGCTCGAGCATACCTTGACTTTACCTAAAAGAGAAACATTCCATCAATCTCATCCTGCTGCAGGGCAGAAATTGTGCCAGCCAACATGTGGAGGTCTTCTCCAGGCCTAGCAGCTGGAGAAGTCATGGTTTGTATCATGGCCGTTGTGGGAATGTGCTTTGAGGGATCCAGCTGATCTGTCTGCAGGAATGTGCCCCTTTTAAGCAGATGGAGCTGTTCTGGGTTACAGTGACAGTTGTCTGGCCAAATTGGGCCTTCCAGCAATCTCTGCTCCCTGCCTTGCATGATTCCTGACCACACACAGGTTCCCTGAGTGCTGGGTGTCTTGTGCTGCTATTGCGTTCCCAAGTGAACGCTCTGCTTTGCAAAGCTGGCATGAGCTGCATCAGGCTCCGTAATGAGATGCTGGTTGTACTGCCAGTGCACCACTCCCATCTCTAAAGGATAAGTAGCAGCATTTATGGGAAGTCTTGAGAGCTAAGGCAGATATGGCTGTGACAGGGGAAATCAGATTTATATAATTTTCTGACAGACAGTTAAGCTTAAAGCTGCACAAACCGGAAATATACTGTCAGAGACAGTTAATGCTTTAGAAGCCCAAGGTTTTGTGAGGCAAGGCACAGACCTCTCCTCTTACAAAGATGCTGCTACTTTCTCCTGTCTTTTCAGAAGCCCCATGCTGCCATGAAATAAGACCCCACCCTTCCATAAATCTGATCCTTATTAAAGGCAATAGAGATAAGAGCATTTTAATGAGGGATGTATTTGGACTAGACTCTACCATGACTTAGACTTCAGTGTTTGTGTGACAAGAAGTAGCAGCAATTCTCTTTAGTTATAGATGGAACAATAAGTACATTTTAAACTCACTAATGCAGGGGAGAGGATATGAAATGAGTTAAAAGCTGAGACTGGATCATGATTTTCCAGCCAGCACAATGTCCCAAAGGTATCCTGAACCATTAAGACTGTCTTATGCTGTTTCAGTAGAATAATGTATCAGTTCCATAAGTTTTGGCACAGTGTCTCAAACCTAACATTTAGCTAGGGCATGTAGGTACAAAAGGCAGGAAGGACATGGAGGCTGAAAATTTATTGCACGCAATTCTTGCACCCTGACTGTTTATGTTTTGGTGGGAGGGTATGTTGCAAGTCACAAAATGTGATGGAATGCATGAGTCGAAGAGAAGGCTGCCGAAACAACAGCAGCAAACTCAGGTTTGTCTGTGGAAAACATGTTCTGCTTTACATGTCATGTAACCCTGCACTGTATCTGGGGCTCTGACTGTACCCTGAAAACACACGTGGTACTCCTGATGTGGGCAGGAGACTGCAGAACTTTAGGAGTCTAAACTACAATTCTTTAGCAGTGACGGTAAGTGATGATTTGACAAAGCCACCTTGTGCAGTGTGTTTTGATGAGACCCCACCAACCCAAAGGACGTGGAGATACCAAACATCCTTAACACACTTGATGAGCTTGCTGATACAGATTTTTTTTTTTTTTTTTTGTCTCTCCTGGGACTTTATAGCTAAAAGAAAGTTTCTGAAGGTGAAGCGAGTTTGTCATTCAAGTATTACTGCACACTCAAGCCCAGCAGACTTTTGCAGGACATCTGGTGAGCTTGATACCCTATTGTCTCAAGTTCAAGAGGCATTTATACTTTTCTTCCTATTTGAGTGTGGTCTAGGGTGAGGACAAAGCAATGATGAATACAGACTCTGTCCAGGTGAAGAACACAAATTGTTGTGTTTTTGTTTAAGAACTGAAAAAGCAAATCTGTTCTTTTGAGAGGCACAGTTTGTGATGCAACTGCTGTAATTCTGCAGAAAATTGTGCTACTTTAGGATCTTTTTGCCAGAGGCAGGTGTTAAATTTAATTCTCCATCTTCTTATTGTTACAAAATAACTGTACCTGCTTATTGTACATTGAAAAAACTCTTCAATGTAAGGTTTTAACCAGAGATGATGATTGCAAACTCTTGTTTAAAGATGACAGATATTTTCCCCCCTGCAAAGACAATCTACTCCTTTTAAGATGAAGCACTTTTGAAAGCTCAATGTATCCTTACTGCTTTAACATCTCTTTCATTTACATACTACACTGAAGAAAAAACCCAAATAGGTAGAAAACCAGAGAAGGAGGTAGAAAAAAAGGACAGAACTAGATAATAAAAAACACTATTTTTTTTTTCTGTCTTCATATATTCCACATGCTTCACCTCTATTTATCCATACAAAAGGAACTGACAGGAACTCATAATTTTAGAGATTTTTCCATTTGAGTTAGGTGCCTTCATGCACTGTCAGCTGCCCTTAGCACTTCTTGCTAAGAATAGGTTCCTGTATAAAAAAAAAGTCATTCCCAGAGTTGGGAGGCCCTTCTAGCAGACTGTTTAGGGGAAACAAACCCCAAACATGACAGGAACAAGATGAGCAAATGAAAAAAAAGAATTTTCAGGAATTTTACACTACAGCATAATTATGGGTCTCATTAAAATGCTCTTCCTTTTGTTATCTTTGCATTTAGTACAGTAGAAGTTTTGTTCGATGTTATGGTGATTTATGAGTACTTGTGAAATGACAGAGAAGGCAGAATTCTAGCAAGAGGTGAATGATTGCCCTTAACAGACCAAGGTATTCATAGCTATAGCTTTGCTTGGCAATGCTTTCCTAGTTTGTAGAGCACTTGTTTGTACAGTGTTTCAGTGGGATACAAATCTTTGAACATCTCTGTGCTAAATATGTATTTACCCAAGTAAATGTTTTACTTAGGTTTCAGGTATATTTTCGATTGGTTTGGGTTTTTCACTTCATGGTGGTTTTGGTCATCACAGAAATTAATGGCTCCCAGGTGATTTCAGCATGTGCCAGTGTGAAGGTGAGATAACATTGGATCTGTATGGAATCCACAGGACTTGAGGACAGAGAAGCTGTAGTGTTAGTGAGACTGTATCAGCTTATATCTGGGGAAACTTACCTACTTAACCCAAGGGGAACACAAGGAATTTTTGGTCAGACCTCTTTGTCTGTAAATTTTCTGTTTACTGTTGATTTTGTTGTATATCCATCTGTTTATGATACGCTTACTCAGGTTTTTTTATGGATACTTTAATAACTGCTTTAGATTTTGGATATTAAACTGGTTTGCAAATATTTCACAGTTTCCTTTCCATCTCACAGTTATTAGGCATTTTTATCTCTAATGCACATGTAGTCTTCACTGTCTGAAATCATAAAGTTGAAATATAGAATATTCATAGTTGTAAGGGGTGGACCTGAGTGTTGGGAAGCTAGTGGACTCTCTCTTTGGTTCTGTTTTGTTCATAATAATGGCAAGCCTGCTCCCTTGGTCTTACTATCCAGAAATTCCAGTCTCCCAAAATCTGAATCCAGATGCTGATGATGTAGGCTAGTGTTTTCCTAAAACTGAGTGAGCATGACCCTGTAGTAGCAGAAGCTGTTCAATTATTATTTGATAAGGTTCCCCACATGAACCTGGCATGAGTATATTTAACACTTCCTATTTGTAATTACCAATGTTCTACAACATGTTAAAAATAGTCCAGAGGCTTTGGCCCTGCATGCCCTACAGTATGTTAAATCTTGTTTAGGCTTACTGCAACACTGTAATCATAGATCTTGTTGCCTAAGGGAATTTTCTCACATTTCTTAATTTAATTAAACATTTCCCATTAAGTTTAATTAAATGTTGAGATGGAGAATTCCTCCTTAACCCTACAATAATAAGGTTTTACAAGCCAAAGTACAGTTTTCACAGATTTTATTCTGAGACTTCATCTCGTCTGATACAGTGAACATTCTGGGGTTTTGTGAAGTCTGTTTCTATTTATCTCCCTCCAGCTCATTGGAAGCAAATGACACAGGTCACCAAAATGCCCTAATAATTACAAATGGGGTGAGGACAACGTCTACACCATCTCTGCTTGTATGGTAGTTGTAAACCCCCATCAGTTCAAGACATACTTAAGAATTCTGACAAGTAATCAGTTTCTGAAATTTTCCAAATTTTCTGGTTTTATGGCCACATTAATCAGAGTGTAGAGAGTTCATGTGGTGTACTTTTGTAGTGACAGCACTGGGCAATCAGACTGTCTGTTGGAAAGTTTAGGTACCATGTAATGTAAATAGTTGTGCAGTCCAGCTATGCTTATCTTTATTAAAATTCGGAAGTGTCATGTGAAAGCTCTGTTGCTGCCTGGAAATAGTACTGTTGCAGTTATTTCACCAGTAATGGAGATATTTCCATATTTCTGCTCAGTAGGATTATACTTTTTTCCCATTTTTACGTAAGGGTGACTGAAATTGCTCATTGATCCTTTAGACTAAAATAATTTAATATTGCTTTTCAAAACTATGCATCTCCTTGGGCTTTTCTCTGTGTGTGTGTATGTATTACAAACCCTTTGCTATTTAAAGAAAAAAAAAGAGAGAAATGTAACACAAGAACTGTATAGCCCACATGCCATACACCAGCATGCTGAAGGAATTTCAGCTTTAAGGCTGTTTCTTAGGTTCCCAGTTGACTTATGATAGCACAATGTGAAACTGCAGAATGAGAGGAGTCCCATCAACACCACATCTGTTCAGATTTCTTGCTTTCTAGCTTCCACACTGACATTCACAAATATGAGAAGGAAGAAACTTACAGTTCTGTCCAATATGCAGAGCATTTTATGGTGTAAAAATTTACTGTAACTATTTTAGTCAAATACATTATTCTGTCATGACCTGGATATAAACATAGTAATTTTACCTTTTATATAAATAGTTTTCACATCAAAAAAGGTTTATTTTACAGTACTTCCATGCACAGAAAAATCTGCTGTAAAAGGTAAGCTACTGACTGTGTTTATTTCAGTAGAATTTACTACAAATTGCATTTATAGAGCAATGAGGCTTGGAGCCATCCCACCTTGCTTTTCTCTTCAGGTCTGCTGTTCACAGCAGGAAGGAAAGTATTCAGATGCCACTTTAAAGCCAGTTGACCCTGTGGAGATGCTGTTTCTTCTCCATGGTCTGTTGGGTGTATAATGCCTAGACTACTATTTTAGGCACTATATGTCAGTGGAATGCTGAGCTCAGACCTGATTGTCCCTGCAGCATAATTTAAGGCTGAAAATTTTGTACATGGTAAACACCAGACCAAGTCTTTTACCTTGAAAAGTTATTTTAGCTCATCGATTTTCATAGGTCATATAGTAGGAGCAGGTTTCCTTTACAAAAGGTGTCTGTGCTTTGAAAGTTACTTGTTCAGTGCCACACACACATATAGCTTCAGGATGAGCAGATCAGGCCTCTTTGGTGATACACTGCTCTGAGCACGGTGTTCCCGTCTCTTATGGATCTATCATGGTTCTTCCACAATAAAATCCATAAGATTTATTGCCCATTATCTTTTCTTTCTGAATCACATCAACAAAGTTTGTAGTTCCCAAAGAGATGCTTGGAAATCACCTTATATTGAACATAAAGACTAAAAAAAAAAAGAAAAGAAGGGCTTTACTTTTTTGTTTATTTGTTTTTGTTGGGGTTGTTGTTGTAGGGGGGGTGGTTTCACTGGGGTTTTTTTGGGTTTTGTTTTTTGTTTTGTTTTGTAGCAAGTTTGCTAATTTTACAGCCTAACTTGTAATTTTAGAATACTACAGTCGCAGCACAGGGATAGATAGAAAAATACAAAGGATTTGTGTGATTCCAGGAAAGACTATGTAGTTCATTCTCAGGGATTTGTGCCAATAGTTGTCAGAGAATACTGATAAAAAGTCCATTTTTTCATAAGGAAATGAGCAGGTGTGTCAGAATACATGAGGTGAGCCAATCTGTTGAATAAGAAGATCCTGATTATGTGTGACTATTTTTCAGGGCAAATCCTCGTTTAAGGTTCTTGCATGGGCCACTTCTGCCTTAAGCTCCTGTGCTTTGGAGGGATAAACTCTGGGTCATGCCTGTTGGTGTCTGAACTTTTAGCATAAGAAGAGCTGTTAATGAGAAATGTAACTGCTGCATTGACTTAGACATTTCAAGTCTTGAAAATTAAGAATACAATGAGAATGTATATACTTTTATTCTAATACGTTTTTCTAAGTAAATAATGAAAAGCTCCTAGTAATTATTATTAGTTTTTGAGAACTCATGTTTTGCTTTAAAAATGAGAAAATCATCAGTCAGAGTTCTGTTTCCTTCTAAAGAGCTCCAGATTATCAGCAGGGGGCCAGCAGGGGTTAAGAGGTTTGGCAGAGATGTGCAACGTGCTGACCGGAGCAGAAACAGCCTTCTCATACTTGGTTCAGCAGCAAGGCTGAAAACACTGAAAAGACACTTAGAGATGAAGTCTGCAACCAGTCGCATTGCCTGGGTTGCTTCCCCCACAAAGACAAGTTTTTTTATTATTGCTAATTTTCCAGAGGGTGCTAGCAGCCATTATTTCCTCATCTGTACAAGCAGAGAGTCAGGTCTGTGTCTGAAAGTGTAGTGAGTACCTTCCCAGAAAGAGTTTGGCTCACAGCTTGGTTGAAAATTGAGAAAGTGCTTTGTTAAATATTTTAGAGCAGCTGAGCCTTAGTCTGCTGCGACCTCAGTTTTCCTGTCTGCTATTTTCTAAAGTTATTTTTCAGTTGTTGGGGTTTTTTTGGGGGGGTGGGAGGGAGTTTGGGTTTTTCATTTGTTTGGGGTCTCTTTTTTTGGTTTGGTTTGGGTTTTTTTGAGTAGCAATTTAAAACTCATGACTCAGGATTTGTCTGAGAAGGGAGCCTTGGAAGCTGCTTGAAAATTGGTATCACAAACTTATAGGGCCAGTAATTGAAGCGTTTTCTTGAAAGTTGTGAAATCAAATCAGCGACTCAATTTGTTTATGATTTTCAAGTGGGGAAAAAGAAAGGGCACTTCTGTTTTTGTCTGTGATCACTGCCTTGAAGATAAATGACTTTGCTCCTTGCTGTAGGCCAGTGTTCATAGCCTTAGCCACTACACAACTTTTTTTTGTTGTTGTAATTGATTTTTTTATGAGGAATTTTCAGAACAATTTCAAATCCAAATATTTTCCCTCTACTCTTTTATTTCTTACTTGCTCCCTGGCTGATTTGGCTGTCAGTGTAGTGCACTGACAAATAAATCATAGTCAGGGCTCTGTTCCCCAGTGCACAAGAGTCAGGAGTCCCAAACTACCCTTGCAGTCATGCAAAGGTCCTTACTTCACAGCTTTATCAAGGCTAGCTGACTTTGCAGCATCCCACAGAGAAGGGAAGCTCATGACATGAAAGACTGTATCTTCTGTACTCAGAAAAAATAGACTGGAAACAAAGGTGCCACACAAATACAATATTTAACACGGGCAATCTAAGTCCTTTTGCTGTGTGTGTGACCTGATGGGTTAAGCACTGCAGAATGAGCTGGGTGGCCAAAATGTGAGGATGTTCTCTGTGACCTTGAGCAAGCATATTCCTGTAATCATAGCTCAGTTTCCATTCTTGTTTCATGACAGAGTTGCTGCATACTTGGAGTAAAGAGCAGGTCCTTGGTATTAGGCTTTCCTACCTGTCTGATTTCATGCAGATTGTGCTAGTAAGCCATACTGAAAAAACTTCTTTTTCTCATATTTCGGGGCTGATTTTTGTCTCTCAGTGTTTACCAATGAATGGCATCTCGTGACTCCAGTAATATTTTTGAGGGTTTTGCTAGAACCTCAGAGGATGGTGGTTTATTGCTAAATATTTTGCCTTCACCCCTTTTCACAAACATAGAAATTTCAGACCTGGCACCCTGCAGAGGAAAGCTTTAAAACACAGATGTATTTGGTGAAACTAGATGAAAACCAGAAAAGCTTAAATTTCAGCTTTAAATGATTGTGTTAAATTCCCACATACTCACAGAAAATGGAATGTGGGAATTTTCTGTGATGCTGTTTCAGCTTAAGCAAGCTAGTGCAGATTTTATGGGGTCCAGGGGTTCCTCTGTGCTGCAATATTTTAATGTTTTTAACTTCTTGCTGTACTGCAGACATTTGTAGTGAGCAGAAGGCATCAGATGTAGGATAGTAATCTTTTGAACTGCTGCTAAAGCAAAATGTGCTAAGCTGCAGAGTGAAAGATGATGCCACAATCAGCCTTAGAAATTTCACTTCATTCGTTTTTCAAGGATAAGAAACAGATGAAAGAAAACATTTTTTTATTTTTTTTAAATTTTTTCCAGTTCCTTTCCTCACTGAGAAAAACAGTGAATTCACCTTTCAAGATAAATTAGAAACCAATCCTAGCCACTTGCTCAAGGAGGGCCAAAGAACAAACAAAAAACATTTGAAGTGTAGAAAAGTATGCTAATATGGCCAAGTTTGGAGAAAGGTAATCTAAATTAAGCAAGAGGGAATAAAGAGACAGCAAGGATATGAAAAGACAAGGAGCCTTCAGAGAGTCCCTTTAACAGATACCGTGTTTACTTTGTTAAAAATGGGGAAAGCTATCTCTTTCTGCATGTTATCAGTAAATGGGAGTTTTAACAATAAATTATCTATGCGATTGCTATTTTCTTTGCCTTTGCAAGGAGAGCGGCTCTAAAAAGAAAATTAGTATTTCTGTAACTAAAATGTTTCACTAGTGGACAGCAAATAGAAACAAGTCTGGATTTATTATTGTGTTTCATTTATGGGGTATTGGATTTTTGTGGCGGTTTTGGGGGTGTTTTGAATGGATAGGGAGGATTGCTGTCTCATGATAGAATAGTGTGAATTTTAGTACCATTGTCACGGTTACTCTGGCATTAGCAAATCTGGGAGCACTGTGAGTTGGAATAAAACTCTAATCTTCTTATCCAAGTTAGTGGTTGGGTCGAAAGCAGTGTGGGGACGTAACTGACCAAAAACTTGAGTGTGATCAACAAAAAGGCATGTGACACTGGCATATGACATGACCATCTTTGTGTGTGTTCTGTGAGTAAAGTGAGTACTCCAAGAGACAGATGGCCAGTGGGTGGTTGCACTTTGCCTTTCAATGCCTTTCTGATCATCTGTGCTTGGGAATACAAGACTACCTTGCCTCCCTTTCTGCCAGTTACCCAGCTCTCTCTCTGAGGATGGTAAACACGTATTCCTCAGAAGGAGAGCACACATGCAACCTGTGAAGCTGTGGAAATAATTGAGGTGGTACCACGACTGGGAGACCATAGCACTCATGGCAAATTAGTGGAAGAAAAATGCTGCAACTTTGAAACAGAATTAGGAGCACAAATCCCATTTTGCTGGTAGTGCAGCTTCTGTCCTAAATTTTGGAAGTTTTGCCTGGAGTAGTGTAATTACATGCCTGAAAAGAGGTCGTAGTATCTGACCTTAAGTCCTGTAATTTACATTTTGCTCATATGGTCACCTGAGAAAGGAAGAATATGCCTTGGGATGCATTTCCTTTTACGATGACCATTTGTGGTTTTTTGCCATCTTCTGGTTCTCATTCCGTTTCAGTGTTGAGCATGAGTCCCTTGCTTCACTGTAGGGAGGGATAGATAAGCAGACATGTAAATGAACCTTCTGTAACTCTTGCACAGGATTTCATAGTCTGTCACAGAGGAGCAATCGTCTGTCACATTAATATGGTTCTTATTACAGTATTTATGTCAAACCCCCTGTCTTTCTTCATTTTCATTAGCATGAAAAGTAAGGTTTTAACAACTATGGTAATAGGTAATAATGTAGCATTAGAACATAAATCTAGTGATGATACAGATACCCATGAAGTGCCAGGGAGATGTTATAATGTGCTTCCAGAACTTATTTTGGGGACAGATTTGTGTAGGTGGCCTAATTTTTAGGAAGTATTCACTATAATTATCAGAACTAACAGGGACACTTGACAAAGGGGGAAAAGAAATCTTTGGGTTGCGATTAAATTAAAGACAAGAGATAGCAGTTGCAGTTACACATTACCAACTTTCTGATGGTGCTTGGCACATGTTCCCTTCCTGCTTCTGACCGACATGTGACAAAACCTCACAGTTACAGGAGGGTTCATTGCCAGAATCTCTGACTTTGGTATAGGAAGGACATTTTATATGCAGTGTGTATTCACAGGCACAAATGGGATAAACTGAAGTGAACCAGATCATTGAGTTAAATAATTTAAATGCTAGAATATGCTTTATTCACAGACAGAACTGTGAAGTACTTTGCAAAGATAGCGGAGCCCCTCCAGAGCAGAGGAGAAAATGCTCAGTCATGAAAATTTACCTAAAGAGCTGAGGTAAAGGCAACCATAATTTCGAAAAATAGGGCCATTCAGTGGACCTGCATCAGACTGAGAAAACATAGAAAGGAATATTTTCCCTATACAGTAAGGAAAGGAAAAGTACTTTAGTTATCCAAACTAGCACTTGAACACATTGTTACAGTTAATTTGAGATGAAATGGAGGGTTTAATGGCTTCCAGTGGTCAGGAAGTTGGTTTTAGAAAGATTGTGGGTGAGAAAACTCTTACCCATCCAAAGCATCCAGGTGATTTACAGCATTTGTAGGCTGCACAGTGCACTGTGGTGATGAGACGCCCCAAGCTGCTGTTGTCTGCTCTGCTGCCAGAGCTGAATGCAAAGCTGAGGTCTCTTGGCAGTGCTGCTATAGATCTAGAGAGCCCTGAAACCCCTGCCATGTGAAGATGTATTAGCAAGCTCAGATCTTGAGGACTGTACACAGCCCTGCGCTGCTTTGAACAAGGATAATCCATTTGCTTTGGGCATGGTGCTGGTTTTCACCCTGTAGCTCTGTCTTCCCTGACTGAGCTCTGGGATCAGACACCTCATACTGGTTCATATCAAGTCAGATCACACGCCACCACATGCAGCCAACTTGTCCATGATCAGGTAATGCTTCTCCATGGGACTCAAGTCCTAGTTCTTGGATCCATCTAGTATAGATGGTGATGGGAGCAGGCTCCATCCCTCTTTACAGCATCACTTAGATTTTCCTAGTCCTGGTTTCCACATGTGAAAATACATTGTGCTGCCTTGGGAGGAGGGGAAGCAGAGAGGACTGATCTCTTCTCTGTGGCGACCAGCGACAGGATGTGAGGGAATGGCCTGAGGCTGTGTCAGGGGAGGTTGAGTTTGAATATTAGGAGAAGGTTCTTCACCCAAAGGGTGGCTGAGCACTGGAACAGGCTCCCCAGGGAAGTGGTCACAGCACCAGCCTGACAGAGCTCAAGAAGTACTTGGATAATTCCCCAAGACACATGGTATGATTTTTGGGGCTGATCGGTGCAGGGCCAGGAGTTTGATTTAGATGATCCTGGTGGGTCACTTTTAACTTAAAATATTCTGATTCCTTGGGTAAGAAACTGGCAGCATGAGGTCTGTGCATGATGATGATGAGGCTACATCAACTGGGATATGAATTTACCACATGTGAACTAGTGCACTCTCTTTCTGTGTGCAAATCCCTGCATCCAGCATGAGTATTTGGCCAGTGGTTCAACAGCTGTCCTGGGAGTTTAGCCTCCTTCTCAGTGCACTGAACTGCTCAAGCAGACCTCTGGTTAGTGACAAGGTGCATTTTTCAACTGCAGCCCTTTTTTCCTACTCATGAGTTAATCAGTCTTTGTCACTCGTGTAACTGAGCTGACTGTTACTGCTGTTGATTTGTGATACAGAACTTTTTTGTCTACTAGAGATCGGAGCAATTTGCAGATGAAGGTGAGTGCTCTCATCCCCATTTAACTGATGGGAAAACAGCAATGAAAACCAATTTCTGAGAAGAAGCAGAGCTGAGAGTTAGCCATTGGGAATAAAATCTTGTCTCTTGCCATCCCTGTGGATGCATCATAAATTTCAAGTGAGCCTAATGTGCAGTTTGAGATATGTTTTGATATATATCCATTTGACAGACAAATCATAGCCTGTCTTTGTGTTTCCAGATAGGATGAGCCTGATTCTTTCTAAAATGAGATTTCCAGAGAATATTCATGTTCACAAAACCAAATTCTACCTTTATATTCTGCAATATCTTTGTGTTTAAGCACATACTCTTGCCTGGTAATTTGCTTACTACAACATTCACAGAAATAGTTGGCAACCTGGAATCGGATACAGTCAAGGTAAATTCATGTGGAGTAGACAAATAATTGCCTGTGCAGTGGTTACCATCAATTTACCTAATTTTCAAAATCCAAGTTCATGTCCACGTGAATAATGAACTGCCTTTGTTATCTCTGTCATCTCTTTGTTTCAGTGTAGTGGATGAGCAGGCAAGCAGTGCAATCCAGGCTATCAGCTGGTGCCAGCTCTTTGTGTCCAAGGAGAACCTGGCTCAGAACATCTCTCCACTTTGAAGGACACAAGGAGCAAAAGGAATGGCTGCGTTATAAGACTAGAAAGGTTAAGAAGATGGCTGATTACATTGTCAAGCTTCCAAAATATTGTTGCACAGACAACAGATTCTGCAAAGTCCGTTCCAAAATGATCAAGCAATTTGGCGTTACTGTGATGGGCTGAAGTTAAGCACCTTTGGCTTTCCAATGGGTTGATTCATCCTCTATCATCTAATTATGCTGGACTTTCCAGCAACTGCGACTGAAGTTAGAAAATCCTGCATCCATGAACTCCTTCCCCCGTCCATATTCGTGCTTGGCAGGGTGACAGTCACCTTTGGGCACTGTGTCTGCACGCTCAGGTGTGCCGGTCTGTTGGGATTTGTGTTTCCATTCCCCCGACACAATTGCACATTGGGAAAGACAGGCAGGAATAAATGCTGTGGGAGTTTTTATAAAAATGTTAGTGCCTCTACATTTACGCAGTAGTATGGCCTGATTATGCAGGAGCTCTGAGGCTTATCCCAAGATGATGATTTTTACATCAAAAGTAGATTAATGGAAGTCGACAGCCTTGTGTCCATCCAAACACAGTATGAAATGATAATAAGTATAGAATTGCTAGTCAGTAGGGTCTCATGTCACATACTCAGACTAGATAAATGATGAATATGTAATGAAATTACATAGAATTGAGACAGATGGCTCTAGCTTTTGATAAATGCATATATCTTCACAATCAGATAATAATGCCAATGTGTGGAAGATCAATTGGGATATAACAACTTTGAAAAAGAAAGCAATTTCTCTGCTTTCACTTTAAGATGCGCATTTAAATAAGAATCAAGCTTAATTTAATTGTATTTATTTCATCATGAAATTAAATAAAAAGAAGAAAAGAAACCAATGGGAAAAATACAGGGACATTTTCATCTTATTTTGCTTTGAATTGTAGTTATTTATCCTAGTGCCTATAATGAAATACCATTGCCAAAAAGAAAAGACAATTATTTTCTCTCCAATAAACATTAAGATAGATTGATGGTCACTACTATAAAAAGGATTAAAGGAAATTCTTGACACCTTTTCAGGACGATGTCAATTTGTTCCTAAGAACTCCAGTTATGAGGAAGCTTATAATACAGTCCACTTTTTATTGATAGGGATGCTTAATATTTTACTGACTATTTAAGGTGAAAAGTCCTTGAGATAAATCACCTTCTCATCCTCTCTCTGGATTTTACTGTTTCACTAGAGGTACACCTTTCAGGGAATTGACATGATTGACTAGGGACATAGCGTAAAAAATATCATTTGAAATAATGTCATTACCAAAAAAGGAAGGAATTTTGAGAACAAAATAATTATGAAGCTCATTAAATTCACAGTTTCTGCATATTGCAGATTAGTGAAAGAGTAATGGCAGTAACTCAACACATAATTTTGGATGGTGGTTGTGTATTATCTGAATTACTGTCACTTTCTTTGAATTTAAAGTCCTTGCCTGTGTAGATAAACAAATATATCTGTCCCTCATTTGCATGGGATTTATGATATTTTCAGGTGAAGAGAAGGTAGCTTTCAGTTTTCTGCAGTCCATCAGCCTACTACTACTCAAAATTAGTTATAATAGAAAAATACCAGCTGAGGTCTGAGGTGTTAGGTGCTGTACCAACACGCAACAAGGGTATTACAGATATGAAGAGATTGTAATCTGTTGTCTCCAGATGAGATTTCTTGAGCTGGGAGGAAGGACATTGGTAAAAGCAGTGCTGCGTGGGAGTACCAGGGGTAGTCCCCTGTGCTTCATGGGTGTCTGCGATGCTCCCATAGGAAAAGCTTCAGGTGAGATATTACCGTCTGTGCCTGTGGAGATTTGGAATCAACAGCTGGCACAAGAGAAGAAAAATAAAGCAGAGGCTGCAGTCAGCACATAAAATGCCTTGATGTCTTCAGAAGATGAGTCATGAGTTTGTGCAGTGGCATTGCATGAGGAGTACGCCATTTACTCTGAGCTGAGGAACAGAAAAATAAGGCTCAGAGCTGTGGACTTGGAGGCTTTTTGTGCAACCATTGGAAAAAAACAGCAATGCAAGATCCCTTTTTCTTTTAGTACTGTCTGTGCTAAAGAAACAGATGTTTTCTCAACTCTGCATTTTTCCAGAGCCTCCTGAATATTATTTCAGCAGTCTTTACAGAAAGTACTGCCAGGTACTGGCTCGCAGTGGAAGTGGGGCAAGAGCCCTGCCCCTCTCAAGCTTGAGGGCAGTGATGCTCCCAAGGGAAACCTTTCTTGGAGTAGTAAGAATTTTTGCCTCACAGGCTGCTGGCTACAGAGCCATCGCAACAGGAGACATGCTTCTCCTTCCACAGTTAGCCATTTGCTCAGTGCTTCTAAAAGCTGCTTTCTCAAGCCAAGTTGCCTAAAGTTGGAGGCTTCCTAATAAGATTTAAGTGCTTTAGCCCTCCCTAAGCAGAAACTCTTTGCATCTAACTTTCAAGTGGAAAGATCATTGATTGTCCAAAACATTTTTAATGGTATCAGTTTTTGCTTTCACCCTGCATTTACATGGAATCATGGCGAATCTGGGATAAGATCTTAAAAGAGGCTATCACTTTGTGATATTGTCTCAAGAGAATTTTTCTTCTGTGACTCATAACTGTGATAGTTTATTGATCAGATTAAGCCAACTTTCAAAAAAGAAGATAATGCCATACATTTTACTTAAGATGTTTGTGCAACTGCTAAACAACTGGACCTCGGTGAGCAAACTCCTTGGTGGTGGCAGGTGGAGAGTGCTCTGTTCTCAAAGGTATCAACTCTTTCATTTTCTATTAACGCTTTTTAGAAGCAAAACAGTGTTTTCTATTACAGCAAGTCCTCAGCTGCCTTACAAATCAGCAATGATAGAGAATTCCTGGTCTGTGCAGGCAGCCTGCTATCCAGTTGTATATGGCCTATAACCATTTAGTTTTCTAAGCTGTAGCAGTTCCATTCAATCAGGGGCATTAATAAGGTTGGCCAAAGGTGTTAGAAGGAACTGTTGGCTCTCACTAAGGAGAAGATTTGCCATCTCTGTGATATAGCAAGAAGTAAAAATATCAAGGGAAAGTCCTTATTTCTACACTTCCACTCGAGCATAGATAAGATTGAAGACAATTTTCTCTTCTGGCTGTGGATCATGGGTAATATCAAAGGTAGACTATCCTATAACTGTAATTCCCAGTAAACAGATCTTACAATTTCTGTCAGTGTAGTGACAGATATCTGCAGGAATCCACAGAAGGTGTTAAAGCACATTGGTCTTTATCATTTCTTGGTCAATCACACACACACACACTTACACACACACACACACACACACACACACACACACTCTGTTTCTGGCATTTCTCATGCTTTGGGATGACTAAAAAAGACCTTTTCTTCCTCTTCATCCCCAGTCAATGATGCTACAATGATTTAGGGTCAGAAACAGTTCCTGGGGCTGGGCAGACTGCTCTGGAAGCTGCTGCTGTGGCAACCCCAGAGCTATGTGACATAGGAAGCCTGACTATTGAAATCCTCAAAAAGTAAGGCCCAGGTTTACTTGCCTCATTTGAAAGTTAGGGAGGAAAGGACAGACATTCAGGTCTTGAAAAGTTAGACAAAATGAGTTCAGGAGAGCCATCGATGCAATGGTAAGTATCTTTTTAGGGCTTTGCTTGGATACTACAGACATCTGTTAGCAAAGGCTATCACTAGTAAATACTCATTAGCAAAAGGCAGACGATTGCCATTCTCTGGTTTTTATCCCTACTTTCTAATAGATGCATGCATCTCTGCATGGTATTAGTTTCCTGCATCTCTCACTGCAGCAGAAAATGCAGTGAGTTTTGCTTTCCTCCAACCCCCTCCTTCCTCCCCTCCGCATTAGCTCTAGCTTTAAAGCTGTTTAACTAAAACTCAAATAAAGGAATATGCTAGAATTGGAAAGATCATTATAAGCCCAAAGCCCCTCACATACCACTAGATTCTTTCCCTCCTGATGTGGATTCTGGATTTGTCTGTGAAAGCAAAGAAAATGCTTTCTTTGGTGCATTGTCATTAAAACAGTTAGAATCTGCAAATCCTGTACAGTCAAGACAACAGCAGGATTATGTTTGAATCATAAGAAGGAGCCATGTGCTCTGCTTAATTACCAGAGTTACAGAGGGAAAGGATTTCTTGACTGCCCCATCCTTCACCCCTCTTAGTGTAGGATTGTTTTCTCCATAGTGCTTCTTAAGTCTTTTTCTTTGCAGTGTTACAAACACCACGTGATGGATCATCCACAGCTTAACTGGAGGTCTTGAAGCAGTTCTTAGTAGACTAAAAGGTGTAGCTGAGCCTGCTAGTTGCTAGCAGATCATGTTCTCAATATGGACTTTGGGAAGTTGCCAAGACATGCTCATCTGGGGCTATCAAGCTGGAGAAAACAAAGGTGTCTCAGCTCACTATCAATATGTTTTCCCTGGAACTTAGTTTTTACATTGGTTGTCTCAATTTCATCCTACACCTTTTCCTCATTATTTTCTTTCAAGAGTTCAAAAATAGTTCCCCCCATCACTCATGTTCATAGCCTCTGGTTTTGCAATTTCTCCTGACTGTTTTTTTAATGTCTACTTTATCTGTAAAGTGGTGCTTATCTTTGATCAGATTTCTGTAGGTAGGAAATTTCCTGCTAAAGTCCTGTATTTTGATAAAGCTCATTGTGGCAAGCTTTGGAATTATCACAACAAATCCCACTGAACTGGAAATCAAACTTGATTTTTCTTTCTCTCTTTCTTCCTTAAATCCAACCCCTCTCTCTACCCAACTGAAATCTTTCTTCATTATTTAAACTTCTGGGGTTTTATTGGAAGTATTTGGTGTTTACTTTTTTTCCTAAATAAAAGGCTGAAGCTTTTTTTATACATAAGAAGGCTTTCTCCCAGTCTGTATTTAACAGCCTGCACAAATCTGTGGCAGTAGAATGCCTTCTCCCAGGTGTCAGACACAAACCCTTATTAACACATTCTAACTCTGTCTCCTTCTAGATGTGTCGCCAAGAAACACATGAAAAATTAAGGCCAATACTTTGACCTACAAACCCACCATTATTCCTCTAACTAGGCTCTTGCTATTGTCCATACAAGGTCTTTCAGTATTGTTTCTTTCATTTTTTTTTTTTTTTACAGAGGATAGAAGTGTTAATTTTTGGCAAGTTCTACCCTCCTGAAATTGCTTCACATAGGTGTTTTACTGCCCTCCCCACACCCAAGCAGTCAGAAATACTGTCAGTCTGTGGACTTACTTTTCTTGCCACCCTCTTGGGTTTCTAGTTTTCAAAAATTGCAAACTCTTTCAGTTTTTGTCTACTCCAGAATGAAGGAATCTCCTAATTTGAGGAAAGCAAACTCAACTCCTCTCCCTAAAGCCGCCAACCCCCCCACATAAGTAGAAACAGACTACATACTTAATATATCCTGAGAAAAATAATTGACATTTTCTGAATATCTGCCATTGCAGCTCCCTCAGATTTTGATCTTGTGTCCCTCCACTTCCCTCCCTGTAAAGATGAGTTTATTATATTTTTGCTCCCTGACATTTAGAGTGTTCCTGACATTCACACAGAATACTGTCTGTAAATTGGTATTACAAAGATGCTTATTCTACTTTAAAGTTTCTTTGAATGTAAGTATAGAAACATTTGCAGTTTTGATTCTTAAATCAAGTTTCTTAGAGACTGAAGACAAAAACGGCAGAGGGTGTAAGTACTGAAGTCCAGCTCCAGCTGATGTACTGTTCGTACATCCCTTCAGAAAGAAGAGCTTTTTGAAGTTCCATTGTTGTTTTAGAAACACACATAGCTTTTTAATTAATACAAAGGGCCCTTGCACCTCTGGTTCATGCTGCTCATCTCTGCTTCCATCTCTCGGGAATTCTGTGTCTTGGCTAAGCCAATCATTGGCTCTACAATCTAGCTGGGTTGTAATATGCAGATCTATCTAGTTTAAAATTAGTTCTGTGGGGTGTGTGCTTTTTCTTAACCCCGTGTGCCCCCTGTGGGCCAAAAAATGAGAAAAAGCTGAGAAAGACTCATCCAGAAGGAAGTTCACCCTTAACTAGGACTGGATGAGATGCCTGTGTCTCCAGTCCCTACTGAAAGAGCCTAGACCAACTAATTCATTCAATAGCTAAATCTCCCTCAGTCATTCTGCCCTATTACAGCTTCTAAACTGATCACCAGGAATTCTGTGTGTTCAGTCCTGTACTTGGGACACCCTGGAGTAATTTCAGACAAGTATTGTGATGAAAACAAGAAATCCACAGAGACATCCTAAGAGAAGTATGTTACTTTTCTGGAACTGTTAAGTAAAATAAGTGCTGCTTTTGTTACTCTGAGAGGCTGAACAGATATCTATCTTAGGGTATCTCTTTTTGGGATTACCTTAAGCTGACAAGGAAGAAAGAAGATTTAATCATCCTTCTAGGTTATATTTTTACTTCCCAGTAGAAAAAAGTCCTAGGACAATTATTTATGACAGCATTTGCTATGACAATGGGTATCTTTAAAATTATTAGAGAGCCATTAGCTACAGTGATCAGTCAATGAGAAGAGGGGGAAGTTAACTTCATCAGTAGCCTGAAGAATAATTCTAGAGTTGCACTCTGCCAAAGTGGAAGAAAATAAAAGGCTAGTGTAACAAATCCATGGAAGAAGTTGGGATCAAAAAGAGTCCATCTTTTCTCTGAACTGGATTAGCCAGAGGCAAAATGCTTTCCTGAGTCACTGATTGGCAGGCCCTTCTTTTTTTTTTTTTAATCAGAAAGCTTTAGAAAGTGGATAAAGAGAAATTTTCTGCTTCAAAGTATTCAAATATTGGTTCCTGCAGGCACTCTCAGGGGATTATGGTATTGTTTAGAAACTCACAGATTGGGGGATTTGGAAACCTGACCTGCAGGACTGCACTCATAGTAGAAAATAGTTATTGTTATTGGCAAAGTAGCAGCAGTAGTAGCTCTTGGGCCAAGTTTCTCTGACTTTGTAAGAAGTTCAAGGCACTTTTAGAGAACTAATATCTTGGGCTATAGGCAGCATCAGGGCTAAGTTCATAGGACTTCATTTTCTTGCTGCAGCAAAGTGGTTTTTCCACTGAACTAGCTTTGGTGCTACTCACTTGCTTTTGTGTTAGTGGAAACTTCTACCACAATGGCTCAGCTAAGGCAGGACTTATTCCTTCAGCTGTGATGTGCAGAGTTCTGTGTCAAGGTTAAATCACTGAGACCTTCCTTGACTTTTGTTTGAACAATTTTCCCTGGAGCTCTTATTGGAGTTCAGTAGGAGGGGCATGTATTAGAAGGTAAGTGCACATGCTCTGTTTTTGGTATCCTCTTGAAGAGAATTCTTCTGGCAGTGCTTTCTCTGATAATCCTCACATGGGAAGCTATTTGTAAAACAGAGTTTTGATACAAGCATAAATCATTCTTCACCCCGCCGATGCTTTGGTAAACCAGCAGCTGCACTGTGTCCTTCATGTATCAAGAGAGTGTATGGAAACAGAAGACTGAGGTACTGGCAGGGATGGGAAGTGTTTTTAAGTAAGCTATTCAGTTAATATT
This sequence comes from Prinia subflava, assembly GCF_021018805.1. NCBI lineage: Eukaryota > Metazoa > Chordata > Aves > Passeriformes > Cisticolidae > Prinia > Prinia subflava. The sequence goes on along the minus strand of NC_086283.1, from coordinate 14,858,340 downwards.
AAAACTACAGTTTTAAAAGTAGCGTGTTCATTGTGTCGTAACACTCAGCAAAGCCCACGTTCCATTCTGGTAATCAGTCACACATTTTTATGGTTCCTGTCACTTGTTTGCAAGCTCGGAGACTGAAAAATAGGACATCAAATGTATAAGATGAGGCTGTGTTTCCTGAGAAAAACCCTTGCCTTCTGTCTCATTTCAAGTGTGGGCCCTTCCCCTACTTTATGAATGGTAGTTGCTTATATCACAGAAAGAGTGAACGCTCTCACTGGTGTAAATTGATCTAGTGCCACTGCAGAGCTTTAGTCCCACTGTAAGTAGAACTGCAAGCACTATGGTCATTTTGAGTAGGAGATATGCATCCAAATAGATGACAATTCACAGCTTCAATTCCCTGATTTTTCCAGTCTGACTCAAGGAGATTCTGACAACTTTTAAAGCTCACTCTAACATTTTACATATTTTACGTTGTTTTAGTGCTTTTCTTCTTTCTTGTTAAAAGCCCTGAAAATAATGAACCCCTGTCAACCTGGCAGAAAAACATCTGCTTTATTCATCAAAACTCACAATAGGCAGAGCTTTGGGTCTTAAGTGAAAAACTTAAGTTTTTTAAATCTAAGGTTGGATTTAGCAAAGAAAGAACAACAACCCTGTTCCTTAAAACAAAGGAAAAAATACATGAACTGCCATGAAATTTCAAGTCTAGTATGTGACAGGTCTGCAGTTTCGGAAACGGGAGTTTTACACTTCGGGAAAGTCATGAACCCATAGTTACAGCCTCCCCATCACAAAGTATTCTTATCTTGTCAAAGAAGCTTTGGAACGAACAAATGCTATTTCATCAGTAACTGGAAAAGTTCTGTGTTAGTTGTGTTTTGTGTATGCTTTAAATAACATAGAGGAAGTGTGTTACATGATGGCCTAGCAATTAAAGGGCACAGTTGGCTGTCACCTTCGTAACACTGCCTTGCTGGTGTCTGTCGAGCAGCCAAAAGTTTTTTGTGTTGTTGAGCACAGAATTTCCCCGCAGGCAAAATCCCATTCAGAACAGGACAAAGAGTTTGTTTCAAGTTGTGCTGTCCCTTTTTTAGGCATCTTCCAAAAATTAGGCCAGAAGAGATATTCCAACATCTTGCAGATGGTGCATGCATTTATTCTGAACGGCAGGTGACCAGTTTGCTGCCATTCAGCAGTCTATGCTGTGGTGACATGGATTTTTGCCACATGTAGATTTTTCTAGTGTTTTTATTATTTCAAGGGGGAAAAAAAGCAACTAGTTTAAGGGGGCGGGGGGAAGCAAATTCCACAGTGTTGCTGTTATGAATTTTGAAGTGTAGGCAGTAAGTATAAAGCCTTCTTTATGTAAGGTATAAAAACCTCTTACATGGTGATATTTTGGTCTTATAGCTGGTTGAGAAGCTGTGTAGCTGTGTTTCAAGTAACTGTTACCTACTGTCTTAAAAGTGTTCATGCAGATTGATTCTATAAGGAATTCCATTGAATATGCTTTCTTTTCTCATCTAGATTCAAATATAAGACATAAAATTGCAGTCTTATTTATTTTGTAAAAAGAAACCCAACAAAACACAACCTCTGTTACTGGATAAATTCTGTATTAAGTTCCTATTTATTATTTGATGGTTCTGTATATGGTTACTGTACGCCACTGATTCTGTGTGCTGATATTTTCTGATATTTGTTTTTCCTCTATGTACAGTTCAACAGAGAAGGTCCCCTTTCCCTGCCTGCAGTAACAAAGGATTTCAGTGACTATTGTTAGGCTATCTCTCTTTTTCTCTCCTCCCTGTTAATATTAATTCCTTTTTGGCTAGTGGTGTACTCTCTATATAGCTATAATCCAATGTGCACAAGAAATAACCTGAAAATACTGAAATGGAACCCTAGCCTTAGGGAAGCCCTCAAGTGCTTTTCTCCTTTCAGAGACCAGGAACAGGGTATGAGCTGAATCCAGGTCCCCTGAACGATGACATTGCCAAGTAGATATACCTGATGAAGCAACAGGAAGAATAGGTGTTGGCTTTTCTAAACCAACAAGGTGGGACTTCACTTAGTGTTAATCTGAGGTCTCTGATCTGCTTCTTGCAAGTTAAAATACCTGTGAGTGTCCCTGAGAGACTACAGCTGCATGACCTGGGGAGGTACGAATGGAGCTTCAGAGCTGCTCAGTCTACTCACTACCTTACCTCAGGTGATGAAAGTTTCCCATTTCTAATGCTATCCCCATCTTCATTCCAAAACAACATGTCCTTCAGACTTCTCTGCACCTCCCAGTGTTGAATTTCAATTATTAAGGAACTTCTACCTTTATATAGTGATTCATTCCTTCTCTATCACTTCTTTTCTGACATTTGAAATTGGATTTTGCAGAGGTACCACTTTCCTATAACTGATAAGAAATGTTTGTTTCTGGCAAGATGGATTTTCTGTCCTGCTCCTCTCCTCTTTTCTTTTATCTGCCTGTGTTTGCATAGCCCTTGCAGTTCTTTGTCTTGGTTTTTGACTTCTTTCTCCCACCCACTTTTCTTGCTCTTACTTTTTCTCTACTTTCCCCTCTGTTCCTCATGTGTCCCTTCAGACTCCTTTTACAGACATTTCTGATGCTCTGTTCCATTGCCTGAATCCCTCAGCCTGGAGATGATGTAGTGGCTATAAACGTAAGAGAAAAGAAAATCCAGCTTTCGCTTTCCAGCTCTGGCCTGTATGTCACAGACACTTCTGGGTCTTTTTTTCCAGAAGCATGTTGGTTTCATTGGCTTTTTCAGTAGGAAGGGTTTTTTCCCTAAGAAAGAAAAGGAAAAAAAAAAAAAAAAGGTCCAGCTGGTACTAGCTCATGTGATTTAAGAGATCTTTGTGCCAGCTGTGGTCACCTGATTTTCATTATTCTGTTCATTATTTCTTTTTAGAGTTTCATTTTTTATAGGTTATTAAGGAGTAGTTGAAGGCCAAAAAACTCTAGGCTAAGCAAATCGTAGCTTGGGAATTCACCTGGGACAAGAGCACCACAGAATATTACTGAATTATTCACTGGGCTACCTGCTATTCTGAAGTCTTTAGCTCTTTTATTTTCCAGATGAAATCTGCTTTCTATTGTACCATCTCTTCTCTTCCCAAAGCGCAGAAGAAGTAAATACCAGATTTGGGAATGAAGAGTTCCCTTCCACTCTCCCCTGTGTGTAGGCAGGTGTTTCTCAGGAAGGACCAGATAGGGATTAGCCCAAGCTGTGGGGAACGCTATGATCTTTTCTCTGTTCTATGTGAGTCTAGGGGACTTAAGATTTCCCAATGGGAATAGGAGTATGTAGGAAGGGGATTTCTACCAAGACAGCAAGAAAGGAGAGTCCAAAACCCTTGCTGTGGTCACAGTTAAAGAAGGGTTTAGAGCAGCAGCCCAGATCATGAGGTTGGATAAGGCAGAGAGAAGTGAAGAAATGGAGCTGAAATGTGACTGGTGGGGAAAAGAGGAGGGAGAGATAATGCCTGAGTACAGGGATGTTTGAGGTGACCAGCTGAGGAGACCCAGTACTGATCAGTCAAGACTTGTTAAAAGGGAAGATACCACTACAGAAGTGAGTAAGGACTGGATCAGAGCTCTGGAAGTGGAAGTATGTTGCTGTGGCATATAGGATAGAAGAAAGTGATGCCTGGGAAGGGCTGGAACTTGAGGCTGCATGCAGGGGCTGTTGGCAATGCTTCAGGCTCTGTGTCCATGTGACTCGGTGTGATTTTCTATTCTGTGCACTTCAGGGCTTAGGGCATGGGCTAAGGGAGAAGGAGAAAGGCAGCCTGCTGAGATCTCGAAGCCCTTCTCACCATGGGCTGTATTGTTGGCCAAGTATCCTTGGCAGCCTGCCACTGTCAGCTGAGCTTGTTAGGATCACAACAGCACCTTTCAGAGCTGAGAGAGATCCGAGCAGTATGGCTCTTCTGTTTGGTAGGAATCACACAGGAAAAACCATGAGCAGCGATAGTGAAAAGCAACACCCTGTTACTTTCCTCTTTAATATAATCTTTTCTTATGCGTGTGTGCTTGACTGTGACTCTCAAAGGATAATTCCTTAAAAAAGTTTTTTGGGAAATGTAGCCACATGAAGTGACTTACAAATCTGACTCCTGTCACTGTACCTTTCATTGAAGATGGGAGACTTTTATCAAGTCTTTAATTTACCTCAAAATTGTATTCCATCATTGCTCTATTTTCAAATCAATTTTTATCATAACAGGACCTTCTTTTATTTACATTGGTGAAACCTTGAATTCATAAACTGTCAGAGTGATTTTAATGTAGAATAAGGCTTTATCACTGCATATAAATATATTTAGCCTGAGATTCATTCAGAGCAATCTTTTGTGGTTTCAGAATGAATGTAATGCTTTTTATGTGTACCTACCACTAGATTTAAAATGAGATTTATGACATTCGTTGCCATTGTATAGAGAATGAAGGGAAATATGGGGAATATTTTCCCAGCCTTTAAGGCTGCACTGCTTTGAAATAATAAACCATTCTCTTCTAGTTCAAAGTAATTTTACAGTTATGTTTAAAGACCACCGAGGATTTGTCTACTGCATTTGTAATTTTTACACTCAGCCAGAAAAAGACTCTTTGAAAAATGTTTTTTGCTCATTACTGTTTGTATTAAAATACAGTCAGTGGACCATGACCAGCATCAAAGCCTCAACATGTGTTCTGTGCCACACATTGCAAGGGATAGTTCATGGTACAGTTTGATACTCCAGGCAGAAAATGTTTTCTCATTCTTCTTCCGTGTTTTGCAAGCAAGATCATGACACAACAGACATTCAGCCTCCTAATTCAGTGTCTCATTGCCAACTGAGAAGCCAGCTTGCTGAGGGAGCTTAGCCACAAAGGAAGGTCACAAAGGAAGTTTACAGCAAAGCTAGGAACTAGACCCAGATTCCCACTAGGTCCAGCAACCACATCCACTTGGGTGAAGCTTCCTTAAGGATCTTCTCTGATACTGGATTTTTCTTTGGGTTGCCCACATGTATTGGAAAACTTGTTTAGTCCTCTCCTTGAGCAGATAGGATAGCATCAGCACTTTATCTTGGAAAAGTTAGGAGAAGTTGTGTCTGGTGCTGTTAGCTCTGCAGGAAATGTTTAGATCAATTTATCAATGCTCTGTAAAATGAACAGTGCAACTGTTGTATTTTTATTAGAGAAGTGACACAGATGAATTTTGTCACAAGATGTGCTCAATATCTGTTTCACTAGAAGCAAGGGGTGCCTTTCAAGTGAGAGCAGCTCTCAGTTATGGATATCCTATCTTCTTTCTAGTTTTCTTGTCACAAAAAATATATGGTAACTACCAGCTTACGTGAAATTGTTAGTGGCTGAGACTTTCTGACCTGCATGGAAAAAGTACAGAAAGAGCTGAGAGAACAGTGGCTACCTTAGCAAGCCTGTTCTTTCAAGCTGCATTGGTGAACATGAGGAAAAGGTGATTTCTGGTGGAATATATCACTGCTAGGATGACACTGTGGGTACAGAGGTGGATGTAACTGGTCACATCCATTTGATGTGGATTCATCCCCATATGAAATATTGTCGCTATTCCTCCTGTTATGTCCATCTCTTTGAGGGTCTGTACCCTGTCTGAAGATCTGCAAAAGGCAATAGAAAGAAGAAAGCATGAGATGAGTAGGCTTAAAGTAAATGTATTGTCTGTGGAAAATGCCTGTCAGTGCATGCACTGGAGAATATGCAGAGCACACATGTGCAGCCGTCAATGTTCACACAGTATCCAGCTGTGTGAGCTGCCTCTCCCATATGTGTTATATGCACACAAGTGGATGTTTTGTGTTTGTACATTTTCCTGTGCCGGTCCTCCCTGTGCATGGGATGTGGCTGATGGGGTGGGTGGTTACTGTGTGTGCCCTGTGCTCTTGAACACACATTTTCTACAGGCAGTACCTGATCCTTTTCATTTTTACGGAGTCAGGATTCCTGGGAAGGCTATTACTGAGCTTCTCTGGGTCAGCCCTCATCCTGATAAATATCAGTGATGTTCCACCAAAGTCAATGTACTGGCACTGATTTAAGGTTTGACCTCTTCTTACCTATATTCTTTTGTGAATGTGTTTCTGTCACTAATGTACTCCACTAAGTGCCTGGTAGATATATTGGAATAGCTTACCAATGGACTTATTTCATGGTTGCTTTTAGAAAATGCATTTCTCAGTCTATTTTTGATTGTCTTTGTTCTCTCTTTTCCAGCATATTGTGCTTTTGATGTGTTTGTAATTGTGTATTATTCCTTCAAGGTAATGTTTGGAATCTCCTTTCACTTCTAAGGCAAGCTGTCAGCTCTAGGGCTGTATCCAGTTTTGCACTCCTGCTTTGCAACTGCCTTTCTTTTTTGGGGGGGCAGTGGGGTATGGCTGTGGTTTTTTTTGTTGTTTGTGGTTTTTTGTGTGTTGGTTTGATTTTTAGGTGGGGTTTGTGGGTTTGTTTTGTTTTGGGGTATTTTTTTGGGTTTTTTTGGGTTTGTTTGTTTGTTTGTTTGTTTTTGGTGTGGGTTTTTTGGGTTTTTTTGGGGGGTTTTTTTGTTGTTTTGTTTTTTGTTTGTTTGTTTTTTGGTTTTTGGTTTTGGTTTTGGTTTTTTGGGGGGTTTTTTTGGTGTATTTTCTTCCTTTACAGTAGCAGGAGCTTTGTTCTGGCAGATAATGGAATTGAGCCACAGTCCCTTAAGTGCAAGTATTTGCTCATTGCCCATTGCAACTGGCTGTATTTCATAGCATTATAAAGAGATTTTATTTTGCTTGGGTAAAACAAGCCACTAATTGAATTTGTACTTAAATATTTATTTGCCTACTCATCCTGTCCAACACTAGCAGATGGCTGATAGGCACACAGTGCTTAAATTTTGAAAGAGATTTGTAACATTATAAAAAAAAAATCTGGATGGCTTTTGATTCAGTCTTGAAATAAAGTGGAAGATTTTTGCTTATTGACTAGTTCGAATTTAAAGTGTACTTGTGACAAATCTCAATGACTACAAAAACACTGAAAATGCATTCTTTTGTATTCCTTACTTGTTTTTTTTTTTTCCTTTTGACTTGTATGGTGAAGTTCATTGTGAGTGTTATGGCAATTTCATGAGATCACTAGAATTTCACCAATTTCAGCCAGACATGCTTTTCTTGCAGCATCTTTCAGATTTGGTTTAACACAGCTGTGATTTTAGCAATACGCCACCTGGACAGTTTCTTGACTCTTGGGCTCATATAAGCAGTGCATTTCCATCGATTTTTTGCTTTAATAACTAAAAACACGAGTGTGAGAATGGTTTGCACAGAAGTAGAGCCAGCTGCCTCCTTAAAGCAGATTAAGAAATGTTTTTATTATGAAAGCACTAAAGATATGTGCAAGAACAGATGCATATCTCAGTTTATGCCCCGGCAGACTACCTGCAACACATTCAGAGCACAGAAACACCTAAAAGCAAGGGCCCCTTGCAAACACTTAGGGAGGGAATTTAAGAAGCCGACCATGTTGTGAACGACCCATCCCTTGGATATTTCCTAGCTTCTGGCAATCTCTAGTGAAGGGTCTGCCTAGATCAGGAGTTACAATCAGGCCAGTGTGTTTACTAGTATCTAAGCAACCTGGACTCCAGACATTTTGCTAATCCATTTTTTAATTCACTTGTTTTTCAGCTTTTGTAATACCCTATTTTTTCTGTGTGCAAGGAGTACCTCTTGTTTCATTCAGACCTGCTGCATTGTCATTTTCCTTGATGCCTCCATCTTGCTGATAGGAAAAGCAGCCTCATACTCATCTTCTTGATCTTACAGACCTCTGCTAAAATACCCTTCTGCCATCCTCCCTCCAAGCTCAGCTGTCTGTATTTGTAGTCTCTTCTTAAACTTGGCAGTCTTGATTATTTTTGATATCTTTCTTTTCTAGTCTAGTGTCCCTCTTTAGATGGGCTGGTGACCAAGCCTTGATGCTGATGGACCAGGAACACAGATGGAGAGGTAATGAGAGTACTATAAGTGAGCACATTCCTAAATGTGTTTCCACAGTTGTAGCACAGATATCAGCAATAATCATCCCTGTTTTAAAAATAAATCCTTCCTTTGGTTGCTTACAGTTCATCTTGAGAGATTTACAGTGATGTGATTTTCCTGCACCCTAAGCCAGGAAATCTCAGATGTACAAAATGAAAGACTCTGAACTGCCTTTAAATTCCCCATGCTCAGAACAAGAAGCCCCACTCACCCCCACCCACCCCCCCCACCTTGAGTCCTTGAGTCACTTATTAGGGACAATTTTTTCTGCCATATCTTGATTTAAATTGAATGTGTCATTTGGCATAAAGCAAAATGTGAGTTGTATCTTGAAAGACAGCATAACTCATAAATAGTGTAGCCATAAGCCAGCTGATGGCTTACTTATAACCAGGCAAATCTAATATCCTGCTTTGCTGTAGGGTATGTGATTTTCTGTATATGCTCCACACTCCTGTAACTGTTTGTTGTAGAGGATGGTGAATTTGCCACTTGCCATGAGTTTATTTCTTGTCTTAATGCAGCTAATATAGATGAAGATATTTTTAAGGATTCTTTGAAATGTCAGTCATATTTTAACAGTTTTCTGAATATAATCTCCCCATGGCAGAGAGAATCTGCAAGAAAATGACTACAGGCTAAATATTTATTGAATTAGACTCTCACTGAGTTTATATTAAAAGATCCATATGAGGCTTGAGATTTTTTTGGCCAGTCTCAGAAAGATATACATCTAGATATGAAATTTCTTGCAAAGTAAACTATCTCATAACAAATGGCTTTATTACAATTTGCTCTGAAAGATTTAAAGGTGAATGCCAGGAAAATTTATCATGTAACCATATTCTGGCTTCTTTGTCAAGAGAGGAGACAAAAAGTGTATTTCAGAAGCATTTCCATGGATTAATATAAAAATTATGTCACATCCAAATGAATATATTTGAACCGAGTTTAAAATGCTTTCCAAATCAAGAAATGAAAAATTAACTTTCAGTTGTTTGACAGACACCTAAACATTACATATTGTAGAAATATTTCTATGAAATAAAAATAATAGTAATAGTATAGTTTTTAATGCTTCTGAATTAAAAAAAAAAAAAATCAGAAAATATGTTCCTGGGCCTTTCATAAGTATAAGCATTTGCTGACATCAGAAAATACCAGTTTTGTTGTTTATTACCAGGACAGGTTTTATAAATGCCTTCGGGAATAAATCACCAAAGCCATTTACACATCTTCAAAGAAGCAGAAAGAAATAATTGACAACAAAATAGGTGTACTTTAGAGAGTGATATAAAGTAAGTTGCAGAGAATGGCTTTGCCATTAAAATGCCTTGGTAGTTTCAAAGTTCTGATTTAAACTACCACTAATGGTTTTATTTAAAAACATATTTTAAACAGAAAAGTGCTTGTAATTGAATGGAGAGTCACATGCGATGCACACACACAGATAGGAAGCAAGCACTTAAAGGCTTGAAAGAATCCTGTCTTTCAGAGATTGCTTTGCTTACAGCTTTGCTTTTGAATGAACCACAGTCCTTTATCTCAATAGAACCTCATAAAAAGGGCCTTCCAGGTAGGTGTGAATCACTGTACACCTCCACCCGTAATCAGATGTAAGAGCTACTGGTCAGTGACACCTCTCAGTGATGGAAAAGTGCTCCATTTCTGTGCTAGAGAGACAAAACTAGAAAAGTCTAGGGCTGGGATTTCGTACTCACCCACTGAGTTTCTCCTTTCACTTGCCCTCTTTATGAAGAAACAGCTACAAATAAAACAAGAGGCTGCTCTACCTGTGAGCGACCATTCTTCATGTAGAACCTCCTTGCTCATTGATTAATAGCACATTTCCCTGTGATTTATAACCATGCCTGCACTCAGGTGGCACCAGAATAGCAAGACAAAAAGAGTCAGGTTTATTAAGAGGGAAACCATATCACTGCTTATTTGGTTTTGCTCAGAGTCTCATAACCACTGTCAGCATAAGAAGCAAAATTTGTCCAAAATACAAAGGGCCAAGGGAAGGTTCAACACCAGCTGAGGGATGTGACACACTGCATTTCTGGCCCAGGTCTGAGCCCATGTCTGTCTCCCAGCCACCAGCACTCCAGCACTGCCCTTGCCATGCCCTGCTGCTACACTCTGGGCTTTGTGTCTTGTCTGGTGGGACTTGTGCCTCGTCCTTCTGCTTGGAACAGGAAGCATTTTTAATTGAAAAGTAAAGGACCATAAAAAGAAAGCATGGCAAAGGACGATAAAACAACAGTGGAAAGTAAAGGGAGGAGACTTTGCTGTAGAAAGAAGGATTTTGATCCCATTTTTGCCAAGGTTCATGGCAGAAGCGCAATGTTTGATGCTTCTCAAGCTGCCTGATGATGGCTTATCTGTGGAGGAGACACACACAATTTTTGTGTGATCAATCTTCCGTATATTTACTTTCCCTGTCAGTGTGATTAGTTACCTAGATCATATTTTAAAGCTGATAATATGACATAAGCAGTCAGCTTTATGCAGTTGTACTACCTACCTTCCTAAGGGCATTGCAAGCAAGCAAGACAAGGCTGACAGTGCCAACTGCAGCTGGAAATATTGCCTGTGTTGCTCTGCAGCCAGTTTTCAGTGGAGATTGATATCAGTAATTGCATATGGACATGACTGATAGGTGCAATGGCACCTTTAACCTTTTACTTTAGAGTCAGCTGTGTCCCCTCCAGCTCTCCATCATTTAGCCTACCTGAAATTTCAGGTGTGGCCTTAACAGGGCATTGATGCTCTTCTACTGGAAGCTCAAACTGACACATGGAGAAATAAAGAGAAATTTTACCAAGTGCTTGGGTGACCTGAGTGACCCTGCAGCCTCCATTGCTGCAGGGTCACTGACTGCATGGTGCCACATGCTTGATTCCTTGCTTTGAAGAGGTCTGGCTTCCTGGGAGAAGAAAAATTGACATCCAGCTTTGACTAGGGGACTGAGATTGTATTTATATGCAGTGATGCAACTAGTAACATTCATAAGTGAGTAGACACTTTTGAAATGAGCTCTATTGTACCTGTCCTGACCCTTCTAGACATCTGGCCTTACTTTCATTCTCCCATGGGATCATATCCTCTGTGAGGCATCTCTTATTGTGTGCTCAAGCTCATTGTACAGGCAGTGGACTGGGGTATAAAAATGCTCTCAGTACACCACTCAAAGGACTTTCTGTGACATTTCCTTTCAGCAGGAAGCAGGTTCTGAATTTGTCACTGGTATCCTTGTTATCTGTAGAAAAGAAACAAACAGCTTGGAAAAAGGTGTGGGTACTCCCTGTGCTTTATCATCCATTGGCAGGCTCAAAGCATTAATGTGGCCCTACTGTGGTATTAGGTTTAGCGTGACCTGGGAAGGCCGTCTGAAAGGGGTTTATACGACAGCTACTGCCACTGGCACTGGGGGACCACAGGTTTCCAGACTATTTTGCAGGTGTAGAATTAGGTGCTTGTGTGGGAGTTTCAGACTTGGAAAATTTCGAACTAATATTTTTGGGAATAAGGTGTATTTGATTATGGTGTATTTTAATGAGAAGCAACTTAGCTGCTTATAATTTTCTGGGCTGGATTAAGTGCAAGTAAGTCTAGAATAACAGAGGGGTTTTTTGTTTGTCTTTGCTTGGCCCAAACATGCTGGGAAATGATTTGCTGCTCCAGAGCTAAAGGCAATACAGTAACCACTCTGGCCTGTGTTTATTCCTGTTGAAATATTACTCAGAACCTTACAATTATCTTAACATCAAATAAGTCTTTTTCATCTGTGAACACATTGTACAAAAGGAGTTTGTTTATACACAATTTTGTGCTTTCTTCCTCGTCTTTACATTTTAGTCTACTCTATTTATATTAATTTTCTTAAGAAGATACTTGAAATCTGCAAAGGAACAAAGAAGGACACATGCCAAAAGTTTGCCTTCAACACGTGTTTTTTTAGTTGGTGTTAATTTTTGAGCCATTATTCAAGCAGCTGTCCAGGTCAAGAGAGTTCAAGCATGCATCTTCTGTGCCACTTGCACTCCATGGCTGCAGCGAAGGAAGTCTCTGCAAATTATTAAGCATTTGGCAGTGCCTTCTAGTTGTATTAGGTTATAACTGCAATTGCATGATTAAGAGGAAGTGACAGGTAAGCAAAATGAGAACAAAAGTCTCGTGCTGTTAGAAGCAAATGTCACCGTGTCATACACATTGCACGCATATACCGGTGCTCTCTCTGAAAATACATACAAGAGGAGGAAAAGAGGAGAGAGGGAACTTGTGTGTTTATGGGTGTGTTCTCATGTGTGTTTGAACAGTTTGTGTGTTGTGTACATTGATGTTTAGCTCAGGTATGTGTCTGTTTCCGTGTGTGGAAACCAATGCACCCATGGAATTGTGGCACAGGTTGTAATATTGTGCTGGAGATGGAGCACAGTGGTGCCTTTGTACAGCCCGCTGGTCTGTTTGACTTGAAGGTTTATGTACAGGCTTTTTTATTTTTCCCCAAATTAACTGATTTCTGGAAAAGTAATCATCAAATTTTAAGGGTTTTGCTTCTCAGGTTACTTACAAACCCCAAATGAATCCAATTAAAATATGAATATTGTGACAAATTACTTCATTTATAGCTTTGTTTTTTTAATTGAGTAGTCTTTATGTATGTTGTAATATTTTAGAATGACATTTTCCTAATTACAAGTTCTACAACTAAGTAAGGGTGTTTTCACAAACACTCAGTGATTGTGACCCTTAGCTTTGTAGATAATGGTCTGTAATATATGGATGGGGATAGAAATACCTCTAGCTGGCATCTAAAAAGCAAAGTGTTTTCTGGTTAGGCTCACAGCTGGGAGTGACACTGAGAGGCAGAAGCATGACAGCGGGTTTTGGGATGCATGAAAGAAAGTCAGACTGTATAAGGCCCTGACCAAAGTAAGTGTCTGGCTTGGCTGGGGAGAACAGAGGGCTGTTCATCTGTTGTTTCAGGATTAGTCCTGCCAAGCCTACAGGCTGCTTTCAAAATGTCTTCCCTTGGTGAAGACCAGGAGGTAACTCATATTTTTCAGAGACATTACAGAGGCAGGAGATGGTGAGGTTTAATGGGGACCCCACCATTACATTGCCAGTTGAGATCTGAGCTGAGTGTGCAATAGGACAATTTGGTGCTATTGGTTTTCTGCTTGTGTCCTTATATCTTGGTATTTTAACTAAGCGGGAGAAGATGAGGAGGGCTGTCATACTGCCAGCCACTGAGCAGGGGTGTGACACCTTATATTCTAGGGTATTACTTGTGGTTTTGGCTATTCCATGTTATTCTGATGGCAGTCTATATTCCAGTCATCTGTATGTGCGTATGGATGTCAGTGTAGTCCCACATAGCAGGGTTTGGGGTTAGGAGGATAGCCCACTTCATACTTTTATAATATCAGACTTATGCACACATATACACCATATATGAATGGAAGTAAAAACATGAAAAAGCAGAGATTGCACACTGAGTGTTGAAAAGTGAAACAGTGTTCAGGCGATAACATCACCTGAGTGACATTAATTACCCTGTCTGTTCCTAACCACTACTGTCATATAATATTAATGATTGCATTCACAGGGAAAGGAGGAGCAGGCTTTAATACTGGGAATTCACGAGATGCTCTCTGAAATCCTGAAGATAAGGCGAATTTTCCATTCTTGAAATTCCACTGTTAAGTGCATTTAGAAAATATGTAGACTAGCTTGAGCCTCTCTTGTTGAATTTCACAGATATAAAATGAAAATGTCACTCAGCTCCTTCATTACCCTATATGGAGGCTAAATCTGTACATATAATATCATTCAATCATAAGTGAAGGAGGTTTCTTGCAGCAGTAACAGCACTCAGAATGCTGCTGCTAGATAGGACATTTTCATTTCTTTGTATTTATAGTAATAAACCCCCCAAAAGACAGAGACAACAGCCCGAATTTTGTGTGCTTAATATGTGTGAAAACGAATGAGAAAGAGCTGTTTCTTTCACTTCACTTCCAAAAAAATTATCTTCTTAAAAATGTTCTTTTTTGAGTTTTCTAATGATATGATCAAAAAACCAAGACTGATGAAAACTCAAATGGCCAAGGTGAAAAATCTTCACTAATTTCTTTTCCTTGAAAAGATACTGTGGATACCTAGTACTGCATGTGTGTTTGCAGATGATTTGAAACTCATGTGAGTGCCTGATTTTGAGGCATAAGAACTGGTCAGCCAGGCTGTCAGGGATCTGTTTCTCATTGCAGTTGAACTTGGTAGCTGAGCTTCTCTTTATTTCTGCACAGCTGTCTGACTCTGTAACTTCATATCTTGGGATGTTTTATTAAGATTGTACAAGAGATGTGTACCTTTCTTTTCTAGCAAGCATACCTGTACAAGTCAAATATTAATGCCTAGGGTATTCTGTAAATAGAATTCATAATTCTGCTCTGAAGTAACTTTCTGTGAAACCATTTTCCACTCTGTTTCTTAGAGAAAAACAAATATGTAACAGAACTCTGAGACTCCTTTCCAATATTTCATTTGCTGCCTTTCAAACGTCATCATGGGAACAATGAGACAAGAAAAGAATCTTTTCTTCCTTCAAGGTCTGCAGTGAACAGTGTAAAGCCACGCACAATGGATTTGGAAGAAGCTTTATATATTATGACAAGTGAGTGTATCTCCAGGGTGCTCTGCTGTTGTGGATTGTAGTTCTAAGCCACATCATCTATTAAGTCACTGAATATGGTAAAATTTCTCAGGTTCTTGGAAATGAAAAGCAGATGAAAATACCCCCATGACTCAGTCCTTATGAATGCAATGAAATAAGTTTATCAGCCTAAATTGTCCCTACTAATCAACAGTGTAAGCTTGCAGTGATAGCCTCTGTAAATCTGCAGAGCTTTGGGACTGTCCTGGGTGGAAGGAGTCAACTGACAGCTTTAGGGTCACGTTCTCAATATGAGTCTCAAAATGTTCCAGCTGAAAAAAAGAAAAGGCATATGTAGTCATTGCTCGTGGGGAGGTGTTCATGTGGTTGGAAAATGCATGATTATAAAGCTGCTTCTACAGAGAGGGAGAATTACTGGGTTTGGAGGTGTTTTTTTTTTTTCCTTTTTTCATCCTCTCCTCTCTCACAGTTTCTCTTTTCTTATTAAGCCCTGAAATTCAGCCTTTCAAAATTTGTCATGCCAACCAAAGCCAGGGATGGCTCTGCGGCTATACTATTTCTGTCATGCTGGCAATGATTTAGTGTTGACATGCCTGCACTGATGTACATCCATACATTTTTTCATACCTTGCTTTTCAGCACTGAATAAATAATAGTCTGATAAATATGCCTCAAATGAGGAAACGAGCTGCCTTCTCAATGATAACCAGAGGCCAGTTATGCTGTCAGTACTTTAACTATAACACCTGGCATCCAAGGGATAATAAATACTTTCTTTAATCTTTTCTTAATTTTCTGTCAGTGTGTGTGTGCTTGTCTGGATACTTTTCATACCTGTGATCTACTTCTTAGATTATGTCCTTAACTTCTCAAGTTGTATTTTGTTAATCAGCTTTCACAGGAAAGAGACACATTTCATAACAATAAAAAAAAAAAAAGAAAAAAAAGAAAGGGATTGCCAAGTTAATTAAAGTTGAGAAAAAAAAAAGAACATGCAGCAGCTTGACTAGGCACAGAAAGTGTAGAGAAAAACCAGTATCAAATATGAGAATTATTATTATAAAAATGCATTGCATGAATCAAAGTGGTTCATCATTAAAGCATTCCTATGTTGTTTTTTTTTTTTTTAATAAGCAGTTTGCTTAATAAATAAATAGATTTTCTACTAGGAAAATCTTCCTTATAAGGAATCTTCCCCATGTCCATTTAGGTACAGTGCCTTCCAAGAAGGAGTCGTAATTCCTGTCCTGTCAAAGTTTACTGCTGGTTTTGGGTAGTCTTAAAAAGAGGTGAAAGAGTGAAAAACAATCGAGTTTTTTGCAGTTAATAACACCAGTAAATGGCAGACTGCTAAACTCAGTGCCTGGACCTTATCTTGGTAGAGAGGGAATACTTGGAGAACTGAACTTCCAAAAATTTCGAGGTCATATGGTTTATGACTATACTAAAAGATCTATACAAGGAGCTGCAGAAAGGGAGGGACTGAAAAGCCTGCGAGGAGCAGACTGGGGGTAATTCCCAGTGTGTCTCATGTCACATTGCTGCAAGACACAATCCCCAGCAGGAAAATGCCCTGCAGATGCCATAACTTGCTTCAGCACATGACATCCAATTTTGCAAGGTCCGATGACAGGCACGGAATTAACTTGGTCTGCTGCCGTAGGCATGCCTGGGAGCTGCTTACCAGTTCCAGCAGCATGTCAAGATATTTGCCCCATCTTTTATGAAAGAAAAATAGCCGTCAGCACTGGCATTTGAAAGGGCACCAATAAATTCAGGTAGAAGCTGAACAGTCATTTCAGTAGTTTCCCTTGTGTCTGAAGTTAAATGTTATGCCAGGTTTTTTTGTTAAACTCAAGTCTCTGAAGACAGGGATTTTCACGACATTCATTAAGGTCCTATTTAAATTAATACAAAGCCAACACAGTGAATTAGGGGAAATAACTGGGTATGTTTTTGTTGTGTGTAAAATTCTATAGGTGAAACTTAGTTCTTAAATGATGTGATGTGACTGAGAAGTCCTATGAAAATTTTTTGGTTTCAGTTTTACAGGACTGTTCTGTAAAAGGTTGCACCATGGAGATGCTTTGTAGAAGAGTCTATCCTCAGATAACTATTCCTGTAAGTGCAATTACTTTTTTTCTCTAGATCACTCGCATATAATTTGCTCTTATTAGATGATTTATTTTATTTTTGGAAAGTCAAGGCTCTTATCCTAAAGAATAATGCGAAGTAATCCAAGAGAAGACCTCGTAAACCTTCTTGCATCCACCTGAATGAATTCTGATTAGGAACCTGCGCAGTGATGTTATCCTGATTGGTGGGAAATTGGTGAAGGAAACAACCAATTTTCAATCAACGTAATTGGTTGCTCAGGAGGTTTGAAATCTCAAGAAAAAAGCATTGCATCTTCTGCAGCTGTGTTAAAAGATTTTTCTGGAATAGCAAATAAATTGTTGATAAGAATTGCACATTTGCAAAAATATTTACATTTATGAGTAGTTTGTAGAAAATTCACATGACATATTTGTAAAATCACTGATGTTATAGGCTTTTCTGTCATTATTGAAGCTTAGTGAATCCAAATTCTATAAAAGACATTAAAAAAAAAAAGTTCAACCTGCTGCTCAACAAAGAAGCCTCTTGATTGACTTCTATAGTTTCTGAATACATTTTTGTTTGTTTGATTGTTCTGTTCTGTAATACAAATCCACAGTAGAGTGGTACCCAAAGTAAAATGGTACCCCCATTCAGTCCATCTTCACCTGAGTGTTAAGAAATGCTGTCTAAATGACACCTTCATCACGTAGTCTCACATGTGGTTGACAGTGGTGATGAGCTCGAGCAGAAGAGCAAATGCTAAAGGAAAAGCATTCCTATGGCTTCTAACCTCTGTGACAATATGGTCGGCTCTTGAGCTGGCTATAAATCCATCCAAGTCCAAAAAGTCAAAGTGTCTGCACCAGTTTACTCAGCTGGGAACTTTGGCCCAATTAGCAAGTCATCATGCATTTTGTATGTATGGTCTGATGTTTTCTAGTCTGGCATAAGTAAACTAAGAAAGAGTGTATTTCCCATACAAAGCCAGAGTAACTCTTAACCGGTTTTTGATATGTTTTAAAGATCATTGAGGAAGAGAAAAGGATCTTTTATTAACCAGGTCAGGCTGAATTGGTGCTGCTGAAGTATTTTTTGCTTAATATCTGCCTGTGAGTTAAAGGTATCCCAGAGCCACTGCCTTAAAGAAGGTGGCTGCTTCACTGCAGTAAAGCTGGGCAGCACAGCTGAGCTTGTGGTGCCGTGTCTGGCTGAGACAAAGACAAAACACAATGGCACAGATTTGCCCCTTCCCTGAATTGTGACATTGCAATTATTGTCCACCTCCCAGAGCAGAGCAAAGCTGGATACACATGGCTGTATGCACATATCCTCTGCATTCTTCCACCTCAAATTCTTCTCCCTTAAATCAGACAATATGTGGAATGGCCGTGGTGTAACAGGACATAAAACATTCTTGCTTGCTGTGCTTCCCAAGCACTTCCCTTATCACCTTGAGCTGTCCATTCAAGTGTAAAGAGAAATTTCACTACCCACCTTCTAAAATTATAGTTTCTATCTATTAAAAGAAAGCAGCTCAAAGTCCTTTTGAGAGGATAAATAGCACAGAATGCTTTGATTCATATCTGTGAGCTGGAAATTTCACACATCAAGTAAAACACCATGAATACATCATTATTTTGACAGCTTTGTGAAAAAGGAGGCAAGAGGAGCTCATTGCATGGATTTAATTTCTGAAGTTTCACAGCTTTGTGTTTTGCAAAAGAATTGAATCCTTCCAGCAGTGCAGAGCAGGTGGTAAACCGAAGGGCAAAGGAGGAATACTGTCAAATCTCATACTTGGTGTGCAAGCACCCACCAAGGGCTTCCAAGGCAGCTCCTGTGTCTCTCACCTTCTCAGGATAAGTATTTTGTCTTTTTTTTCCAGGCTTGGCACTTCTCCAGCTGCACGGGAGGGTCACAGAAGAGAGTAAGTTAAATTGCCAGAACTGAGTTTCCCACCCAGACTGCCAGAGGTGAAAGGAAAGAGCTTCACTTTCCCCACCAGAGGACAGCTGGATGCCCCCAGCACTTTGCCACCCAACAAAAGGAGTTTCGTGGGCTGGTGTTTAGGTGAGATGAAAATCTTTCTGTAGATACTGGGGACAAATGTGTTTGTTTAGCCTGAAGGTGAATTGAAGTGAAAAGTGTCATGAATAAGGAGTAATATCCCAGCTGCAGTGAAGGACTATTTATGTTGAGGTAAGTGAAGGGAGACTCAAGGGTCCCTTGTTTCTCTGAGCAGTTGTCGGGGTGCTCACTCAGAGCCAACGGCTCTATTACGGCCAGCCCAGATGCCGCGACAGAGTTTGCGAGGGTCAGACCGCGAGCAGCGCAGGCAGTACTGACTCCCGTGGGTTCTTGTCTTATCAGGGGCTCGGGTGAGCGATGGTAATTCAACAGGCAGTGGAACGAAAGGAGGAAACAATTCCAGATGAACAGAGGGTTTATTACAAACACCTCTCCAGCCCGGGACTGTTTGGGGGGGAGGAGGGTGCAGGGGTTTTTTGTCCGAGGGAGTCGGAGGGGGGGCAAAGGGGGTGGTCAGCCGCTGCCAGCCAACCAGGGCAAGTTGCTAGGGGACCCGGGGGTGGGAGAACATATTTTGGGCTAATCAGGAGAGAGTGGGAGGGGTTTTACAAAGGCGGGAGAAATAACAGACAACTAACCGTGTGCCGCATAACAGGTGCAGGAGTCATGTGAGTTAAACAAAGGAACAATCGGGGGGTGGGGTACAGAGAACCCAACGAGTACAAAATTATACAAAGCATAACTGATTAAATTAATACACTGCCACAAGCAGTAGTACCCTCCCATGTTCTCATGTCCCTTTGCAAAGCTTGCCCACCCAAATATTTATGCATCATGTTTGTGGAAAGCCATTTTAGAACACTGAGGACATTGAACTGTTTTTATTCCCTTTGAGTCATGGATTTGGATCTCTCTTTCTAATCATGAAATGAGAGTTCTATTCGTAGAAAGCAAAGAATGTTTTCCTCTCCTATCCCATGACTCCAGACCTGAGCCTTTACAAAAATTAAAGGTACATGCATATATTTGGATAGGATTTTTAACATAACACTGTTCCTCTTTTGTTCTCTTTTGCCTTAATTACCTGTTCTCCATGACCTGATGCAGTTTAGGACTGTAGGAAGCATGTACTTTCTTCTGGAATAGAAACCTGACTTTTTTTAATCTTTGTCATTGACATAAAAACACCTGGAATGTTAATGGTGATATTTCAATACTTTTGCTTCCATGGTCAGGAGAACACAGGAATTGCAAGGATAATGCAAAACCATAATTAAAGCTAAAAGTAAACTGAGAGTCTGTCAAAGCTCAGAAAACTTTCCAGAAAAGTTCACATTTTTATGGACTTGTTATTTTGTACAAATCTATTTTCATCTTTCCTGTCACATCTCCAAACCTTTCTGTAAGGAATCACCATCTTTTTCTCCCCTAATTTAAATTCTGCTCTATCTGTTTGGAATATTAGGTATGCCTTAGCAGTAAAATTATTTTAATGATGTGGCTGAGTGCTCGTATATATTCAGGCAAGCAAACATAAAATGGTCATTCTTTATATTAGGGGTCTATCTATAGTTTAGAAAAGGTAATAAATGATAGATTGAAAGCATAGGTGGCTCAAGTAGTAGATGGTGAGTATTACAGAGGTTATTAGCTCATCAGTTGAAGGTGCCACAGATGGCTGCAGGCCAGACTTGGAAGCCACCTGCAAAATGGCTGGACTCTGTAACAACTGATTTACTATATACTAACTCTTTATCAACTCTTTATAAAATATATATGTTTGGCACCCAAATGACAAGTAGGACTGTAAAAAGAGATGTAAAATTTCCTTATGAATGGCAGTATACTTGCTCTTATTTTAGTTTATATGTGCAATAGGATTTGTAAGGGTTCTGATGTCACCTGAGATTCAGGTCTTGTTTTCAGAAGTGGCACTACGCAGTGACTGCCTCATTTCTAGACAGGATTAGACCTCTAAATCTCCTGAATAGTGTTGAATATGTTGCTGTCTGTTTCATTTACTGTTAGCCAAATGTCCATTTTAAGCCCACAGCTTTTCCTGCAAAGTGTGTATGTATGTGTCTGCTTTACCAGAAGCAGCAATGGATGTAGTGGGGGAGCAGCAGGGGTGGCAAGGACCCCCCTTGTCTCAGATTCCAGTACTGTTCCATAATGATCACCCTCTTCCTGGACTCCAGGATAAGAGTGAAGCTAATAACTGCATTATCTCCCATGCCTTTCCCTATGAAGCTGAGGAGGCTTAGGTGACTGTGGAAGGATTTGGGGTATCTCATCCTGCAAACAGCTGCTGCAATTTGCCGTAGTAGAAGAACTGCCAGAACTGAGGCAGGTAGGGACCTTCCAGGGCCCAAGCAGAACTAGATGTGCCACAGCCACTCCTCAGAGCAGTCTGGTAGCTGTTGTGAAGGTAGGGAAAGAGACCACTGCTTCAGCTTGTTGCAAAGTCCAGTGCTCTACTGCTAACAAGTTGTTGACTTTTTTTTTTCTTGTGAAATATAGCAGGGTTTTGTAACTTAAGCCTGTTATTTCTATCTTGTCTACCCTGGAAGCAGAGAATAAATTGCCCCCTTCCTTTTTCCTGCAGCCTTTTATGTAGATGATTACTGCTGTTGTATCTCCTCTTACTTTTCTGTCTACTTTAGTGGTTGTCCTTGTTTCATGGCTTCATTTGTTACAATCAGCAGGAAAATTCCCTTACATGAAGTGGTGTTGGATCAGAACCTTTGCTAGATAAAGCTCTGTATTGAAAACATCATTGTAATAGTTCAAACGTTACCTACTGGGATGACAAGCACGTACTATTTAAAATTGTGCTTAATGGCCAACAATCTCATTTGGAATAAAGAAGGGTTATGTCCAGGCTGCTTATAATCATTATTTCTCCTTAGTTTCCCACCCCTAGTTTTTCTAGCTATTCTACTGATGATGTTTAATCACTGTTTGTGATTCCTTACTGTAAACACTGTAATTTTTAAAAATTATCATAAAGCTTTTATTCTAAGCTTCTATTCTAAGCTTCTATTGACCAGGGATGGGAAACCCAGCATAAGAATGCAGAAAGCTACAGTGCTGAGACTTGTGAGTTTTGTTTACTAATAGAGTTGTTTGTCATTAGGTGTTTCCAATAATGGCTCTAGAAAGCATTGAGTATTTTTATGTCTTCCCTTCAATTTATAAATTCAATTTACCAGAGAGTAAGAAAACAAAGATATGGAATGGTCTAAATATTCATGGGTAGCTTTACTGATTTTTTTTTTTTTTCTGTCTAGGGTCTTCTCTTCTGCTTCATGTAGGCTTAGATTTTCAGGGAAAAAAATCTGAATAAATCCAAAACCATTTCACTTTCTTATTTTCTTCTGCATTTTTTTTCATAACACAGAGAAACAGGGAATAATTTCAAAGCAAATGACAGGGCTAGAAGTTTTGGGGCAAAAAGTTTAAGGATCCCTGACGATAGGGCACTTTTCTCTTGGCATGGCTGTGTAGAAGAGAGAGGTTGCAAAGGGCTCTTTTACTTATTCAGTCTGTGATCTGTAAGGTCTTTGTGGTCTCTGGAGTATGAGAAGATGTGACGAGATACTGCTACAAGGAGGGATTCAAACCATCATAGCTAAAATTCAGGAGTCACAAGATCAGTTTTCCTTTTTGTACAAATGTTCTTTGTTTTTGTAGAGATATCAGTAACCTATATACTATTTTAGGTGAGCACATAGATAGCTATTTTCTGAAGAGAACTTCTACCTTTATCCTCAATGTGAAAAGCAAATTTTTCTTAGTCCTGGAGAGTTCAGGAGAACATCAGGCTGAACAAGTTTATAGGCCAAGCTGGGCATGGTTGCCTCTTGCAAAAACACTAAATAAAGACAATTCTGAATACTGGAGTAAAAGTTATAAAAAGTGGTTATTTAGATTATGGTCCACAGTCTTTATGTGACAAGAGCTGCTGAGAATAGATTCATATTTCCAGAACTAGGCTCAAGTTGCCTTGGGATAGGAAGATGGAGGAGAGTTTTGCTAATTTCCTTCGTTCAGAGCTAGTTTTTTCTTCTGCACTTTTAGAAATTCTCATAAGCATAGGTGTCTGAGATATTATATGGGTTGCCAAGCTGTGTCTATGAAGCAGAACCTCTTCAGAGCACAAGGTTTGATAGATATTTTAGCATGGTCTCTGAGTTTCCCCCTGCTGAGTCATTCAGGAGGCGAATGGTTTGATTTCTGTCTGTAGCCAAGGTGGGTTGCATAAAATCTGTGATGCACAAATTATATTAGACAAGCAGAGAAGATTCTGCTTGTGAATTGATAGTCAGATAACAGGTGTTTTGCTGAGACTTCTCATTTCTCTGCCTTCATCTACATTAAAAAATGTGTAGTAAAGTAATTCAGCAAGAACTGATTTAAGTTCAGGATCATGCAGGTGCCTGAGTAATGGCTAATTATGAGTGCCCACTGGGAACATTTATAAAGATACCTGATGCTGTTGAGACTCTACAGTCCACTAGGACATCAGCACAATGCTAGATGTATTGAATCAAATTTAATTTTATGTAGCTTAGACTGAGATTTCTCCTACTTCACTGGATATGATTACAGTTGATCAGAGGTTTAAAAAACTAAACCAGCTAAAAACATTAGGCTTGTCTTTTATACCTGGCTTGTCTTTACAGTGATCTAGCAGAGGAATATATGCATATTAATGGAAGTGACAATTAGTCCTGTTTTATGCTAAAAAATTCAGAGATGGGGGAGCATTTGGAAGTTATTAGCTTAAGTTTCCCTTGTATATTCACTTTCCTCCAGCCAGATTGACTATGAAATTATTTGGCATGTGTTCTTGATCCTCTGTCATTGATGAATGCCACTTTGTGACATATTTGCATGATATTTTGAGCAGGATAAATGGATGCTTGAGTCTTTTTTGGAGGCTTTGACTTTGGATTTTTTCCAGAAATGTAGTCTTGCTGTTGCTGTAAGCTCACATTGTGAGCGCTATTTCCACACAGTATGGCACAAAGTCCTGGTGTTATGTATTCAGGTTGCCCTTTGCTGTGGCCTGCAACTTCTCTCTGCCTGCTATGCAAGCACTGAAAGAAGAGGGGATGTGAAACCTCAACACTACCCCCTCTTTTCATGGTTTTCTGGGTAGGGTGTGAGAAACGTGCAAAACGAGATCTTTAAAGATGCACAGTTGCATGTGAGGAGAGCAAAACTGTCCTTCCTTAAACATGGAAGCTGTTAAATATATGTAGCTGGAGAGAGTCCTGCTATGTCTCCTGCATGCTCACCCAAGCACCAAGTGGCATCTGTCCCTAAAACTAACTGATATCTGTCTGACTGTTTATGACTCTTGTGCCACACTCATTATTTATTTAATGAAACGTCCCAGTGAAGCAGAAGAGCCATTCATAAGCCCCCGACAACAAACAATCATGAAAATTGCCTTTGAATTTCCCTAATTTGCTTGTAAGAGTCAGAACAATGGAAGAGAATAATTGCAGTTATTAAAAGAAATTGCTGCAGGCAAAATATAACCCATTTTAAAACTCAAATCCAGAAAAACAGAAAGGGGTGCAAATAGGAACACCCACCCAGTAAGATGCCTCACGTTCCCTACCTCCTTTTCCTGTGTAATGAGAGACTTCCCAGTGCTGTTTTGTTTAGCACTGTCATTTAGGAGGAGAATCAGAGCATTTAGTATCAGCACAGTCAAGCTGTGTGTGGCAGCGCCTCGCCTGGCACAGGCACTCAAGAGCTGTTTTCTTCCCATCTGCATCATGCCGGTGAAAAAACTTCCCTCTCTGGAAAATAAGTGTGTTGGGAACCAGCTGGAGGAAAACTCACTCTAGCATCAACCACTCTATGGAGAGGACTGTAACTTCTCCCTGGGCATGAAGTAGAATGCTTGTGAAACTAAGAGGCTTTTCCAAACACACCTGGCTTTTGGCATCACATCAGCCCTAACAAGATGTTTTCTTCAGACATTTAGAGACAGATTTAAAGAATTCGGATTCCTAAAGGTGTGTCTGTAAGGCTCTGGAGATTCCTGAGGGTGCAGACCCAGTTGACTTAGCACATGGAAGGAGGCGGTGAACTGCTGTGTGCACTTGGCCATACAGAAAATCCCTAAGCCATGGCAGAAACAATCAGGGCTTTGACTTTTGTGTGCCTGACTTCCCTGTGCAAGTAGGAGTCCAGCTCTTCCACCAGTTAAACACTGCAGCACTAAGCAAAGTGGTGCTTAAGTACGTGCAAAACTTGTCCATCAGAAACCAGATAGCATTGTAAGAGGAATCTGTGCCTCATTCAAACTGCTTTTGTCCTGGACAATTCAATAGAGCTTTGTCCAGTATAACTGAGCACGGGGGTAACTCTCATCCCTGAGTACAAATGAAAAGTGTTTGGCTCTCCCACTTTTGTATAAGAAGATAACAGAACAAAGGATGACTGCAATTTAAGGGCATGAACCCTCATTTTCTCTCCAGTCCACCTAAATAAAAGAGAATTTCTTGTTGGCCTGTGATATTCCCTTCTGCAAGTCAAGGCCTTTTCAGTTCCCACTGCAAGTAATGGCAGTTTACTCACAGGTTTTTTAGCTGCATGTGATATCCAAAATTGGCTGCTTTGTTGTAATGAAAAGCAGCCTGCCAACACGGAGGTCCTTCCAAAGAAGCCTGGCTATTGTCAGAGAAGAGAAAACAACTGTGGTAATATCCTGCATTGCTGTTTCACTTCATGCTTCGCCACAGGAGCAAAGCAAGGCAGCAGAGACCACTGACAAGTGTTTACAAAACGTGGCTCTCTGACAAAAATGATTGTCAGGCAGTGACTATAATAAAACTTTAGCACGAGATAGTGGGTTTTCTTGGTTTTTTGTGCCCAGGCAGCTGGCAGTCTTAATTGGTCTGAAGAAATAGAAACAGAATTTCATTTTCTTCTCTTGTTATTTGGGGATGTGAATCATTCAGCATTTTAACTCCATGACTCCCTGCCTAATTTTCCTTTATCAAAGTAAAGGTGGATGGAACTTCCTTTTAGTTGCCTTTCTGTACACATTGAATAAATCCACTAAATATCTCTGGTTTGCATTGATTCAATGTGAATAAAATTTAAACTACATCCAGTGTTGGAAGTTATTTTTCCAGGTAAGCAAAAAATGTTAAATATAGTTTGTTTGTTCAGTGTTATTCAAGGGAAGCTGATAATCTGTACTCGTGGCAATTGTATGCTCTCAGGCACCTGGTATGATTCTTGGGTCTACTCCATGGAGGGCCAGGAGTTGGACTTGGAGGATCCCTGTGAGTCCCTTCCAACTCAGAATGTTCCTTCTTTCTATTATTTTAAACAACTTTTGTAAATCCAAATTGACACCTCCATTAACACTGGGGAATATTAGTTCAAATCTATGGCAATCTGAGGCTGATTTAGGAATACGGTAGTATTTCTTGTTCTTATTCCAGTTTGCTGAACTATGTTGTTGGCTTGGATGTTTTTACTGTATTTTGGTCTCACGTGTGGTTTTTATGGTATTTAATTTCCTTAAATATCTTGGCACAGATGATTTGACACAGCAAGTAAGCTCAACAAATCACCAACAAAATATTTCCTCTTTTCTGGATAATTCCTGTAGTTGTGCAGACAGAAAGATAAGGAAGCTGGCAGAGAGACTGTATTTTGGTCTGTACTTCTACCCCCTCTCCTTTTTACTCCGGAATGGCATTTCTAGAGTTATTGGACCTGTTAAAAGTGAGCAGAACTAAATAATGGAAGAATATTGTTGCAGGCAAAGATTACTCTGTCATCCTTTCCATTTCTATAAGAACCTTTACTGATTTACTTGCCAAGTGAAGGCAGACTTTCTTTTCTCTCTCGCTTTTATCATTTGATCAGACAGCTTCACTGTGGGACCACGAAGGCACGTGGGAAAGTCAGACTGCAGACTCACACCTTGTTTTCCTGAATGCACTAGCTGGGTGATCCAGAGCTGTTATTTGGAGCTTCAAGCCACAGTTAGATTCGTTATGAAGCTGTTCAGTGAATGTCTTTCTGCAGAGTGTAAGTGTTCCTCTGCATGTAAAGTGAGAGGTGCTAAAGGGTGGTGGCTGCTAAAATTCACTTTGTGTTGTACAGGGGTAGAAGATTAAGCAGAGGCAGCTCAAACACAGCAGTAGGATGTTTTTAGTCTCAGGAAGAGCAGTTCACAGTGTGTGTGATTATTCTTAAAGGGAGGCAGTTTGAAGTGTGCAAGGTGGTAGTTCATACATGGTACAAATCAGGCAAAATATTTCCCAGTAACATTGAATTTAGGGACTGGTATGGGAAACAAGAACAAGCTTTGGACACCTTGGAAATTCTTATCTCACCTTTCATAGCAGTGGTCGTTTCTATAAAAGCATTTAACAAATATTTTATAGCAAATAAAAGCAGTTAGAAAGCAAATGCACCCCTCTATGTCTCCCCATACTAATGGATTCACCAGATTCTCTTCAAAATTGCAGCCTGATGCATGTTACTGCTTCCACTGCACCTCAAGTTACAGCTCTTGACCTTTAAATGTTAAGAATAATAAAATTTGTTATTAACAAGTAGTCAATTTAAAAATAAATGCCCCTCTGGTAGAACTAAGAAATAATGTTTTGAAATACTGCCACCTTCTGATCAGTCCGGGATGGAGAACTGAGTTATTAGGAACTTAACAAAAAATTTTTATCAACTGTAATAATTCCGTTCTTTGTTTCATCATGATAGAGCCTTGTTGTACTATTTGATTTGCAAGGCTAACTTCCACTGAGACTACATAAGTGAGGCTACATATACAGTGATGTAAAGAGATGAGGAAAATGCTGTGTGATTTACAAGTGATGGGAGAGAGAGCAGCACACTTGTTTGAAGTGAAGAAAAGCACTTAAGCATATTATATGTGAATTTCAGGATTTACAAGCACAGAGCCTATGCTTTAAGTTACATAAGCATTAAATGCACTACAGAGTTGCAGCTAAAATGTTTCTATGGCCTGCACCTGATGTTAGTCTTTCATTAGTCAGAAAAGCTGACTTCCCTCTTCTCTCTCCCTGTTACTCTTCTTCAGCACCTGTCTCTGACATCAATGTGTCCATGAAGGGTTATTTTTTTTTACCATTTTACTTTGTTAACATTAGATGTTACTTGTCTGCATACCACTTTTGTGTATATTTTAATTATCCAGATGGCGTTTTATGTGTCCAGTCCCATGTCATTATTATATTACTTAAACTTGGCAGTGATTCACAGAAATAACTTTCCCCAAGCTGGCTTTTTCTTACAAAGTTCATCCAATTCCAGCTTTCCAAATGTCCTTTGTGCTGTGGTAATATGTATTGTGTACTTAAATGGCTTGCATATAATTTTTTATTCCCTTGATAGGAAAAGCTAGTTTGACAAAGAAAATGTTTAAAAGAAGTAAAAATTGATGCAAAACCTAAGCTAACGGTGTCCTTAAACTTATAATTTAAAACTCTCCAAATTTAGCTTCTTATATTTCCTTGAATTCACTTGAATTCATCCAGGTTTTTTGTTGGGGTTAAGTGAGGTGGGGATATCTGTATCACATTCCCACCTGTGAGATTCTAATCGACCAGGGTGATGCCAAGGTTCTGACTGCACTGCGTTTTCTCAAAAGGGTGCAAATAAGATTTGTTTACATTGTAGACAGAGAGGCTTTTTCCACAGTAGAATGGATATTTTGAGATGGTTGCTGAGAAAGAGTATCCCTTCTTGAAGTGTTATTTGGGATGGTTACAGGACAGCAGCAAAGGGAGAGTGTGACTCATTTTGAAGTCACAGAGCTGCTGTCTTGTGAATCCATCCCATATTATAACTTCACCTTGGTAATACTTTAAATTACTATGTGATTTCAACCTAAGTTTAGAGAGGAGGAGTCTTGACCGTGCTGAGTTTCTCCATGCTTTTCTGAAAATATTAGGTCAAGAAGAGGATTCAAACCTTATCAGTGCCCCACTAAAGAGAAATACTGCAATTTGAGCTTAACTCTATGGCTGTACACCAGGGGATCCACGAGCTAGAGAGATGGGCTTAGTGAAAGAACTCAGAAATATCACAAACTCTTCTACTTGTGTAATTACTTGTATGTTGGCTTTGATAACTCCAAAGCAGGTAACATGGCTGGGTTTCAGCAAAGCAGCTGAATCGTGTAGCAGGATTTGCACTGCAGTCTGGTAATGGCAGGTGAATGTCAAACTGCTATGCACAGAGGGGAGTGCCCTGGAGATGGAACCTCTTATGACCTTCAGCATGCCTGTTTTGTAATTAAAAAATGAAAATAAGAATGGTTTTCTCATCAGAAAGGTGAATAGTCTTGACTCATGAACTTTTGGAAGCACATGAAGCTTTGCTGCCATCCCAAAATGTGTATTTCCCTTCCTGGTTTCTAAATATGTTTTTCTTGTTTCAGCTTAATGTAGAACCCTCTCTTCTGCTGAACAATAGAAATTTCACCTCTTCGGTTTCAAACAAGGGACTATCCCATAGCAGAGTGTTAGAGCTTCTTCACAGAATCTGCTAAATGCAAATGACAAGCCACACAGCAAGATTTGATAGCAATCTGCAAGTGTTTTTAAAACAGATCTTAACCATATGTACAGTGTACCACTTCTGCTGTTGTATATGGAGCTCAGGAGAAAGCAAGTAACATAATTGCCTTCAGCAAAATTGTCAAACAAGGAAACCTTTTAAAACTACATAGAAGAGGGAACATAACGAAAGCCCTGGAAGGAAGAGGCTAAGAGAAGGAAAAACTGGCAGGGAATATTAACATATACTTTTAACTAGTCTTTTCACAGAGAGGAGAATGACCCAGAGGCTTGACTGCTGTAGCTCTTTTTTTTTTTTTTCAGTAAAAAAATTTGTGGCTGCTGCTGTGTAGAAAAGAAATGCTTATTTCCCATGTGTTATTTTACATTTCAGTTTGGACAAGCAAGAGGAAGCTTTATTTAGCCTGTTGAGTCCAACCCCACAGTAACGGAGCACATAAAACTTTCAAGAAGTGAAAGGCATGCTGAACTCACCTTTCAGATAGTTTTCAGGATAACTCCTTGGCTGTTATATCCATATGTCATAATAGGCAAAAATTATTAGAAATTATTTGCTACAGTGTGCAATCATATTAGCTCCCAGGGACCTTTTAGACTGGATTTATGAAGAGAGATATTTCCTGAGTGTTTTTCCTAAAGAAACTACATATTCCAGGGCAAATCAAGTTTTTATGAAATAAGGACTCTGAGTTTAAATTGCTGACTGATACCCAAGGGGTAGTGAGTGCATCCTCCAGGGGCAATTAGGGATAACTATCTGCAAGGGTGTTGCATCTTGCAGCAATTCCTGCTGGAAGCGAGAGGATATTTTTTTGCTTTATGGCATGTGCAGATGTTGCTGAGTAGCAGCCACTTTGGTTCCCTTCCTGCAGAAGCATTGTGGAGAAAGGGCTTAAGAGTGAGAAGAGTTTTAAAATCTTCCATCTGGGTGAGCTGAAAGCTATGAATCAAAATTGTCTTTGGGTAAGGAGAGGTGATGGTCTTTTGGGCCTTACGGTTTAATGGAAACCTGCAAAATTTAAAGAAATGTCAGTTACTGTGGTAGTTGTATGCATCAGAGCTCTGCGCTACCGTGTGGGTGTTTCCAGCTGTTATTTACTTGTGGAAAGTGCACTTCATCCCATTTTTCACTTCATCCTAATTTTCACTTCAGTCCTTGTCTGCTTGTGTTGTAAGGCAGCACAAGCACAGCACCTTAGACAATTCACAGATGATATGAAAGAGAAAACTTTTCTCCATCAGATGTAGGTAGCTTGCTCTGAACATTGAAGATTTACTGTCCCTTTTCTTCTCTTTTCAAGCTGTCCTTGCTGTTTGAGGAAAAGTCTTGCAAGAATCTGTAAATGCCATCTATCCCGTGTTTTAACCAGATGCTAAGTTCTCATCTGCCCCGGATGGGCTCAGGTGAACAGTTCTGAATCCACAGACCTCAAGACTGTGGGCAGCCTGAATCCCAGGTAACTCTGTAGAATAAGAGAGTGCAAGACAGCAATGGGCAGGGCTTTAGCCTTTGTCTAGTCATTGTTACTGCAGCCGGGGCAGATAAATTTGTAGCAGTCTGGCTTTTCCTGAAACCCTACTCTGCAATATGAGTGTGATAATCACAGTAACCTGGTCCAGAGTGGTGGGGGAAGGAGTCTGATAGGAAGATTTTAGTACAGGGATGTGTGAATAGAGGAATTCCATAATTAACAATAATGACCAGCACAGGTGACATTTGCTTGTAGTTAATAGCTACTGGTGTGAAAAGCCCTGAGGCAGAGCCTCAAGCTGCTAAGCTAGCAAGTGAATTGCTAGACTATTTGACCTGCAGTTCATTCCTAATATATATGGCATTGCTATGAAAAAACCAAGCAAAATGTTCTCAGCCGCTGCTTGTGGCTGTGTGGGAATACCAGCAATTTTGTAGCTGGGACTGAAGCAGTTTTCTCATTTTGGCAGTCAGCTATGCCCAACCCTTTAGGAGGGTTCAGAACTGTAAACATCACTTGCATCTTCTAGAGGAGAAGCAAATAAAGTCTTATGCATCTGAGAATCTGTAAAAAAATATGGCCAGGTTCTGCAGTAGGAAGAAGATGAAGTTTTCCACCCTTAGGGCCATGAAAATTGACCCATGGTAAGCAGTTTGACTGAAAAACAGTGGTGCTCAAACAGGTGACGGCACCTGGGCCATCCTCTTTCGTAGTGTCTCCCTTTCTGGAGATTCCTTCCCCAACTTTTATAACTAAAATGGATAAAACAAGGTAGATGGTTCTGAATGATTCTGCAGGCAAGAGAAGTGAGGCTAGTGACCAGGTGCTATGGTTTGACACTGGCCAAATGCCAGTCATCCATGAGAGTCACTTACATTCAGAGTAAGGCTGGAAAAACTTCAGAGTTTTGTGCATTGCACTGCCATTCTGGGAAGGAAGAGGTGATAAAATGAATTTTTGGAAGGTTTTTTTAACTGTGCTGTTATTAGGAGGAAGAAACCAAACATCACAAAACCAATTAAAAGAAAAGTCAAGCTGCAGTTGCTTTTTTGCTGCAGTTGCAAGTACTATTTGTGTTGGTAATGTTTGGCCTCATCACAAAACTGCTGTCATCATCTCTTGCATTCTCTAACATCACCTGTGTGGCTTTTACTATGCCTCTATTCAGGGTTCTGGGTTTTAGAGAAACCTCTCTGTCTGGAACCCCAAGTGCTAAACAGATGACATATCAGTTTGTTTCTATGGAGTGAATATTAAAATTAATGTAAAAGACTAAAAAACCTCAAAGACTAAATCAAAATAACAAAAGAGGTACTACTTGTTGAAAGGAAACAAATGGACAAGATTAAACGGTAGACCATGAATTAGATTTCCTATGGAGCTCCGCTTCTGTTAAGCAGTTGTATAAACGGAGTCACTGAAGGGTTTAACCTCTCCCTGCTCCCACCTTTTCTGTGGGAGCAATTGTTACAGACCGTTTCTAGATCTGACCATTTTGCACCTTTTTATTTGCACTTGATTTACTCCTCTTAGCTGATCATTAGTTGATGAGATGCAGACGGTGGCACCAAGCACAGGTGGTGCTGTGTGTGATGTATGAGAACTTTGCTGACATGAAATGGGAAGATTGGGGTAGGTCTCCTCTAAACACCAGTGCTGACATGAGTACATCAGCACTGGTGCAGCCTTATCTTGAATAGTCCTATCCCTGGTGCTAGACCTGAAAGTTTTAGCAAGGGCTGTAGTCTCCTTAAAAGGTATATATGTTATTATTTTCCTGAAAATGAACATATAATTTCTCTTTCAGCATTTTTCAGCTGAGAGCCTTGATGGTTTCTAGTGTGATCAGTATTGTGTTAATGCACAACAGATACAGTTATGCTTCATTGTTTTTGCAAGAGCAAAAATTGCCCTAGTTGTGCTGGGGACTGTGACATAGTTCCCAAGTGTTACAGCTCTGTTTCCTCCTGCATGGGGGGATGATAAGGAGCAGTTCTCTCTCCTGCTCCTCACAAAACAACAGCCACAGCATGTGGGACTGTTTGGGTAGGTATGATCAGCTCCTGGTGCCATGAGAAGGGAGAGAACTGGCATGGATCAGGTAAGCTTCACCTGACAGATATTTCCATGAAGAGCTCAGATTATTGAATGGTTTGAACTGGATATAGGTAATGTAGAGGAAAGTAAAAGGTCCTTTGTTCCCTGTTTGCAAGGTAGTAACTGTTAATTTTAGCTAGTGGCTTGGGAAGCAAAGAAAGCACATTTTGTTAGGTAGTTTATAGGCACAAAAAAGGAGATGAGCATCTGTAATCATGCAGAACTGAGAAATGCAAGCGCTGGGCAGCCTCTGCCTGTTTCCAAGATTATTTGCAGTGGCTCTGCTGGAAATGTGTGTAAAGGCAAATGGGGGATAATATCCTATAATCCCTCTTATCTCACTCACAAAAAGCTAATACCATCAATAAATCATCCCCTGGTCATCACATGCAGTGGGTGAGTTTGTGCTCCCTAAAGAACTGAAGAACCATGTGAAGTCTGAGGCTGAGCTCTAAAGAAATAGGTATTTAAACACATGGATAAATAAGTACCTTACCCTCTAGTATAGGCATCAGCAGTGACCAAGTAGTTGAGCTATTCTTGGCCAGGGGGGAGTCTTTTTGTTTACTTGCTTGATAAATTTTCCAGAGATGTCTCTGATACAAAAAGCTGATGCTGGGTCTCTTATGCTAGAGAGAGCATTTCTGCTCTTATGGTACTGAATCTCTGGTTCCAGTTACTTGAGCAGTTTGGCTGGTGTCTCCAGTGTTTGAACAGAAATAATCAGCATTGCAGAAAAAATTAAAAATACTACTCCTGTGCAACTCCTGTAGACCATAGCATTTTCTGAAAGTGACTTCACTCAGTCATACACGTAGCGTGTCCTCAGAAAGCCAAATTTTCAAGAGAGATATATTTTCCATTAAAGGCTATTGCACAGCAATGAGTTTAATTCCAGGTAGGCACATTATAGCAAGCTTACCTTATTTCAGATTGTGGTGGGAAGGGCACTCTGTGAAGATGTGGCTTACTAAATTATCTCTGTGAATCTGTAGGTGGTAACTTCGAGCATGCTGCCTGCCTGACCCAGTGGTTAATATAGCCAGTTAAAGGCTGATGTGTTCAGAGGAAGAGTTAATCTGTCTCATTTAGCAGGCAATGTGTCAGAGCTTGTATGTGATATATCTGACATGGTGAGTGGCATGTCTGACTCTGCAGTTGAATAATATTACCCATTCTGGAATATATCTTCTTCAGCAGAGAATATAAACATAAGCATGCTTTTTTTTTTTTTTTGTTAGCGGATGATCGAGCACATACCAGAATGAATCAATCCCCTTTAGTACGCAGAAGGGTTTTTTTTTTACTCTGTACATCATTCCTCTCACAGGACCATTATTTTACATATCAGTTACTGGGATGTAT
This sequence comes from Prinia subflava, assembly GCF_021018805.1. Classification (NCBI taxonomy): domain Eukaryota; kingdom Metazoa; phylum Chordata; class Aves; order Passeriformes; family Cisticolidae; genus Prinia; species Prinia subflava. The sequence goes on along the minus strand of NC_086283.1, from coordinate 14,823,943 downwards.
TCAAAGCCTAAGGGAAACCACTGACTTCCAAGAGCTTTGGATCTTTAAGCCAGCCCAGCCATTCAGCAGGCAACATCAAACATGGGTAAAATCTGTTGTGTGTCTTCCTGCTCTGTGGTCCCATGAGATGTCCCAGAGAGAGCATTTCTCTCTTTTCCTTGCCAGAAAGCTGTGATGTATTTACTTTTGAATAAGATGAGCTGGGAAATTTATGGCCTTGAAACTGATACAGCCCACAATTGTGCTTCTTCCACCGTCTGTTGTGTTATTTTGTCTTTTTGGTGTTTGTTTTTGTTTTTTTTAATGCCTTAGTGCTGGATAAAACAAAAAATGCATGTGACCATCAAAAGCTGCCTGAAGACGTTTTGGGCTCTGAGCACAGGCAAGGTTCTCAGCCTGTCAAAGAAGTAATTGTACCTTTCTAACCACTGCATACTCTACTATCCCTGCTGTAACGGAGTCTTATACTCCTTCAGGGATCAGCACACACTTTTTTGGCAGCCCACGCTCTGCAGGATCACGTACTTTTTCTCGAAAGGGCAAGACATCTGGCAGTGTTTGGAAGGCTGGCAGTGCACTGCTGCAGGCTGGCTGGTGCTCAGTGCCATGGGGTGGGGAGTGGTGGTGGTGTCAGCATCTCCAGGGCTGCACTTGAGACCAGGGAATAGCAAGAATACTGAATTGTAGCTCAGAAGAGAAGCAGGGCTGCCTCCCAAGTTGCGCTGGCACTCCTAAAGGAACCATAGGAGAGTGAATGCTTATCTGTTGAGTTAGCAGAATGCCTAATGGGAGGGGGAACCGATCATCTGATTAGCATTGGCACGTTATCCTTCAGCAGCAGATTGCCTCAGGCACTGGGCACAGAGCTGCTCATCCCGCACAGGTTTCACATTGCTCTGCTCCGTTTAGCTTATGCTTTGATTTGCTTCACTTATTTCTCATTTGGTGGAAGATAGAATCAATCAATCTTGAATACAAGTTGCTCAACAGAGGGCTGCACTATTTTTATTCTTTGTGCTGCACACCTGTCTGCCTGTGCTGTTAGCATGTTTGCTCTTCATGTTGTTTTCACTATCAATGGGAACACTATCAACTGCTCCTGTTTGCTTTTTACTATTATTTTTTAAGAGGTAAGTCCCCAGTGCAAATCTCCAACAGTGTGTGCTGTTGGAGATTTTATGTGTGTGTCACATAAGAAGTGCCACAAGCCTGGAGCTTGCTGGTCAAAATGCTGTGGGTGACAGAGCCATTAGTACAAAACCTAAAATCACAAATGTTGATTTATATTATTGTGCCCCAAGCTCCCTTTATCTTTCGTGATAAAATTAGTAGGCTTCTTTCTGATGACCACGTAAAAAATATATCTTGGAAAGAACCTGAAATGCTGCCTGAAAGAGCAGCTTGCTTCTTTTTTCTTGCTTGCAAAAATCTTCATTGCAGCAGCTAAAGAAATGCATGCAATCAGTCCCAAATTAAAGATATCTGTTCTTTATTAGTTTTGGATGAATCTAGGAGTAGGAAACTCACCTTCACCTTTATGGAGTGTCCTAATCTAAAATCCACACTGTGGTGAGCAAATAGCACAAGTGAGATAATGCTGGTTGTGGGCCTTTTCTCTAAGGTGCTGTTCCTGAGTATCTGAAGCAAATCAGAGCACTTCCTCACAGGGGAAAACATGTCTCAGGAAGAATAATGCACAGGCTGTTTATCTACCTGTCTTGGACTGCTCACTGTGGGATGGGGATGATTTGTGATACTGTTGATTCTCCAGCATTTATGGAAGTGGTAGCAGAGAGCCCTCTTGAGTTCAAAACCTTCCTAAAATTTGGGCATAATGTAACTTGAAAGTGGTCTCTGGAGATCCCTGGTCTGACCCTCTGCACAAAGTAGGTTATATAGTGCAGGTTTCTTTAGCCTTGTGCAGGTGAGTTTTGAGTTTTTACAAGAAATAAAATCCCACAGTCACACTGGAGGCTTGTGCTAATGTTTGGTTATGCCTAACTCAGGATAACTCTTCTGTGTTGCAGGATTAGTAGCAGAGGAGGAAAAAGTAGTTACCAGATATTACAGTTCTCTGACTCTTCTACTGTCTGTGCTGAAGTGGTCCAATTTTCTTCAGGACTGAAGATAAATATCCATGTTTGTGTCTTCAATGGGATCAGAAGTTAAATACAGCTTCCTATACTTAGTCTGATAGGTATTCAAATAAAATGCACTCCAGTGTTTTAAACAGTTGAAAAAGAATTTTATGGGAGCAGAGCACCCAGGGGAAGATGGCTGTGTCCTTGTAACTTCCCTGAACTACTGTCGTTCGGCTGTCGGTTCCAAGTTTTATTAGACAAGTGGAAAAAACTACATCAAAGTACTAGCTGGGCACATTTGACAGCTCAGTGAAATAGGAACCTTCCAACGTGTGTTAAGCAAAGACAGTGACTAGCAATAAAAATAAATGTTATTTATTTTGTGACATGGACAAACAAACTGTGGATTGTGTCATCTAAAGATAGGATTCAAAGAAATGATGATGGTGTTTCAAAGAATTTATTAATCAAGATAATGTGTGTCTTTTAATGCTTCTGTATTACCCTTTCATTAAAACAATCAGAGTAAGTCTACGTGCAGCATGAGTCCCTCCTCTCCCCCCCACCCCAACAATAATCAACTTAAACCATAATTTTAAAGAGTTTAGTGATGTGGATTGCCTGTCTTTAGAAATTGCAGATGTGTCCATATAAGTTGAAGTGTTGACTTCTGTAACTTTGATTTCCCTTTATATTGACAGACCTTTTAAATGAGAAAAGATTTATTTCTTTTAATCAACCAGATATTGCAGTTCAGTTACAACTGTTGCCTGCAGAGGTGAGCTGTAGTACTACAGACATTTGTCATGTGAGAGTTGCTACAGCACAGAATCCCTGCTGAAAATGATCGTGCCCACCACGTCTTTCAGCGTTGATGTGAGACAAGCTTACCACAATTAATTTGCATTTGGAAAACCACCTCTCTGCCAAGACATAAAGATGATGATTTTGAGTTGCCACAATTATGTTATAAAAAGTATTTATCCAGAAGCCTGCGTCTTCTGAAGTCGATGTCTTCACAGTGCATATTCTATGTGTGCCCCTTTTGTGGTTTCCTCACTGTAGCTGCAATAACTGACAGCTGAAAACATCATTGCAAGTCTATCAAATGTGCTGTCTGCATAACTGGTGATAATCTAACTATTCTTCAGCTTCACATATCAAACTGCTGGGAACTGAAACTTCAGTGCTTGTTATTGGCAGCGGTAGGTGGAATTGAGTAATGTAGTTTGAGTGTCAAAGGCCTGTGGTGCTGACAGGAATATTAACAATAAATCAAACACAGCACAATGGTGGTGCTGGGCTAGAGTGAAAGGCGGGATCTCGCAGCTAGGTTGCTCAGCTCTTGCTTGTGGGAATAATTCCATTGGCTAGCAGATGCAAGGATTGCTAGGCTGGAGCTCCAGTAACGATCCGTTTAAAACCATGAAGGAATTACAGTGATGGAACAAGTGATACGTCTGATGGCTGCATGCTCTGTTGAGTGTTCCTGGCTGCCTTGCAGCCCTGTCACTCTGCACAGGCTGGTGAAGGGGATATCTTATCCCTGGTTAGGCAGTGACGTTGCTACTTCTGTCTGGCTGCTGTTGTAAACATTTTTCGGCGACGGCTGGGCTTGCACTTGCTGCGTTTAAGTGAAGCTTGCGAGGCTGATGTTGAAAATGTCTCTGATTTGGAGCCAACTTGTGAGATGGTTTCTTGCAGTAAATAGCTCCCAGCTTGCAGGAAGGACCCTGCTGCCTGCATTTTGGCTGCTCCTAGCACCCAAAGGGAACTGAGCTGGGGAAGGGGACTGGCTCCAGCCTCTGTGTCGGCAGACAAACCAAAATACAGGGAACTGTTGGTGGGAGATTGCATGGAAGTGTCTGGGTAAAATAAGCAGTCAGCTTATTTTACTGTTAACTTTATCTAATGGCTTATGGTCCTTCTGAACATCACCATCATACACCCTGTTTCCTTGAGTGACTATTCCAGCAAGCGTCTCTGATGCCAAGCTTGGCCAACTCTCTTTTGATAATGAGGTCCTTGATTATTGCAAGTTTTAGGCATTCTTTAAGGTCTGTGCATTAGGCTTGTTCTCTGTCCTAAACAGAGATGACGCAAAAAGAAGAAATGGCATTGAATTTTGGGATAGAAATCTGATGCTAACTAACTCTACCTGGAAACCCCTTGGGGAAGGGCACTGCAAATGTTTTTTGCAATTATGAGGAATTTCTCAGCAGGGAGTCAGCTAACAATATCCAGTGCAACTCAGCAAGCAACAGATATAAAGCCAGGAGCTACACAAAATACAGAGATTTTGTTATAAATTAGAGTTGGAAATTAGACCCAGGCTGTGAAATAACCACAATTAAAATTCAGAGAGCAAAGAAGAAAAAGCTTACCTAGTGACCTCTGCTTGCTGCACAGTGTTAGAAAAGAAGCTGTGCTACTTTAGTATTCTAGCATAATTTGCACATTACTGAAATTTTTAGGAAATTAAAGGAAAATGTAGGGACTGAATTTTAACTGATGTAGGTAGCCTACAGGAAAGACAGGCAGGGACTTTTTACAAGAGCATATAGTAAGTGGACAAGGGGGAATGGATTTAAACTGAAAGAGAGTAGGTTTACATTGGCTAGTGAAAAGAATCTATTTGCTATGAGAATGATGAGGCACCAAAACAGGGAAGTTGTGGATGTCCCATCCCTGAAGATGTCCAAGGCCAGGTTGCACAACTCTGAGTAACCTGGTCTGGTGGAAGGTGTCCCTGATCATGGCAGGGGGTTGGAACCAGATAATCTTTAAGGTCCCTTCCAACCCAATCATTCCATGATTTTATGAAAAGCAGCATAAACCAGCTGATATCAAGGCAGATAAATTGGTCTACAAGATCTAAATATGTGCCCCTAAATGAGCGGCTTCCCCTCTCACTAAGCTATTGTAGATGGAGAAAGCAAAGCAGCTTTTTTCTGGCAAGTCTTTGCACTGATCCTAAATGATATGCCTCTATTCAATGGATATGAGCTGTTTAGGCATAAAGAAAATGATCTAAAGTTTACTCCAGAGGGAGAGAAATCAGTCCATAATACCTTAGATCAACACAAGGTAATTTTTGGGGTAATTCCTCAGTTTTTGAATTTCCTTCAAGCAACGGATTTTACTAATATGACACCAAATTATTCCTAGTTCAGGTTTGTTATGAATATTAAAAACCTGAAATGCCAAACTACCATTACCAATAAGTAGTAGCAGGAAACTAACACAAGAGCTCCCTGGAAACAAATTCAAAGGCAGCCAAATAAAACGAGATTAAAATATACAAAATACTGCAATTTAAAAGAAAATCACTGAATTATTGAAACTCCATAGAGAAGATGTCATAGCAGTACTTCTGATCAGCCTGATTAAAAAAACAGGCCATGCTTTCCCCCCCCCTCCTTTGATGTCAGGAAATGTATTGTAAACTTTAAAGGATGTATGTAATTCAATCAGATTGATCTAGAAGGTTCAAAGATATTGTAATTTTTTGCGCATTTATGCTTTACTCTATGTGGTGGAAAGTATGTTGCACGTTTACACAGTGTAACCCTTTTAATACTTTGTTGTAGGACTGGAAAGAGAAAACCTTTTTCTGTGGAGTGACAGAATAAGCAGTCTCCATAGAACAGCTCTGTGCTGACCTTTGCTGTTCAGGGTCTGTATCTGGTGTAATCAGTGCAGTAAGTGTCTTGCCTTCTTGGGGGGTGCTTTGTTCTCCCCAGTTGCTTATTTTGCTATAAATTTTTATACAGTCTTTGTAAGCTGCCTGATAAATGCTATGTCATCTGGCAGATTTGAGCTCGAGGGCAGCTTCTGGATCCCTTGCTCTCTGAGCACAAATTACATTCTCACAGCCCAAGAGGTGCACGGGCCTTGTGGTGGCAATTTTGGTGAGGATGTGACATTCAAGAGCCCTCCCTGTGCAAATGTGTTTGGGCAGAGCTGCTTCCACAGGACACTGACACTGATATCCCTGTGGTGCTCCACATGTAGCAGGGCAGATGCGGGTTGTGCTGCCAGAGAGGCTCTGTCAGTGCTGGCTCCTGAAAGGAGAAGCTTTTTTTTAACCACTTCTGCCACAGTGAGTAGTGGTTTCAGGCTGGGATGGGGCAAGTCTGAAACTGCTTGCCTGTTATGTTAGGCATGCTAGAGTTTGGAGCCCCTGTCTTAAAAATTCCTCATGTAGGTAAACGAGATGAAAACAATACCATTATTTCCTTTTTCAGAAGGAAAATGGAGTTTTCTATTTTCCATTATTCCAGACCAAAGGAGTACTTTAAAGGGCCAATGAAGTAGATGGAATGGCAGCATTAAGGTGTGGCAGGTTTTAACTAGCTTAGGATTCTGTGCCTTTGCAAAGCACTGTCAAGAAGAGATTCAGAACTCTGCTTCTAGTATAGGCAAAGCTGAATTCAAGAACAGTTGTAAAGAATTTAGCTCTTAAAGATTTTCCTCTTCATTATTTGTAGCTTTTTTAGGTAGAATCTATTTGGAAATTTTATTTCACCAGAAGTGCCATACAAAAAGAATTAGACACTGTAACTCTGTATCTTTTTATGTAAACTTAAATTTTATTTTAGCAGTTCTGTAGATCTGCTCAAAAGACTGCAGAATGGACTTGGTTTGCTCAAGGCCTGTAGCAGAGGATAAACCCAACTGGCATAATTGAAGCTACACCTATTTACACCAGCTGAAATATGTGACTCCTGATCTTAGATTACTCTGGCAGAAGAGAGTGCTACAAGGCAGGGATTTTTTAGTGGTCCTTTATCTACTTGAATTGTCTGGTCAGCTACAAGGAACAGAGGCTGTAAACAAGGGAAAATTGAGATGGCAAACCGATCAATTACAGAATATTGAAAAGATCAAGGAAATGGCAGCAATACTGCTAAACCCAATATGGAAAAGCCCTTCTTGTCCAATAACCTCATTCTTGTGACAAAGGTTATAACAAGATGGAAAATGGCATAACATGAATGCATTCTGCTGGCGATGATTGCTGTGAGAATTGGGACTGGTTTGTACTTCACCCACTCTGTCTCTCTTTCCTAGATTCTGTATCCCCGGCAACTCAGACAGAAGGTGTTATATTTATTATGTCCCTGTCACTTTTTATCTCTTATAGTGAAACCCAACATTAAATTCTTTCTCCAGCTTCCACTTTTTTTAAACAAGCAGGGAAACATGACTGCTTTACCTTCTCTTAATCTCCTAATTAACCCAGCAGAATATATAATTTTCTTCTCTAACTGATAAGGTGTGTGCCATGGGTCTCTAAAGTGGCTGCTGCCAGCACATTTGCTGCCTCATCTTGTACAAGGGGCTGCCCTGTGCTTTTGGAGATGGGCTTGGTTTCATTTCCACTATATAGCAGTTTCAAGGCCTTAAAAGAGGCAAGATCTGGAGACTGCACAGAGAGCTTGAGAGATGGCAAGGTATCTGTCTGGAAAGGGTAACACTTACCTCATCTGTACAGGGTCTGTTAGATTGCTAAAGGCCACAGTTAAAAAATACATATAAATGAAAGACATTTCAGCACATTGCAGGATGTTATAAATGCCAATACAGTAGTCCAATTAAAAATATAATTTTGGTTTATTAAAAAGGATTACAGAATTTCGGCAACCCCCCCCCCCCCCCCCCCCCCCCAAGTGGAGTTACATTGACGACTGACCCGGGGAATCGTCAAGGGTGAACTGGGATGCAGTACCTGGCACACTGCCGTCCCCCCAGAGTTCACACATTGGCCTGGTTCGGGGCTTAGATTTTATACACTTTATTCCGCCTCTGGCACAAAATTTCCCCATAGTCCTTTTGTTTCCAGGGCTGGTTATTCGAATTCATATTCCTCTCCAAAGAGTTTCCCCCTCTCACATTGCAAGGTGTCAGTTTCTGGTTTCCCGTGGGTGAATGGACACCAAAGTTTATGAATGGAGGGGAGTTCTTCTCCGGGGATCCGGGCTATGATGGTGCTGTGATGGTTCTGCCGGTGCTCTGATGGCTCTGCCGCCCATGGGGGAAGGATTGATTGCTTACCTTAATGTGTCCTTCTTTCTGATGCCAAAGAGAAGGCCACGGTTTTTCCCTTAAATCTTTTGTCCCTTTATCTCTTTTCTAAATGGAAATTCCAGGGTGGTGCCTGCCTCAGTCTCAGTGAATTCCAAGGCAGACTGAAACTAAGGTTATATTCTCCTATAACATATATATAGTGGTTTTTATAATTTCTAATATATTATAACCCATAAGAACACGAATTGACGTCCCGTATTTTTCACAGGATTTCTGCATTCAGCTTGAAAAGTCGTGGGTTGTTTTGTTTTGTTTTTTTTTTCTTTTCTTTTCTGTATTGAAAAAGCTTCTTTGAATTATTGAGAACGCTCTTTATATCCCAGAGGTTGTTAGCAGTAGGAGGTGTGGAGGGAGAATCCAGCTTTGGCGGCCACGGGATCAAACTTGCCAGGTCAGATCTATATTATTTTTGATATGCTGGTGAATGTTAAGGCCATCTGGGTAAGATCAGAGCTGGTAACTAACAATAAAGAGGTCACAGCTTCTTACAGCTGCCTTTGAATAGAGCTTGTGGTGCAGGTCCTCTCTCTCTCTGTGTGAAGTTTAATGTTCCAGCATAAACCATTGCTGCCGTGATGGCAGTTTCACCTGAAAAAGAGATTTGAATTTTGCCATCACACAGCTTTCTGCTGCCATCTCCCTGATGACTGGGTAAGCAAGTGGCACAAAACATGAACGCAGTTAAGGAATGATGTAGCTTTCATCTGCTCCTAATGGGCTACTTTACTTGTGCTTATCTCCAGTATGAAATCATCCATTCTGGCAAGGCTGGCCAAAGGATACCAGTAGGGTCACAGTGAAGGCTCCTTTCTGTTTGTTGTGCCAAGGTATATTACACCTAGTGAAGTCAGACCTGTTTATTTCAGCCATCCCTGCCATCCACATGATGCTGCTGCCTGTAACTGGGAAAGTCCAAAAGGAATGGAATAGAAATGTCAGCAGCAGTCTGGATCAACTCCATCTTCTCCAAGCTGGCAACACTGGTTCCTGGTCCAGGGCAGGGCTGTGAGATCCAGGTAAAGTCACAACCTATAAGTGCTTACCCTAGCTTGTGAGCTCCTTGCTGTCTTCAATCCCTGCTCACTGCTCAGTTCCAGTGTGCTGGAGTGGGAAGGAAGCAGCCTGGGACTGCAGCCTGGCCTGGGGGAACAACGTACCTGCTGCTGGCTCAGGATCTGTCACAGGTGAACCGATAAACCAAAAGTGGATCCACACACTGACAAAGATAGAGAGACTCTGCTCTAATCTATCAGTGTCACAAGGAGTAAAGCATAAGCAACTGTTTCAACACAAAATTTTAATTCTTTTTTGTTTTGCTCTCTATTCAACTTACCTGAATTCCTTCATACCCCTTAGCAAAACAAGAGTCAGGACTTGGAGTGATAGGTGCTCCTTAGTCTTCATCTATGCCCAGACAGCTGCACAGGGCTCTTGCCACAAAGCTAGGGAAGTCCTCATTTAGAAAATAGGAAAGACAGAAATTACTGTCCTGGTGATGAGGGAGAAATATTTCCTTCTGTGTGACATTGTTTTCCTTCAGTATTACCCATATCAGGCTGGTCTGTCCTGCTCACTGTCTCCCTCATTCATTTGCAGAAGAGTAGTTCAAAAGTCACAGCTGCTGTTTGAGACTTCATCTATCCCTTTGCTATTCTGCAGATAGGCCAAGACAACAGCTTGTTAGTATTTAAATGACCATATCCATATTTTTGCATGAAATTCACAGTCATTTAAGCCTCGTGTCTGGTCACCGAAATGATCTGCTCTCTAATTCGTGCTTTGCTTTTAAGCCTAACTAGAGTGTAACACTATTATGCGGTCATTGCCTCTCAAAGGAGGGATAATTCTGAGTCTAATCTGCCATTTCTGGACACTTTTTCCCCCCGATGTTGCTACTACAGTGTGAAGTGCAGGAGGATTCTGCATCATTTACATGAAAATGAGGGATATAAGGAGGAAATTAGGAGAGGGAGGGTGGAGTAGAGTACTCCATATTCTGATGCTTCCCTAGGAGAAATTGCAGCAACCTGTCTGTCAGAGCCTGTCTTGCTGGAAATGTATACCAGCTTAGCCAGGGAAAGTTATGCACTACCCAACTCTCTTGTAAATGTAGACTTTGTGACTCCCTTGTAAATGCAATCCTTTGTAAATGTAGACTGTGATTGAAGTGCTCTTGGCTTCAGCTGACCCAACACAACCTGGTGCTGCTGACTCCCAATTTACCAGCTAAAAATTATAATCGTGATCCTCTTTGGCTCTAATCTGTCTGTGTTCAGATGGCACAGGGTTTTTGCATCTCCTTCTAGGGCAGGTAGCTGAAGCCTGTGGTCACTGTGCTTGCAGGCAACAGGGACTCCACGTGCTCAGGGCTGTGCAGCTCTGGGAATCCAAAAGGCGTGTGTGATTCTGGAATTTTGCTTTTTTACCTTTTATGTTTTTTAAGGGGCAGAGGAGGTTGTTTGCCACTCTTGTTTGCAATAGAGCTTGCAGGTGCTTTATGCCAACAATATTTGTGCCATAAAAATGCCAGGTGATGTGCAAGCCAAAGTGTCATAGCTATCATTGGGTTTTATTTTTGGAACTAACTTGAATCCAAGGTTTGCATATTTTGGACAAACCCACACTGGCTTAGATTCACACAGACAAGTCCTTCCCCCATTCTGCTAAGTGACTGACTCTTTCCCCAAACCCACTCTGTCTTGATCTCAGAGGTAACTTAACTATGGCTTCAGGGCAGAAAATGACAGTCCAAAATGAGCTGAAGAAAACTCTCCAGATTATATCTCCTCCTCTCCATTACCTTAAAAAAATGAAACTTCTGTTTGGTCTGAAGGACTTCTGTTGCTCTGAAGCCATATCTCCTAATAGGTTTCTTAAAGAAGTATTTTTCTCTATGGAAGTAATTTAAGCCTTCTGTGCCCTCTAGATATTTTTTAATTAAAAGAAAATAAAAATCTTGGCCCAAGTAGGGGGCTTAGGCCGTTGATTGACTACAGCAAGAAATTTTGTAGGAATTTTGAATTCTACACTGCCACATATGAAGTCAGCCCTATAAGTATAACCCTGACCTGAGGCTGGGATTTTTAAAATTAGATCCTTAATAAGAAGGGGAAGAAATAAATTTGACTTTGAATAAGCATAATGCAATTTCCCTTCACGCAAATTGCTTCTTTATTACAGCACAGATATTCACATTTTTTAGTCTAAATACTTAAGTCATATGCAACTTCATTTTGCTGGGCTAAGCCCAGCCCTATGTAAGAGGGAATCTTTTATTACAGTAGTTTTATTCATAGGTGCTCATTGTTTCAGCTGCCATAGCTCACCCAACTCATATGGGCACCAGCTCCCCTTGTCTCTCTGTAGAGTCACAGAATGGTTTGGGTTGGAAGGGATCCTTGGAAGTTATCAATTTCCAGCCTATCTGCAATATACAAGGAAATCTTCAGCGGGTACTCTTTGGCTCAGAGTCCTATCCTACCTGACCTTGAATGTGTCCAGCAATGGAACATCCACCACCTCTCTGGGCAACCTGTGCCAGTGTTTAACCACCATCATTGTAAAAAAAAATCTTGTATCTAATATCTGAACTTACCCTTCCTCAGTTTGAATCCATTCCCCCTTGTCCTGTAACTGCCTGCCCCCTCACAAAAAGTCCCTCTCCATCTTTCTTGTAGTCTCCCTTCAGTTACTGGAAGGCCATAATTAGGTCACTCCAAAGCCTTCTCTCCTCCAGGCTGAACAATCCCAATTCTTTCAGCCTCTCTTCATAGGAAAGGCGATCCATCACTCTGATCGTCTTGGTGTCTCTCCTCTGGACTTATTTCCATGGTCCATGTCCTTCCTGTGCTGGGCCCCCAGAGCTGAAGCAGCCCTGCAGGTGAGCTCTCACCAGGGCAGAGCAGAGGGGCAGAATCCCTTCCCTGGTCCTGCTGGCCAGACTGCTTTGGGTGCAGCCCAGGACACCTTCTAGGCTGTGAGAGCTCACTGCCAGCTCCTGTCCTGCCTCTCATTCCCCAGCACACCAAAGTCTTTCTTGGTAGGGCTGCTTTGGATCTGTTCATCCCCCAGCCTGTGCTGATATTCGGGATTTCACTAACCCAGCTGCAGGACCTTAAATGTGGCTTGTTAAACCTCATGACATTCTCATGGGCCCACTTTCTGGGCTTGTCCAGGTCCCTTTCCATGTCATTCCATCCTTCAGCTGTGTCAACTGCACCACTCAGCTCAATGTTGTCTGCAAGCTTGGTGAGGGTGCACTTGATCTCACTGTGTCATTGATGAAGGTCCTGAACAGCGCATATGGACCCCTGAGGGACACTAGTTGTCATGGATGTACACTGGGTGCTTGACTTCATATAGATGACATCAGTAGCTCTTACCCTGCCTCAGTGGAGTCACTCCATCACAGAAGGCCACTACTTTGATCAGGCAGGACTTGCCCTTGCTGAAGCCCTGCTCGCTGTCTTGAGCTACCTCACTTTCCTCCATGTGCCATAGTAGCAATCATCTGGACCTGTGACAGTGCCATATGGTTGGATTTTTCAAGACTGGGAGTAATTCTCCTTTGATCTTCAAGAATATTAGATTTTTCTCAGACAGGAGAGAAACTGAGGATGAAGGAGATAGCCTAATTTAGCCTGATTTCCTGTCAAAAGCAAATCTATTTCCTTGCCGAAACAAATCCAAGGGATTTGGTGCATGCAGTACCCCAGGGTTGCTATGCCATGCCTTCACCACAACAACAGATAAAAGGGCTGGAGTTAGGGACCCTCTGGCCAGAGGATTCCTGTACGTGTAGCTTGTCTTGGTGGATTCCATGTGCATGGGGGGCATCCTTTGTTCACCATTTCTGGCCTCGTTATTTCAGAGAAAGATGGTCAGGTTTCTGCCCTCTTCTAACCAAATATTCTCATTAGGCTTACTAGGGAAATTAGGGCAAATTAAAAGGGTTCCCAGCAAGCAGGAAAGTACAGTTGGGTTGGGTGACTTTACCTCCCTATCCTTGCTGCTGGCACATGGATGCAGAGGTGTTACAGACTAGTGTGGGACTGGTGGCTGTGAGCAAGAGGCTGATGGCAGTAGAGGGTTTGGTTACCGCCGCAGAGCACGTGCAGTGGGCAGGGTAACTAGGCAAATGGACCAGTCAGGAAATAGTTAATGGCAGAGCTGCCCCCAACATGGTATTTGAGAGCTGTTTTCTCAGATTGGGCTGACCATGCATCAGTAGCTGGGCTAGAAAAAGGCCCAAGATCAGCATTGTTTCACATGTCTATTCCCCATATCTTTTTTTTTTTTTTTTTTTTTGGGGGGGGGGGTGGTTTTTGCTGACTTCCTTAGCTGAGAACAGGCTAAGTATGTCCAAAGGAACTAAGCAACTGGTGAAGATAAAGCCAGAACTGTCAGAAAGTGCAGAACCAGATGTATCTTTGCAGGTCGAAATGAAGGATGAGAGAGCCATGTATGTATTTAAAAAAAAAAAAAAGGAAAAATTAACCTTGAACCTCTCTACAAAGTCTGATTTAAACATGAATCTCATTTAAGTAAAACAAAAAGGCAAAAAGTGTAATTCACTGAGCTTTTTATGCAGTGTCTGCAGTTCCTGATTTGGAGAAGTGATGAACTAAAGACAGCCAGAGTGCAAGAGAATGGTGCTGACTAAAAACATCACCTGCACAGGGGGCAGAAGAGGAAAGGTCATTAACTTTTCCCCCAGTTTGTGCCTTGTCTCCTGCCTGGTGTGCTGGGTTGACCATCAGGTGGATTATTATCCCCTTGAAAGTGCTGACAGACATAATTTTTGCAGCAGCACCAGAGAGAGGCTCCTTAGGTACAAGGTTAGATGAACCCAAGTATGTTTAATATTTTTGAGGTCCTGATGAGGAATAATATTCCCTGTTAATCCCTGATTTAGGTGGAGCATGCCAGGATGAGGCTGCTTTTCACAAGGGGGTGTTTCTTGGATACTGTGTCACACAAGAAGTAGGTGATGCGAGAATGGAGGACTGAGGAGGATGAATGGCACACAGTTCAGCCTGAATAGATGGCCAAGCAAAGAAAAGTGAAGTGAACTGCTTGCAAATCAGGTAGGAGCACATAAATGAATCCAACTTCAAGGCAGGAACATGTAAAAATCTACCACTAGCCCTTTACATATTTATCAGTCCATTTTTCTGGTGCTTGAAATACTCTTTTTCCACCACCTTTTCCATTCACAACTTTGAAATAACTAGAGAAGGGGTTAGAGAGGAATTGTTTTTGCAATGAGCTCTGAACACATCTAGAATGATGCTAGTAAATCTGACCTGATGAACCCCCATGTTTGCTTTTGTCTTCCTGAAGTTGTACATCCCTCTTCTCCCTTGCTGGCAACATTCTCTGAAGTACTTTTTCAGTGGTTACCCTCGGAGAGAGGTCCAAGGGATAATATCTAATTTGTGAGATTGACGTATCAACTGGGATGCTTGGCCAACAGGGTAGAATGGGATTTCAGGGAGGAGAGGGAACTTATTTTATTTTGAAGTATTGCAATAGCAAAGCCCAAAAGAGGTTTTCTGCTTGGGATGTTCTGTTGGGGTGATTTTTCTTCTTATGGAATATTGTGCTTTTTTCCTATTTAATCAAAATCCCAGTTTGCCTTATCAGTTTTGATGGAAAATTTTCAGATAGGTCTTTGTTGTAAGATACCAACAAGACAGAATTATCCCTTTATCTCAGCAGATGTGCTTTCCAGAGGGGGAACATCTCAGATGATGAAAAACACAGCAGCTTTGCTGGCTCTATCAGACAGTTTTTTTATGATAGACAATTTGTCAAAACAGATTTTTGTCACTAAAATTGAAATACTTTGTGGACAGGTTTTGGATCTGCTCAAGTTTTTACTGCTAATTTTTTGCTGCATAGTTATGTGCAGTGAGTCATTGTGCCTTCTGTAGTGACAGTTTGTGTAGGGGTGTGGAATCAAGTCTCTGCTTTGTCTTTTACTTGAACTGGTCTGTGCTGAATGATTCAGATGAAGCCAAGTCATGACATGAAAGACTCCTGTTTCTGAGGCTGTCAGAGGTATTGCACTGTTTGCATCTCACATCTGGAATTAGAAAGTGGTGTTTGACCTAGAAAGGAAAGTTTTGACCTGTTTCCAATTAAGCAGAAACCTTTGTGAGACTGATTCTTCTTTTCTGAGGACTACAGAAGAGACTCCCAAATGTCTGTGTAATTCTGCCACCAACCACAATAGGTAAGCCTTGCTTCTTGCCAACACCAGAACCTTTAGGAAAAAAAAATCCTAAAAATATAAAAGCAAGATTAGTAGTTCTCATTTCTTTTGAGTAACTATGGCTATTTTACCCAATTTTCATTCATGAAGGAACACATCTTTAGGATGTGTCTGTAAATGCAGGCTCTGGGAAATGCCTGCCTGCTGTGTGTCCTTGCAATCCTCATTATTCAGTTGCTACTGGGAGCAGTGGCACTCCCTGGCCAGCAACAGATGCATTTTGCATCATTTTTTTTTCTCACCTGTTGTCTTCCAGAGAACCCCATGGGTGCCCCTGATGGAAAATATATATACAGCAATGGCTCTTCAGTAAGGATAGCTGGGTATTTATATTACAACCAGCAAGGACAAACTGCTTGTGAGTGGTGGGGCAGCCTTTTGCAGTTGAATATAATATATTGGTAAAAATCAGCTTCCTGGGAGCCAGTGGAAACACATTTTCTTTGCTTCTTCCCCAGCCACGTTCTCCTAGCTCTGCTCTCTGCTGCTGAACAACCGCCTATGCAAAGGAGATTGAAAAGGGGATTTACTTTGATTAGACCAAAGCCTTTCCTAGTATTTCCAGTCATAAGTATGCTTTAATATGCAGGAAAAGAAGATAAATACAAGTCACAGACTGACAAGAAACTCAATTGGAAAAGAGTAGAAAGTTCTATTGGAAGCCACACTCTAAGTTCTGTTTCTTTCTAGCAGCCTCTGATAATCTGCTCAGTCCGAAGAAGGTAACTTTCTGCAAATCTCTGACAAATACCAAGTGAAGGATTTCAAAGGGATAAAATTAAAGCTTTAATTGCTGCGATAGAATTGAATTTATATTCCACCCTGTTAAGACTGGAAGAATTTCCCATCAGATTTTTCTCTTTCTGTGACCTATTGGTTCACAGCCTTCAATGATCTCCCGTCAATCCTGAACCAAAAAGAAGAGAGGTTGTGTGTTGATCTTTTTCATACAGGGGAATAAAGCAAATTTTACAGGTCATAAATAGGTAGGGGAAAATCTGAGCACAGTTTACCCAATGGAAGCTGTTGATTCATCACTTATTTAGGAATATCACTTACTCCTATCACCTTATTACCCTGCTAAAATTCAAACTAAAAGAAGAAAATGTATGCAACTGTCATGACAGATCCTGACTTTATAATAATCACTGTGTCCTTTCCTCAGCAGCATCATGAAATATTGATAACAATAATTATTAATGTATGATTAATTATTAACAACTATAATCTCTAGATGAAAAACTGAATATGACCCAGCAATGTACACTTACAGCCTAAAAAGCTGCCTGCATTCTGAGCTGCATTAAAAGCAGTGTGGCCAGCAGGCTGAGGGAGGTGGTTCTGCCCCTCTACTTCACTCTGGTGAGACCCTACCTGCAGGGCTGCATCCAGCTCTGGGGTTCTCAAACCTAAGAATGACTTGGACCTGTTAGAACAGGTCCAGAGGAGGGCCACAAAAATGATCAGGGGCTGGAGCACCTCCCCTGCAAGGAATGGTTGAGAGTTGGGCTTGTTTATCCTAGAGAAGGCTCTGGGAAGACCCTACAGCAGCGTTATAGTACTTTAAGGAGGTCTACAGGAAAGCTGGGGATGGCCACTTATTCACAACACAGTGGATGAGGAATCATGTTTTTAAACTCAAAGAAGGGAGATTTAGATTGGATATGAAGAATAAATTCTATAAGGGTGGTGAGACAATGGAACAGGTTGCCCAGAGAAGCTGTGGATGCCCCATGCATGGAAGTGTTCAAGGACATGCTGGACCAGGCTCTGAGCACCCTGGTCTAGTGGAAAATGTCCCTGCCCATGGCAGGGGATTTGGAACTGGATGATCTTTAAGGTTCTTTCCAATGTAAACCATGCTATGATAATTATTTCCATTTGTTTGGACAGGCAACCAGCAGCTCCTGCTCTGTTGGCTCTGTTCAAGGCATTGAAATTTCAGATGGAAGAAGTAGAGAAGGGATGTTTGGAAAGAGGCTTTCATAAGGGCAAATGGCAAGGCCAGTGTTGTTACCTGGGGCCAGCCAGTGGCAGAGCCTAGAGTAATGATCAGTCCAGACTTTCTTTTGTCTAATAGGATGAAAAATATGGTTTGATGTGGTTCAGATAAGAGGTTGCAAAGACATCTTTTAGCTAGAATTTTATGAAAGAATAGTTATTCCTCATCACAAAAAGTTACATACTTGTATTTTTTAGCATAATCACAATGTATGTGCTAATAAGTTATAGAAAGAGATAGCATGCATTACCCAGAGTTTCTATTTTTATCTATGATCCTTATTTGATTTATTTATTTATTTATTTATTTATATTAATTTTTATGGAATGTGTGGAGATGTTTTGTTAAGATATAAAAGACAGTACAAAAATGCCTTTTGCTGCCTTTCCCCAAAAATGACATTTTGCTTGCTATTCACCGTATCCCTCCTGTGCTGGTCTGTATTTTTTTGTATCTCTGCTGTACATCAAGTGCTGGATGTAAAGGGATGCATCCTTTCTGGGAACTGTCATACTCCATGTAATGTGGAGATAACAGCCAAGGACAAAAGGAAACTTGTGAAAGTCCCCAGAAAATGTAGTGCAGCTTCATAGACGTATTCCCTGTTGGATGCACTTTGAGGATAATAGGGCCAAGAGGAAGCTGACCCATGCTGGAAAAGACTGGTGTCAAGGCTTTTTGAGATGGGACTACAGCAAAGTCTGGTTTACTTCAAACATGGCATTTATAGGATTTATGTTCCTAACCCTAGAAATCTATGTGCAGCTGTATCTTTCTGATGTGTCTCCCTCAGGTTTGGATTGCGTGTTCCACAGACAGCTTTTCTCCTGAGTTAAACCCCCAAAGTATTTAATCTTGAGACAAGATTGCTAGTTCATTTTCAGTAAGGCTTACTGCAGAACTGGGCTGTTGAATGTTCATGATCTGTAACAACAATAACTGAGAGGGGAAACCATTGTATATGGACTAGAATTTGGTGAAATTATCTCTGCATCTGACCGAAGTATGACAAAAGACAGTGTGTTTAACAACATAATAAAAGTTGTGTGTGCCTTTTTTCCTCCAAGTGAAGGAAAAGACACTGTGCTCTGTCTGAGGACTTACACTCCCTCCTCCTTGAAATCTGGTGAGATGCAAGCACTACTTATTTGCTTCACCAGCTACAGGTGTCTTCTCTGGCCATTTCACAGCCTTGAATGCTCACAGGAGTAGTGCCATTTTGTGACCACAAAATTGTGGTTCCAGCATGAAAATATAGTAGTTTTTGATTCTGTAAGAGAAGAAAATTACGGTGGTGATGAATCCAGCAGCTGTGAAAGCAGCTTCCATATTGTACTTTAGGAAATGCTAGTGAGCTTGAAATTTAGTCAGATTTTTAAGAGAAGTGGTAAGACCAGAGACTACTTATTTTTTATCATTGTTTAAAGACAGGTTTTTTTGCAAATTGCTAGTCCACTCCCCCCATGATAGGTAGATAGATAGGTGGAAAGAAAATCATTGTGGAAAATTTGTTCTGCCACAGTAATATATAATTACATGACAAAAAATATATCAGCCTGTGCTGTAGGCAAGACATTATGTCTCATTAGTGTTTGGTGGACTTGATCACAAATAACATGTCTCAAAACTGCCAACTCCCTCTAATTCTTTTTCTATACTTATACTCACAGTCACATTCATAATTAGCAGGCTCCTGGAAATACACTTCATCTGGCCAGCCCTGTTCCTAATTATTGGCTTGTGTAATTAAAGGAAAATGTCCTTCTGCAGCTGCACTCCGAGGGACTAAAAGCAGACAGGCTGTTCTCAGTTAGGGAGCAGTAATTTTTTACCCAGCTAATGATACCAAAGTGTCCTGAGTGCTGTGTGTTATGACAACCGGCTTAATGCAGCTTTCAAAGACAATCAGTGCCGGACGTGCCAGGTACTCCTGAGATGCACGGGCCAGAAAGCCAAGAGATCCCATTTGAGATCAAATATTTTCCTCCACTGGTCGAAAATAAATGCAACAAAGTCATTAACAACATCAGACTCACTCAGAGCTGTGGCTCTGTGCCTTGATGCTGATACGCAGCAGGACATACATGAAAAAAGCGAGCAACCTGCAGATGAGGGTGCAACCTCACTTTGTTCAGCAGTATTTCTGAAATAGATGCAAGCTTCTATTGTTTAGCCCCTCTCTGAGCTCCCATCTGTTAAGGTAGTAGGGACAAACCAGAGATTATTTTCTTCATATCTGCAGATATTTGGAGATAAAATTGGTTTTAATCCCATCACTTTTAGCACAGCCAATGCATGTTGATTGATTTCTCATTGTTTCTATTTTCTTGAAAGTCCAGAGTATGAATTTTGACATGCCATATACTCAGAGACAGACAATAATAAAGCATACTACTTTGACCTTTTCAGTTGCCTGCACTTTAATTTACTGGCTATTCTCATTCTCTTCTCTTTATGGTCCCTCAATATAACTGGCAAGGAGAAAATAGCCTGGATATCTAGTCAAGATGCAGATTTTTTTAAGGGGTAAAGACTGGCTTAATAATTCTCTTTAAATTTTACGGTGTTTTGTGTATCCTATTGGTCATTAAAGTCATGATAACCCATTCTTAGCTATAGCAATACAAAGTGGCAAATGTTCAACTTCATTTGTAGTGGTTTTTGGGTCAGCATCTTGTTACAGTAGTGGGAGTGTGATCTGGATTAGGTTTTGTAGGAATCAACAGATTTTTCTCTGAGTTTTGTGGAAGTCTGTGTGATTTGTTTGAAAGTGGCTGCATGGGTGCTTGCCTGGCCACTGCTCTGACTCTGATACTGCTGGCTAGTGGGAAATCAGGGGGAAAATAATCCCATTACAGCTTTTCCCCATACCAGTTCAATTCAAAGCAGCTAACCCTGCTGCAGGCTACGGCAGATTTCCTCCACCACATGGTTATGAAGATAGTGACTTGTCTGACTAATGCCGAGAGGTGAAAAGGGGCAACAAGCTGGCTCTGATCTTTCTCCATGCACTTGTGAAATCAAGCCACAGTCAAAACTGCATCATGAAATACTTACTGTGTTTGGTTTTTACCAGCATCCTACAAAAATTCTGATCATCCTTCAGTTTGGTGAAAACCTAGAGGGAATTTTCACAGTGAAAATGGCAAAAGGAGGAGAAAATGCTCTATTGAAAGACTTACTTGTGCAGGGATGTCTGAGAGTGGATTATAGCAACAGCACAGCCTAGATTTTTGTGGTAGAGCTTTGTGTATCGTAGGATAGTTTCAGTTTTCTGGTGATTCTGAAAAGGTCTAAATTGGAATTCATATAATAAAAAGAACAGGAGTAATGAAAATGTAAAAATGGGGGGAAAAGCAGCAGCTTTGGTTATTTGGTTTGTTGCCTTTGCTTTTCATGTAATCATTTTGATTTCAGACTTGCTGTTATCATGGGTGGGTTTTTGTTTGTTGTTTTTTTGGGGGTTTGGTTTTGGTTTTGGTTGCTTGTTTGTTTGTTTTAATCTGTGTAGGGTTTCAGTAAAATATACAACTAGGAGAATGAGGAAGGGTAGCCAAAGCTTGATTACGTTCTGCTGCTCACTGCATAGATTTGTACATTGTTAAGGCAGAAGGGGCTGGGATGATCTCTTATACTGAGCAGAATGCATTAAATTTTACCTGCTTTCCTGCTCCAAATCTAACAACATGGGCCTGAATTAACTCAAAGTTCTAAGAGTATGTATTCAGTCTTGATTTTGAACACTTAAGGATTTAGAAAAATCTAGAAATCTTTAAAATTTAAGAAGACAGAGACTACCATCCTCTGAATATTCTCAGAAAACCTCCACCAAGACCACTGTATAATCTGCCAATTATAAACTCATTTTAAAGAAAAAGCAAATGGAAACACAGATCTCTTTTTCATTATTAGTCCCATTATTCTGAGTTCAAAGTACAGCCTGCAGAGGTAGAATGATGTGTCTGATAAGCTGAAGGATTTTAGAAGCACTAGAAATGTTCTTTCTGCTTGGATAAATTAGGGCAGTGGTGAGCTACTAACCCTTTGCCTTCAATTTTAGAAAGCAGGGAAGAAACTAAGAGGAAACCCTACCTCATGAGTCTGTAGAGCCTGGCATCACTTGACTGTGCTCCCAGGGTGGTATGGCTCAGGCATCACTGTCTGGCAGTGCTGACTGCACAGACGTTGCTTCGCTCAGAGAAAATCAATGGGATTCACTGTGGAGTGGAGCGTTACCAGCCAGGTAAAAATATCAGAAAGAAAGGATGCAGTTATTTGGCAGGGCTGGCTGAAAATTTTCCATCCTAGTGCCTTTCTACTGAAAACTCTGGGTTTTATGAAAGCCTTTTTTCTTCTCAAGCCAAGGTCATTGTGCAGCGCTTGAATGTGTTGTTTTCATTTGACTTTGAAAAATTCTGATTTTGTTTGAGGGAAGACAAAATGAAGATCTGAGCTAAAAGTCAAAACTCAGCAAAAAACACAAGCACAAGGCATATTTCTACAGAAAGAGAAAAATCTGGCTTCCAATTATGTTTGTTTAACATTTTTGTCAGTTAGTTCTAACCTTCTTAAAATACACCAGCATTTTGTGGGTATTATCTAAAGAACTGGGCCAAAAAATAATTTAAAAAAGGGGAATTCAGACGATGAATTGGTTTTGAAACATTTGATGCTAGAGAAAGAGGGAGGTCAGACTATGGTTTTACAGTTATAGCCATTTGCCCCAGTTTTCTCCGGTGACATAAATTAGATCAGCTCTTTTGCGGTTGTAGGATCCAACCCCTAGCTGATATGAATCAAAGCACCTCTATTGCTGATAGCCAAATTTATGTCTCGAATAAAAAGACAGAGCTCTCTTCATGAAGTCAGGTGGACCACATCTGCAGGGGTGTAAACTTCAATTCATGAAGTTACAGATCTGATGCAGATCTGTTGCTGGGAATCAGCCAGAGTCAAGACAGCACTCAATATGAGTTAAAAATCTTGCTTGTTTCATCAGCTATTTGGCTTACATTTATACTGTGCTAAGCATATCATGCACCTAACTCTGAACATCATTGGTTAAACCATGGTGTTCACGTGTCCTTGCAGTACACATAATTGGTTCAGAAGCTCTGTCCATGCGGCTGGATGCTGTGAGCCTTCTCCAACTTGGAGAATGGTCAATGCATCCTGTCTAGCATCCTGTTACAGCTATTGCTCCAAACTTTACTTCATCCTTATGCCATCTAAGGAACAGTTCAAGGACATTTCAGCTTCTACTCATCCTTTAGGCTAAAAGCAAGATTATGCACATGTCCCTGCTTTTCCAGACATGCATCCACACAGATCAGTGGCAGATTTGACCCATTTGAGGTTTTATTGAACAGTCTGAATCATTGCTGAATTGTCAGCACTGAGTTCAGCAACTGAGAAGCTATGAGCAGAGTAGCTTGGTCAGACATGGTTAAAATTCATCCTTGGAGGTGTTTACTCTGTTAATGCTGTTCTACATAGAGGAGCTGAAAAGAGATGGGATTGAAACAGTATTTGCTGATAATGCAAATTATAGTCTAAATAGTATAAGGATACAGGAAATGACCTTGTAGCTACACAGTCTCTGCTGGCAATTTTTAAATTTCAATTCTGTCTAATTTCTTTTTCTCTGAGATGACTTTTACTGTTGCCCCAAGTGATCCATAGACACTGTCATGTGTGTAGGATTGAAGGAAGGACAGAAAGTCTCAAGTATGACTTTGTGTCCTGATGTACAGAGATAGCTCAGAAGGAGAAAGATACTTTATTCCATTGTGATTTCTGCTTTGTGCCCAAGCAGCTGCCTTCTGGTGCCTCACAGAATATTTTTAGAGTGTGGACATACATCCCTTAAAAACTAGTCTGAGGCTTTACATCCACAACTTTCTTCATAGACATGAGTCCTTAGTGAAGATCAGAGAAATACTGGGAGAGGAGAAATTATATTCTCACCTCAGCTCCTGACTCCCTCATTGTCCTGTTCAAAGAGAATTTCATAATTCTCACTGGCATAACATGTCCAGAGAACCCCTCTGAAAAGATTTCTCAACAGATAGCCCTGTATCATCCGAGTGGGTGCCCTTATATTCCCATAGCACCTCTAAAAGGATACATTTAAGACAGAGTTTTAATTCTCTGCTGAGTCCTTCTGCCCTCCCCTGTATACACAGACCCTTCTGTATTTCAGCCTAGTACTACTGGCTCTAAGGAAACAGAATAAGGTTATATCTTAATACCTGTAGCAAATAATGGCAGATGCTGTCGTAGCAGCAAGAGGCAGTCATGGCATGTCAGAAAGGTTTTATTGGAGTCCTTGCATACTCCCCCATTGGGGAGGTATGGGTTTATAAACTGAGCAGCAAGACCCAGGTTCAGAAGGGCCACTGAGAGCCTGACGGACTGGTGTTGGGTGCTTTTTTGCCTGAGTCTGTGTAACTGATCATGCAGTGGAGTTGTGATGTGTTTAGAAAGCTCACATTTCACTTTCCATCAAATTGCTGCAAATTAATTTATTAATTTAACATTCTCACTCTCAAAAGCCTTTGAACAAGAGTTCTCAGTCCTTCTATTCTAGTATCAAGCTAAATTTATAGCTTTGAGGTCTCTCCTTCTAAGCATTAATTTAGGTATTTGCCTTACATGTTATCTTTACTAAGCAATAGAAGGAAATGCAACATTAGAAGATCCCTTGTCAGAAACGGGCCCCTATTTTCATTGGCAGAGCTCAGAGAAGGTGTAGTTTCTGGGAAAAATGTTAAGGTAGTTGTCTGTTGGAGATGTTGCAATTTGTAGCATGTGATTTTCATATTAAAAAATGGAAACAATTCAAATGCAAGATGATGAAGTTTATAGGATCGGAACTGCTGCTTAGAATATTTCTTGACTGGTATGACAGTCCTTCTGCTATGCCCATTAAATTTCCTGTAAACCTCTCCCAAATGACTCCTGTACAATATACTCACGAACAGAAAGGATTAAAAAAAAACCTACAATGAGGACATCTATTCTTCCAAAATTATTTCTACTTTTCTGACTTCTGCTATGAGTAAGTGTGTTCCTTTAGGTATATTTCTAGGAAGGCTTGGGCTTACCCCTGCTTGCAGAATGATGGTGTATCCCATCCCTTCTATAGTGGCTCTCAATCTGGGCTGAGCATTTTCTGTATCAGCAGACTCTTATCCTCTGAATTCCTGAGAGAATTTCTTTGGAGGTAGTTACTTGCTAAGATATAGAGTGCTGCTCGGTTTCAATTTGGTGCACTTTTTTAATGTTCCAGGTAACTTGGATTTAAGAATAAAAGCACATATTCACTTAAGGGTGTAGCTGTTCAAATGGGAACAAAATTAAGGATATACTTAATGAAGAGTCTGCTTGGCTGCTTCTACTTCCTCTTTGGTTAAATTGAAATCTCTATTAATACAAGATGCAGCTTTACTACCCACAAAAAATGCAATCATTTTTCTGCTTTTACCGCGGATTTTTTTGTTCTTTCCTAATTACGTGGTTTCATAAACCATGTAAACCACGGGATTATAAGAAAGAATGCTAATTATCAAGACTTGTAATAAAATTAGAAGTATTAGTCAACTACATAATCCACATTGCTTTTCTGTAATGTCTTGCTGTAAAGTCACCAAGGCAGATAAGTAGGGTGATGAGATAACGTGTATGTTCTGCTGTATTAATATAGGTTGAGATGAATCTTTTCTGATTCATGAGAAGTTTTTTAGTGTAAATCCAAAATAAATTTACTTTACCAGCTAAGTTCAAAAATAATAATAAAAAATTACTTCTTCCCACTGAGCTGACATCAGTAGATGTGTTTGCTTCACCTAGAATGCTATACGGTATTCCAAATTTATTGTAACTGTAAACAACAATTCTTCTTGCTTTATGGCTTTCCTGGGCTCCAACAGTAAAACACAATATCTCTATCTGGTTGGAATTATGTGTTATAACAGTTTTATGGTGGGGGGAGTAAAGCTCTGATAAAGATAAAATAGAGTTTTGCTTTTTTGTGTGACCTTGTCATTTCAAAAAACATTGCACTCTAACGAGATAGAATTTAAAAGACTTCTGGGAGCAAATTGAGTTTACTGAGATATTTCTGAGAGTAATTACTTACTGTGAGTTGTCAGTGCACTCTGTTACAGTTCCTTTCCTAGCAAATGTAGATATCTGGGACTGTGTAGAATGGATTAAAGCTCCTACCGTTAATGTTTGATGGGAGACAGTAGTGAAAAAGATGGATGCTTATATAACTGACATTTCCAGCATTTATGGCCATAGACTAAAATGCCAGGCGCATAATTTCAAGCAAAATGGCAGACCCAACTCAATAATATTTAATGATGTGGTAGACCTTGGCTGGGAGAATAGCTAATGGAAGTCATTGCACTGCATTTATCGAATTGTTAAAATGAGTTGAATAATAATTGTGTTTTGCAAGAGTTTTGTTTTAGAAATTTATTTCTGTGATCTGGTACTCCAAAAACAAATTATTTCTCATTCCAGTCAACACAAAATGCAGAAAAAGATTTTGAACTAGCTAACTTGATGGCTAGATTTTTACATTGACTTTGTCCTGTGTTTACAGCACAGAAATATATTCAATAGCTCAGACACGGTTTGGAAGATTGGGTGAGATTGATTGGATAAGCTAGTGAAAGACAAAATTGCCTTCCAGAAGAATCTCCTTTTTGTGTTTGACTCTTTACAAAGTTAGCCTTTTTGTCTATCATCACACCTCTAGGAATGTTCAAGTTCTTTGGAGCATTTTACAGTACAGAGATACTTGTGTGCCAGGACTATGATATCACTGATGACATCAGCAAACAGAAAATTAACAACTTCTGTACCATTCTGCTAAATCCTTTAGCCTTTAATAAGCAGAAGGGACTTGAACTGATGGGGAATCTCAAATTGGTAGAGGTCTGTTACCAGGGGGTCTTGTTACCAGGTCTGCGGCCACAGAATCTCCCACGGCTCTTTCCCAAGCAGTGCCTCTCCCTGTGGAGGGCACAGAGCAAAGGTGGACTTGAGAAAGAAGTGTGCATAACCTACCATTTCCAGACAGAGCCAGAGGACTGTGCAGGCTTTCCAGAAGTTTAATTAAAAATGGACAGTATATGTATTCAGGTTCAACAACAACAAAAAAACCTCCTAAATTCTTACTTTTTGGAAGAGAATTTTTAAAGCACTTTCTCTTTGAAAACCCAAGTATCTCTATTTGAGTATCCTGAGAATTCTACTTATAAAAAAAGGGAAAATTTGGGATTGGGCTTCAGCATAGGCTTTACTTTTCTTTTTGTGGGCTGTCACCTTAAAGAACTATTTTAATTCTGCTCACCATTGACCAAGCCTTCCCCCCAGCTTTTTTTCACCTAAATTTGTCAAAGCTGCATTACTGTCAGTGGGCCGTGACATAGCTCTTAACAGTACTTAGTAAGGCTTTCTGTTCTGTCAGACGTAAAACTGAGCCAGGAAATAGCCACACTCCACACTGGAGAAGTGTAGGACAGGTTAACACAAAACTTATGGAGGCTTGAGCTTAACTGCAGAAAGTCTTAAAATAGTTCAAGCGTGGGAGGAATGGAAAGGCTGTTGTTAATAGATCTTACAGGTAGGGTTGCTATAAACTCCCAAGAAATGGTGTGATGGAAAGTTTCCAGATATTAGAGAAGTTTTGGGAGTCATTTCAAGAGCAATGATTAGGTGTTTATTTTTAGCCTTGCTTGTTTGGTACTGAAAGAGTCTGTTTGACAATCTGAGCAGTTTTCTGAGCTGGTAAAAATCCTGGGGTAAATGGCAGTCATAAGTATAAATCCTCATAAATGGCAAAATTTCCTCTCACTGCAACAGGAATAGGATGTTCCTGCAGTATGAATTTCTGGAAATGTAAACTACACTTCTCTTATTTCAGAACTGCCTAAAAAAACCCCAAAAGAGTTGAAAATTCTCCCATGGAGAGTGTCAGCAGGCACCCAGAATATATCTCCAGGGTCACTTAATTCCCTGGATCCTACCCAACTGCTATTGAAGTTAATTGAAAAAACTCCCATTGCCTTGAGGAGGTTTTGGATCCGACTCAAATGGCTCAGTGGCAGCAGATTACAAGAAGGAACCCCACTGTGCAATTCCAGCCATCTGCGTATGGGTAAGCATTTATTGATACAAATGTATTTGCTTGGGCTGTGTCATGAGGCACTTCAGTCCTAATTAGGCAGTATTTCAGAACAGAGGAGATCTCCCCCTGTCATCCGAGGTCATTGTTATCAGACATCCGTTCTGAGCTGGTGAGCTATAAAGTAGCAATACATGTTTACCCACAGCAATGCCACAAGTTCTTTCTCTGTTCTGTCTTTGTAAAAAGATAACTAGTGCTGGGTTAAGATGATGTTCAGATTCCTGTGTGTCTGCTTGCATTAGACAGGACAAAATCTCATTGTTTCCATCTCAAACCCATTCTCAGTGATACTGTTCACATAATCCAACTTTACTATATCATCTCTGGGTTTAGATAAGAGAATTGTTGGGAAACAAAGCTGAGTTTAATATAAGGACTTTCTTAATTAGCTTACATAACCGTGTGTTGCCCTTTTAATCTAAAACTGGTAATGAAAGAGCATGATGTGCGTGGAAAGCACATTTGAAGGATGGTTGTCTCCAGTACTATTGCTGCATGCCAGAGAATCAAATGAGTTCTGATGTACAACCCAGCCAGAGACTGTGTAAATTGCCCCAGCTGATTAGGAGACAGGGAAGCTGTTAGCATGCTGGAATGATGTGTATAATAAACTTGCTCTGTGGTGTGGCTTTGGAAGAGAGCAATTGATTGGCCTCACCACGTGCCAGGCCTCAGCGGTGTCCTGTACGTACTTTACTCATCAATTACTGTAATGCTGGGGCAACCCACCAACAACTTAATTGTTGTCTGGAGCTCCAGGCCATTGGTGGCTCCTCTAGGCTGTGTTGCACAGAAAATCAAATCAGCCACTGTGCAGGCTGGAAGGGACTGTGCTGCAGCCTCTATCTCAGGGTGTAGGCACTACTTGAGCTTGTTCTGAAAGCGTCTCAAAGTCTTACTCTGTCAGACCATGTGCTCATGAGGAAGAGACATTCCATAGTCAGAAAACCCATAGCACAAGTTGAAAAGGACAGGCCGCAATATATTTTGTAGGCTTGGGGCAGCTGTATGCTATCGGAGGAGGCAGATGTAGCAGAAGGCACTTCTGGTTATGAAAGTCTTTTTTTCCCAGGATGATGAGTATGAGAGCAACATAAATTTTATACCATGACAAAAATCAGAGCAGGAAGCTCAAAATGGAGTCTAGCCCAAGCTTACAGAGTCTCCCAAGACTTTTATTTTATTTCAGTCAGTTTAGTTAAGCCCTTGGGCTCTTCTCCAACAAAGTATTTATCTGCTTCTAGATATCAGAATCTGCTACTAAACTTATTTCTGTCCTGGGCTAGATTGTGTCCTTGATAGACATTTCCAACATGGATAATACAGAGCTTTTTTTTGCTTGGGGGTTTTTGCTTATATTCTTTAGGAAATATTTAACATCCCTAGTTTTGTCCAAGGAACATTTTAATAAATATGCTATAAGGCAGAAAGAAATGTCTATGCGGGAAAAAGCCTTTCGTTCAGCTCTGAAAAATCATTGTGATCAAGAAACCAGTGACATGTTAGTTTCAGTTTTACTCTGGACTGCAGTTGCCATACAGCACCAGGGCTCCTGGAATTGTTGGAGGGGACTTTAAAGATCACAGAGTTCCAACCCCCCTGCCTTAAGCGTGGATATCACTCCCCAGATCAGGTTGCTAAGGGCCCCATCCAATCT
The DNA here is from genome assembly GCF_021018805.1 of Prinia subflava. Taxonomy (NCBI): domain Eukaryota; kingdom Metazoa; phylum Chordata; class Aves; order Passeriformes; family Cisticolidae; genus Prinia; species Prinia subflava. The sequence continues at coordinate 14,794,636 of NC_086283.1, read as the reverse complement.
GGCCTTGAACACTTCCAGGGTTGGGGCATCCACAGCTTCTCTGGACAACCTGTTCCAGTGCCTCACCACACTCTAAGTAAAGAATTTCTTCCTAACATCTAAACGGAATATCTTCTCCTTTGATCTAAAACCATTCCCATTTTATTATCACTCTCTATCCATGTAAAATTTGCTCTCCCTCTTGTTATAAGACCCCTTTAGGTACTTGAAGGCTGCTTTAAGGTTTCTCCAGAGCCTTATCTTCTCAAAACTGAACAATACCATTTCTGTCATCTTATTTCATAGGAGAGGTTCTCCAGCCCTCCGATTTCATCATCTGGGCTTGTTTCACCATATTCCTGTCTTTCTTGTGCTGGGGACCTCTGACATGGGTGCAGTACTTCAGGCCAGATCCTACAATAGTGAAGCAGAAGGGCAGAGTCACCTCCCTCGACCTGCTGGCCTTGCCTCTTCTAATGCAACCCAGGATGATTTGCTTTCTGGGCCACATGCATGCACTGCTGCCTCATGTCAGTTTTCATCCACCAAACTCCCCAAGTCCTTTGCTGCAGAGCTGCTCTCAATGAGTTCTCCCAGCCTGTACTGTCTGGGATTGTCCTGACCGAGGTGCACCATTTTGAACTCATACATGTTGAACTTCATTAGGTTCTCATGTGTTCACTTCTCAAGATTGTCCAAGACCCTCTGGCTGGCACCCCTTCCTTCTGTTGTGTAAACTGTAATGCTCAGCTTTTTGTTTGTGTCGTCAGCAAGTTTGCTAAGGTTGCACTCAATCTCACCATCTCCATCACTGATAAAGGTATTAGCACCTGTACAACCACTTGTCACCAGCCTCAATCAGCACATCAAGCTGTTGACCACAGCTCCATTTTTGTCCATCTGGTCAATTCCATATCCACTGAATAGCCCACCCTTTAAACTCATGACTCTCCAGTTTGTAGATAAGGGTATCGTGTGGGATCCTGTAAAATATCTTATAAAATCTGGGAAGATGTCATCAGAGTCTCATCCCTGCTAATGAGCTCATATGCATTCATGAGCACCAGGTCCAGTAATATTTGTCTGGTTGGTTTGTCCAATACCTGGACAGGGAATTTGTCCTCAATGGCCTCCAGAAGTCTCCTGCACTGCTCCCAGCCAGCTGTATTGCTCTCCCAGCAGATGTCTGGGTAGTTGCTCCTTGGCGTCTGTATCAGACAGGCATCTGCACATCCTGAAATCTCGTGATAGTCTCCAGGTGTGACATGTTGAAGGTTGTTTTGTAGGGAAATGTAGTAAACCGCAGAAAACTAAGAGTTAATGTTCAGGCCAGCAAATCTGAGCTGCTAATTAAATTTCCCTTCAGGATAATAGATTGGAGGAGCTTGCCCATTGTAGTAAAATGCCCAGTTAATCTGAGAGCCAAACAGATGGGAATTTTTGAGAAGGTAGGAGAGAAAAGGAGATCATAGAAGCTGCAGTTCCACAGACAAGATCTGGTTTGAAATAACAGCTATAAATGGAAATTATTTGCAGGATATTGTCCATATGCTTCCCAAACCTCTGTCTGGGCCGCAGTGTTTTCAATTACTTCCCCAAATGCTGTCACATCTTTTGTAGCTCTGTATCTGAAGGGGGTTTTAAATGTGAAGCTGGGCCAGCAGCAAGATTAATTTCAATATTAAAAGCTGATGATTTTTCACAGAGGTGTTCAGCAACACCAGATCAGCACAGCTGCTGATCTCCCCATGGCCAGGCTGCAGGAGCAGGTTTCCTGTCCTTTTGTACCTGGGGGTGTCATACCAGCCCACAGCAGCCTTGCCAGGGATGTTGGCAGAGCACACACACCTATCCTCCTGGTGAAAGAAGAAACATTCAGTTTTCACCTTCAGAGCCTCCTTGTCCTGGTCTCATGCCAGTTATGTCTCCTTCCTGTGGCTCAAGTTACTCCCTACTCCATTCTCATAAGCCAGCTGGTTACTAGATGCCAAGGTTTTAAGATAGATTTAGATACCATGGTTCTTTAGATTTAGCTTGACTAACTGCTTTGACAAATGCTTTTGAACATCTTGGCATTAAGGACATAAACCCCCCCCCTTGTAAACAATTTCTGGCACTTTAAGGACTTGTTTGGCTGTCCTTCCTTCCTTCCTTAAAATCTCTTGGGTCTCATCTTCCACCCCTGTGTTTACTTGTGGAATATTTTGCCCTTCTGCATACATGTTTCCCACTCCTGGAAGCAAAGAAAAATGGCTTCTTTTGTGTGACCTTCCTGAAAACACTGCAGGTGTACAGGAACATGGAAGCAGCTTGAGAAGAATAGGGCTTTCTCACATTGGGGAAAATTGAGGATGTGGAAGACCCAACTTTTGCCCTCTGTTCTGCTGAAATCTCTCTATAATTTTCATTCTTTTGTTTCTTACCTGTGAATGAGGGGCAATGTCATTAACATCACAATTCTGGGTAGTTGGATAGTAAAAAATCAAATTCAGTATAAAAGAAAAAACAAAGGGGAGGATATTGGGGAAAAACCCAGTCCTAACAGCTCACTCATCAATGGTTCTGCAGCTTCCTTCTAACCCTTCAAAAGGAAGATGTTTGGGTTAAAACAGACAGTGATGCCCCAACATTGGTTTAATGACCAGTAGCAGTGCAGAAAGCAGTAAGGTTATGAATTATTATAGAGGAGTAGACAACAAGGTGGAACTCATTATTACCAGTCTAAATTCATGATTCCCACCTCTTGAACACTGTAATTCTGTCGGCCTTACATTTGAGTAACATTACTAGAAAAAATTCCAAAGGACATATTTTAACAACCCATTCTTTAGGAGAGAGACATCTACACATATCAAGGACAATCAAAATATGGAAGACCCCCAGAACAGGGAGTGATCAAGCAGTTTAGGATTTTTCAAGTTGGAAAAGCAATGTCTGAAGGACTGTGAAATGAGTTTCTGGCAGAGGGCAACTGTCCTATGATTCTACCAGGACCTCAAGTATTAGAGTAGAAAAACCACCACATGAAGGCTTAAAGAAATTCAAGGAGGTATTTTTTTTACAAATTATGTAGTTCAACCATGGAAACTCTTGATTTAGAAAGTTTTCACCACTGAAAGTTTACAAACACTCAAAAAAACCCCTAACTAAACCTCAAAACAATCTACTGGAAAAGTTCACAGTAGCGTTGTGAAAAGCTAACTGTTCAAACAAAGGCAACGCTTCTTCATCTGGGGTCTCCTGAGTTTCAGGTGCTCAGTTCAGGGAGGGAGTGTTATTCCAGTCTGTATCTCCCAATTGACTTTCATGGAAACCCTTTATTTTATCTTTACTGAAGTCTGTAAAACAACTTTTTCTTCTCCCTTTCAACATTGTGGAGAGATGGTTAAACTAGTCTTTTCCCTCTGTGAAGGTCTGTGTGAGGACTGTCTCACAGAGAAAGACTGTGACCTCCTGTTTGCAGGGTGGATGGCAACTTCTTTGCTTTTTGAAGAACCTTCTCTCTTGAAACCCTGTCCTGCAGTTCATAACATGTGAAACTGATCTTCTCTAAAACAGTTGTGGGGTTTTTTTCCCCCTGTGTTCTTGCATCTTTGAAAGAAAAGTTGAGAAGAAAAATACAGTAGTTCACACAACAGTTATTTCTCACAGTATGATTCACCAGGAAACAGGAAGGCAAGAAATGAAAGTCAAATAGCGATCTCTGGAGAAGGGTCTGAGGAGAGGAGGCAGAAAAGAAGCCTCCTGTCTTTCAGGGAGGCCAGAATCACTTGGTTGTTTAGTGATCTTATTATAGCTTAAAAGGCGAACTGTGAAGTTAGAAGTAAAAACTGCCCAAGGACTCTTTGCAAACCCAGCCCATCTCATGGAACGTGGCACCAAATCAAGGCTCTTTGGGACCAAGGGAATGAATTTCAGATCACTCATTGGCATTAGTGGCCTGTCTCCACGAAGTAGATTATTGCTTTATTCTGTTTTCTCTCTCTGATGAGTTTTGCTAGGTACTTTTTAGTTGAGATGTGGTATAATCAGGATTCCTTCAGGCTAAACAACCCCAGCTCCCTCAGTTGCTCCTCATAACACTTGTGCTCCAGACCATTCACCAGATTTTTGCTCTTCTTTTAACAAACTCCAGCTTCCTGCAACACTATTTGCCCCTGATGTTTTGGGGTCTAGACAAGGTACTCCTGTGGATCCTCTGGGAGTTCTGAAAAAGTGCCCCTATCTGCTCCTTACCTATCCTTTGTCATCCTTTTGGGAGGGATGCCTGTACTCACAGTTGTGGTGTCTACCAAACCTGTGCAAGATTTCTGATCTGCTTCAGTGCTGAGGATGATTTAAATGACTCAGTGTTACTCTGAACTAAAACAAATTGGGAGTGCTTGCATCAGCCACGAGGTATGTCAGCTGTAAGGTGATACAGCCCGTGGGCAAGGTGAGATCTTAAACTACACTGGTGAGGTCTGCCAAAGAACATTTGCTCAGCCAATTTTCCCATATACCTGTGCCATCAGCTGAAGGGTTTCAGCTTTCACAGCTTTAACAATATACACTCAGCCGTACATCTCCTGTGACAGCCTTTGTGGGAGCCTCTAGCCAAGTCTTTTTGAACCTGCTTGTGCTCCATCTATGGGAAAACTCGTATTTGTCCTACATATTTACCCTACTTCCTATTTGGAAGCAGCCTCTGGGGAGAAACACTCAGGGAGCTGCCTAGCAGCGTGGCAAGCTTTGGGAAATGCCATCCTGTGTAGTGGCTGAAAGAAGTAGAGCTGACAAATCACAGACCTGAAATTTGTTAATGATTCTAAATGCATCTGAAAAGCCTTGGAGGTTCAGAGCTGAGTTCTTTCAAAGTGAGAGTGCTGGGGCCGTGGTCTAGCCATGAGGTGCCAGAGCTGTCCTGAAACGTTTTTGCCTGGAGAACTAGCAGCAAAGCAGCACAGAGCTTGGTCCCCACTGGCTCTCCCTTCTTCAGGTCAGAGCAGTGGGGAAGGCTGAACTTCTTGGGTCTGTTCGTCTCCCATTCGAAACTGCAAATTTCAGGGAGCAGCAGTGGGTGACAAGCAAGGCAGTGCTAGCAGGTGGCTTCTTGGCTGTAGACACAAAACTGGATTTTGCTGCTCCCTAGAAGAGGGATGATGGCAGGACTGACCTATAACAGGCATTTTTTCTCTGCAAGAACTCAAAGCCCTGCCTTGTGTAATGGTTTGAGGAGAGCTGACTTTTTATTCCTGCAGCCTGTACTCAAGCTGAAGGCCCATGAAAGGCAGAAGGGATCCCTTCTGTAGGGTCCCTCAGTAACTTCTCATTTTAAAAAACCCAAACACACAGGGATTACTGTGTTGTTTGAAGTCATCTTCTGCAAACAGATGTTGAAGAAAAGCTGAAGAGTATTAATGAGAGCAGAAGATTGGGATTGAGATGTTTTCCTTAAGTTCCTGAGGTTCAGTTACTGTTCAGACATAAGAGAAAGCTTACACGACTTGTCCATTTTGTCAGTCATGCATGCTATTTCTTTAAGTATTACATGCTCAGTGTCTATGATATTTATCTTCCTTTTCCAGTGCTGGAGCTTTGTTTTTTTCCTATGCAATTATCTTTGTACCTCCATAAGTTATAGTTCATATTGTTTAAAAAGTGACTGAGACAGGGAAGATAAGCAGCTGAGTGTTATCCTCTACAGTGTATAGCTTTCAGAAGCCATACACCCACAAACACCCACCAAGCTGTCCCCATCCTCCTCTGCGAAAGAAAGAAATTGCTGCTGAGAAATGATGAGAAGAGATGCTTGCAAAGAGATGAGGTTGAGTAAAATGCAGCAGGACATGGGAGTCTGCTCATGGCTTCTCATTAGTGGAGGAATCTGTACGGCACATCACAGCATACACAGGCTCATGTGACAGCTCCTGCACCTCCAGGCTGTAATATAGTCAAGCTGGGAGGACACAAAAGCAAGAAATTTTGCTTTATTCTCCTAATATCTTTTTCAGCAGGTTTTAACTTACATAGTCTCTCACAATATACTGACAACTGCTTTCAAAGATGAAATTTTAAGTGAAATAAAATTGCTTTGTGAAAGAAGGTTTTGTGGCTATATTTTCATGTCAGAATTTTAAAAATATGAAGTCAAAAAGCATTTCTTTCTAAGTTATCTATTTTAATGTAAAAAAACCCCCACCCACTAACAAATCCATCTCTGGTCATTATTTTCTACAGAAAGCAGTAAGTATTTAGTTTGATCTACTTTTGTGGTTTGTTTCTGTTCTTTTTTTTTTTTTTCTCCTGTGTTTCAGCAGTGATTTATTCAGTTACAGGAAAATATAAAGCTGCTGTTATTTACAGAAAAGTGAAACAAATGTTTGTAGTAGAATCATAGATTTTTTTTTCAGAAATGTGTCCAGTAAACACTATGAAACACTGATACATAAATCAAAGCAAGAAAGTGACACAGGCTCTTACAGACTGTATGCTACAGATGCTAAATAGACTTGGAAAGGATTCTTTCACAGTACATATTTGACCTTAGAAAATGCACAAATAAAATGCAATAAAAAAACCCTAGGAAGAATAAAGCATCTACATCTTGTCTGCTCTGTTATCATGGTCCTTTATCAGAAAAACTTGTGTGTTTAGAAATTACAATTTCCAATGACACTTTTGGTTAAAAGGATCTGTATACTATTCTTCAACAAAATTGTTATTTTCCCAGTGAAGTCCATAGGAATGTTACCTTTGCAAGACACATAAACCAATAATTAGCTATACTTGTGTCTGCATAAGCTGTGTGTCATGGCTGCTGAAATGAGAGAAATGTAGGCTGAAGTGCACTATCTTTTTCTTAAAACTGGTAAAATTGACTTCAAGTGGTAGGTTTGCCTTTGTATTTCATGTTCTGAAAAGTGGAACTTCTTTATCTCAATTGTGTACAATGTAGATTTTTTGTAATTGTGTACAATATAGATTTTTTGTATTTTTAAACATTAATCTAGAAATAGGCTCTCTAATGCTATTTCCCCCCAAGTACAGGTGTTGCCTAATGTAAAGGTGTAAAAGCCTTGCTCTAATAAGAAATTTTGTCAAAATTAGGCTCTCGGTTTTGGTTTGTTGTATTTGACTTGATTGTAGGTATCCATTCTATGAAATAGTTTTGCAAGGTCTCAGCCCACTGAAGTGAAGGAATTAGTTGCCACTGACTTTATTCTGACGGGTAAAGGATGCCCCTGTGGTCCAAAGGGCTTCAGCCTGGAAATTACTACTCAATCAGACTCCTGCCTGGAGAAATGCACTAATCAAAAAGTACTTGGAGCTCTGTCTCACTAATGCCTCTCTCTGAGTACCAAGTCAGAAAGCACTACTGATTTTTGCCATTAAAACTTGCCTCAGATCAGGAGGTGACAGCTCTGCTGTCAGAGAGCCAAGAAACATTGATGCCATACACATTCATCTTCCTACAAATGGAAGAAATTACAGTGGAGTCATGTTTTCCCATTTATATACAAAGCACACCAGAGAGTAAATGTGATGTATCAGAGTTACAGAGTTGAAGGTTACTCAAGGCTAGTGAGACATGACTTGAGTGGGAACAAAGGAGCAAGCACATTCCCAAGCAGAAAAGAACCCCAGCATCATGCCTTGTGAAGAGATTGCCAGTGGCCTTTGAGTGTGTGAGTCTCAGGGACCATTAAATGGGATTCCAGGCCCATATAATTAGAAAAAAAGAAGAAAAGCAATCCTTTATGATATTTTCATGCTGTAACTCAAATATTTTCCTCCTTGCTGTTTTATATTTTTGTTTGAAGCATGACACTTTAATCTGGTTTCTAACACCATTCTGCAAGGGAATAAAAAAAATCCACAACAAAATAAGCAACCTAAACCAAAAATCTCCAAAAGCCCCCCCAAAATCACTATGTCTCCCAAAAAAGTATTTTACTTTGTTTTCTCTTGAGGCCACTGTTTACATTGGAACAGATTCTGTGCCCTGGATTTTAACACAGAAATGTCCCGCTATTCTTTTTGATAGTTTTGGATCAGGCTCCCAGATGAAGACTTTCACATTGTTTTCACTGCTGGAATTCAACTATTACACATTCAGAAACACCACTCAGCTATTAGCTGTGAGACTGGGAACCCTGATCTATGGCTGCACAGCTGTGGGGATAATTTAGCCAGCTGAGGGCTTTGTCTGAGAAAAAAAAGGGGAATTGGAGATATGGCAGGGAACCTGCGAGATCCTGAAAAAGTGGAGGTGGGAAATGCTCAAAAAGAAATAAATATTCAGATGTTTTCTATCTCAGTTCTCCGTGACACATATGTTGTGCCAAAGCCTGTGTTGAACCATGTTGTTTTGAATAAGACTTTTGAAATATTTGAAAAGAAGAAAATTGCAAGGATATTTTCAATTGAGTAAGCATTTCAAAAGGAAAAATTTAGATGTTTTGTCACAGATTGTTAGACAGATTCAGAGCAAGCAGTCTGGTTCAGGGTAAGGATTTGTGACATGCTACTGTGAAATCTGCAGTTGTGGTTGATAAAAACCCTTTTCTTGGCCTGTCTGGAAAGAGAAGCACTATGATTTCTTGTCACTAGTCATAGGAACGTTTTATTTTGTGCACTGTGTCATGTCTGTTAATGACACAGACACAGACCTCTCAGTGGGCTCATTCTTCCCAGAATATTTCTGTTATTTCTACACAGAGTTAGATTTACACAAGAGAATCCTAAAATCTTACCGAATTTTTAGGTAATGTATTAATAGGTAACAATTAATGCTGGGTACTTTCCTGCCAGAAGTGATAGGAACCATATGCTGGTGCAACTGTAGTCTCATTGTGTCCCAAATTGGTATGTGGCCCGTCCTGGTAGCACATTTTTCAGTCCCAATTAATGCACAAAATCTATAAAAATGAAGCTTCTGTTAATGCATGTATTCCCCTCAGGCATGAGATATGAATGTGTTTGAGGAGTGTGGGTGTAGGGACATATCTTCTGCAAACAAGCAATTTTGTTAATTTTTTATTATTTGCTTAATTACATTTTTGCCTTAATCTTCAGTTCTGAAAATCAGCCATGAATGTGAACAGTAAGTACATCAAGGTCTTGTCATTGCTCAGCTTTTAAAGTTTCTTTGTTTTTTGGCAGAAACAGCTAGAATGTAAAGTATTTGATAACTTTCCAGTGTACTGCTATGACGTTCCACCTGCTACAAGGAAAGAAAGATAAGAAATGTGGTTTTAATGGCAGAATAGGTGCAAAAAAAAGAGGAATTAAATTTTATTGTATTTATTAGTTATGGAGGTCTCCTGCTATCAGCTGGGATAGGGTTAACTTCTCAGGAGCTGTTGCAGTGATGTGTTTTGGATTCAGAATGAGAATGGTATTGCAGTATGGGTTTTTGCTAAGTCATGTTTATCCTAAGTCAAGATTTTTTTTTCCCTTTGTCTCATGCTCTGCCAGTGAGGAGTGTAAAAAAAAATGGAATGTTAATTCGTGTTCTAATGGATTATGATATGTTAAAAATCATAAGTAACCACTGTAAATATGTTATATGAAAATGTAACCTTAGTTCCAGCCCACCTTGGAATTCACTGATCCTGAGGCAGGCACCACCCTAGAATTACCATTTAGGAGAAGACAAAGAATTGTCAGGAAACCGGGCTCCGTCACTGGCATCAGAAAGGAGGACACATTAAGATAAGCAATCAGTCCTTCCTCCCATGGACAGCAGAGCCATCAGACCACCATCATTGCCAGGATCTCTGGGGAAGAACGCCTTTCCATTCACAAGCCTCTGTTTCCATTCACCCACGGGAAGACCGACCGAGATTGGCACCTCTCACTACCAGAGGAAAATCTTTTCAACCGACCAACGACGTCTATGAATTCCAATAACCCGTCCCGGGAACAAAGAGACTGTGGAGAAATCTAGTGCCAGGGGCAAAATAAAGTGTATAAAACCTGAGCCCCAAATGAGGCAAATTTGTGAACTTCTGGGGGGGCTGCAGTGTGCTAAAGACTGCGGCGATCCCAGGTCTTCGTCAACGTAACTCTGCTGGCGGTTTTTACTGAAATTCTGTAATTTGATCTTTCAATAAACCAAACCATATTTTCAATTGGACTTTTGGATTGGCATTTATAAAGGGAGGTTTGCAGAAGAAATTGGGAGGAAGCATGTCCAGGATGGATGACTCAATCTGACCACAAGGATATTCGACACCATGGGATGTCATGCCCGATACATAAAGTGGGGGACTTACCTGGAAGTGTGGCTGATCTCGGTTCGGGAAGGGGGATCTGTCATCAGTCAGTGGATGCTGAGAAATTGTGTTGCGCATCACTTAGGTTTTTTCCCTTTGTATTGTCATTATTCACCCTTATTATTGCATTTTACTTTATTTTCAGCCATTGAACTGTTCTTGACCTACAAGTTTTCCAAGTTTTGATCCTCCCTCCCATTCCATCAGAGTGGGAGTGAAGGAAAGTGGAGCTGAGCAAGCGGCTGTGTGGTGTTTTATCTGCAGCTGGGCTTAAAATCACTGCAGGGGGTATTCCTTGAGGATGACAATTACTTTTAGCTCAAATATTTGGACTGGATTGGTTTATTCACAGGGTTTTCTGCTAAGGAAACTTAATGAGTTCAGGCCTAACATCTGCCTTGGGCTTTGGCCCTTGAGTTAATTTGCCCCTAATTCTTGGCTGTGCCCCAGTATTGACACCTGCCCCAGTATTGAAGCCTGGGTCACAGAGGCCCACGGGAACAACACTGCTGGTATGAGTTTCAATTTGCCTGGTTCCATACTGGTACTAAACTATCCCCTATTAAAACGATTATGTTTTTAGCAAATTATTCAGCATGCTGAAAGGTTACCCGATGTACCTACTTATTAGTCACTTCTCAAATCATTAACAAGCTATTTATGACACCTTCATCTGCAGGTACAAAGCCTTCTGGAGGATTCCTTCGATTTAATTTCTCTAGCTTAAAGCTGAATGGAGAGAACAAAGGCAGAGCTCACAGTCATTAATTAAGAGGATGAAGGAAGGCAGAGGGGATGCTGACAGGAGGTGACAGGCTCATTGAAAAGAAAAAGCTACATCCTGAGAATGGGGAGATATTATAGACAATTCTTTGAGACTTGCTGAAGTGCAAAACTAATCCGTGAGCATCTCACTACCTCTCTTTGTTAAAAACTGCTTTGTCCTTAACTATTTACTTAATACTGCAAAAAAGCAGCTTATAACTTTACATCTGAAATAATACCAAGTACAAATTCTGTTTTTCTTTGCCGAAGGACTTTGGTAGGACATGTAGTCCCTTGATTACTAAATGCTTCATGAATAGTTGTCAAAGAAGCCAGGCTGGGAATAGGATTTCCCTGGTCCTGCATGGATGCTGTCTGAGGTTGACACACCACATGTGTCAAGTCTCAGCAAATCTTGCTGTCCAGGTGGCCTGAGTGTCCTGGACAAGTCCTCTGGCAGAGAAAAATTTCACTGGAACCGTATTGGCAAGGAGAGCATTTTGCTTTGTTGGACAAAGATGGACTTTCCTGTCATTGCCCAGGGCCTCTCTGGCATCAAGGGCAGTGTTATAAATGCCAATCCACTTTGCCACTTAAATATAATTAGGTTTATTAAAGAAATAAAATTACAGGATTTCGGTAAAACCAACAACTGGAGTTACGGTGACGATGCCCGGGATCATCAGAAGGTGAATGGAAAACAGCCTCTATCGCACTGCAATCCACCAGAGTTAATGAATTGGCCCCTTCTGGGCTCCAGGTTTTATGCACTTTATTTCGACCCTGCATAGGATTTCCCCACAGTTCTTTGTTTTCTTAGGGTGGTTATTCGAATGCATCGCTGTCATTGGTCTGCTGAATGGGGTCTCCTCTGGGAGGGAGAGGTGTCAATTTCTTTCTCGGTGGGTGAACGGAAGATGAAATTCTGAATGGGCAGGCATTCCCCTCCTATGATAAGCGTGATGGTCGGGCACTTCTGCTTTCAGGAGGAGGACTGATGCCTTATCTTCATGTTGTCCTCCTTTCTGATGCCAATGCCAGCATCTCCAGTTCCTGGCATTGCATTGTTCTCCTATGAATGGCAGTTTCTGGGTGTTGCCTGCCTTGGAATTTGTCAGTTCCGTGTCTGACTTGAACTAGTGTTACATTTTACAGAACATGTTTACAGTTTGCATGCATCAAAACATGAATTAACATACTATATTTACTATATTCCATCAAAACACGAATTAACATACTGTATTTACTACAGGGAGCAAGATGGAGGAAGTTTCTGGGGTGTTAGCAAAACCAGGCAATGCATTTTAAACAATTGCCAATCCCTAAAAAAATAAAGAGAGAGTCGCTGAGAATCACTTTGGCATAAACTGATTGTCAGCTTTTCTGCTGCCCTCACTTGGTCTTTGTTTTCTCTGTGGTTGCACACCCTTTTCATTTCATGGTTTTCCATCCTTCTTTTTGCTTCTCCCTTACTCCCCCATGTTTTTAAATATTAAGATGCTGGGCTTTGTGCAGCTGTGATATTCACCAAAATAATTTTCCCATCTGTAGTCAAGGCAGCAATTCCCATCTCTGGAGTCTGATTTCTTCAGGGGATCACCAAGGACTTTGCAGTCACAGTGCAAATGCATATTCTTCAATTTCATTTCTCCCTTGTTGTCTTTGCTGCCTCATACCTGTGGCTGTGATGAGTTTGGTGTCAACACCGACAGAAATTGCTTAAAGGGCCCAGTTCCTGCTTAGGAGGCTGAAAATACCAGCACCCCAAGCAGGGGTACTGCATCTCCAACACTGCCTTGGATGGGCTTCCAGAGACCCGTGTGATGTGGGTGCCCCGCATCCCGGCGTGGGGGCTCCGCGGTCAGCACCCCCACGCACAGGTGGCTGGTGTCCCCACCAGCCACGGACTGTCACCGTCAGAAGTGGGGACCCTTGCTGTGGGCTGGGCAGCCCATGGCACAGCAGGCTCCATTCCCAGCTGGGGCTTGGAGTCCTCAGGTGTGACTTTATCGTAGTAATAACCAGAGGATTGACTTGGTTGTTCTTGGTAAATTCCTGTAACCTTTTTAATTGGTTTATGATCCTGGGGAGAAAGAAGTGAACTGTTGAAGTAGAAAGCTCAAGCAGTGCTGAAGTGCTGTTTTGTGGCTCTTGATTTGAATAGCAGCCCTAGCTGAAGAGGAAGGCTCATCTGTAAATATGCCTCTTTCTTTGCCAGTTTCTAAAAAATTTTATTAACAGAATAACTGTTTCATTAGCACACTGATTAGCTGAGAATTTCTCTGCTGTCTGAGATGTGTGAAGGACAAGCTCTTAACACAAAAGGAGCAATCAAGGGGAAGCAGCTTGTTGCAGCATGCAGAACTGACTACTAAATGTTCTTACTGGGTCCTATTGTGTTTGCTCACTGTACAGGGGACAGGAGATGTTGAATTGTACAAGCAGCTGAGCAAGGACTTAGAGAGCTCAGTGAAACACACCTGCTCCTGAGACATAATTCAGATGGTTTTTGTTATAAATGCCAGGACAAATTTATTGCCAAATTCAATAATTTGGTTTGTTAAAATTCAAATCACAAAATTTGGAATCAAATTACAGAATTTTAAGTAATAAAAACAAAACAATACGAAACCCCACAAACAGCGACACTTACTTGACAGAATTTCTCCCGGGAAAATTGGAGCCAAGGGTGACCCAGAGACACGGAACCTGGCAGTCGGTGTCTCTAGCTGGGTTCACGCTTTGCCCACCTAAAGGCTTAACTTAAATACCATTAACTTCCCCCTCGGCAACCTTTCTCCCATTGTTTCACTAAGCACCGGCCATTAACTTTGTTTATACTAAATCCCGAAAGGGTCCCCTGGCATATTCAAATGCTAATGTCCAGAGTTAGTCCTTGCTTTGAGTAATTTAACCGTCGTAGAGGTGTGTGATGATTCCCCTGCAAGTAGCATTTGATCGGTGGGAGTCCCTGCTCTGAGCCGTAGAAGTGTGTGATGATCCCGCTGGCACGTAGCATTTGATCGGTGGGAGTCCCGGTGATTTTCGCTGCACATAGGCAGGGGTAGGTTGGTCCGTGTTCATTGTCTCATCAGTGCCTCGTGTTCTCACCTTCTATTTTTGGAACCCGGAAGATCAGGAGAGGTGCTTTACAGAAGTCCGTGAAACGTGCGGGTTGAGCAGACACACATACCTTTATACAATATATAACAGTTTCCAATCTATAATTATTTATAGAACATGAATTAAATAACCCTATTTTCCACAGTTTTTCTCTTGTATGTTCAAATGACAAGCACTAATGAGCAGATTGGGGTCAGGACAAGCTGCATCCTCTGAGAACTGTGGGTATAAGCCCTGGCTGTAGCATCCTGGCATACCCTGGTTGTGTCCCAAGCTGCAGACAGTGCAGGCAACTCAGGCTCTGGCATTACTTGTAGCTACCAGTCATCCTAACTCATGTATCTGACAAATAAAATGGGAGTATTGTTGAGAGTAAGAAGCTGGCAGTATGACAGAGATAATTTTTATCTTTACTTTTCTCATCTGTGGGTGTTGCAGGACTTGGGGTACATGGACTATCCCAAAAGGTGTGACTTAATGGTCACTGAATTCAGTAGGATTTTTTTTGTTGTTTCAACATAAAGGTTTTCTTACAGCTTTTGAGAAATCAAAAGAACATTTTCATTTTTCTTGTAATAACATTGGATGCCTAATTTTCTTGCTAGAAATGTCCTTTCTAAAAGTACTTTAACTTCTTTTCCTCGGGAAAATCAACTTTGAAAAGTTATTAATTTCAAATTAGTTTAATTTTTATTGTTTTTAGACTGAAATTAGACAAAAAATTTGCCCAGAGGCTATATATAAAATAACGTCCTCTAAAATGACATAGCTTTTTTCTGGTACAGAATGAAGGTCAGAGTCTCCATCAACCTATATTTGTGGTGTCTTGACATCAAAGTCAATGTTCTTTCTGCTCAGTATCTGTTATTTTCATTATCTATCCAGTCTTTTCTTTAATACAATAACTGACTTTTTTGGTATGTGATTAAAGTCCTTTAACAGGTACAGATATCAAATGACATGTATGGGCTAGAGGTATTACATGAATTATGCAGGCACCTGGAGGAAGTTGGCATTTAAATACAATTCCCTTTATAAAATTGATCTCTCGTTTTTTTCCCCCTAATAACTCATTTATTCTCTACTTATTTTTTTTTACTCTGATCCTTCTTTTCTAATTAACTCTTTCATCCTGCTCTGAGAGCTTTTGCAGCCTGACTACAAGCAGATCTGCTGAGAAAGCCTCTCTACTATCATCATTAGAAACAGCTCCAGTTTTGTTTCAACTTACAAGGAATAGTACACTTTGTAGACCATAATTTCAGAAGAAATCACAATTATGGAAAGGTTCCATTCAAGGAAATTTTAACTGCCAGTTTAGAGAGTCCTCAGCTTTTTGAGTGTATATACTACACTAGAATCTGTCCCAGAGAGCTTGCAGTCTTATGAGAAGAGGAGATGGGAGTGACAGGATTTTTGCTGGCAGCTGAAGTAGCTGTTTGTATCCAGGGCCAAGTACAAGTACCTTGTTTTTTAGCTGCTGATCCTAGTACCCTCCAAATTAATTAATCTGTGCACTGTGAGTAGAAGGGCTGTCCTTTGTGGGATAAACCCAAAGTGATCTGTATACTTGCCTTGTAATTATGTTGTAGTTAAAAAGTAACCACCTAATTATTCTTTTCATATATGTAATTAAATGGTTATACAACCAAAGGTTTTCCTGCAGGATTTATAACAATTGAAGAGTAAATATATTTAGCTATTAGCAGCATATCTCTTAGTTTGTCAAAAAGGTAATATATACAATGTTGTTACTACCTACAGCATCATATGTATCACCTTTAATTATATGTTGAAAAGAGAAACTTTACAATAGAACAAGTTTGTCGTTTGGTAAATCTAACTGGAAAATATGATTGTGTATCTATTAATATCCATAACTAAGCTTTACTTTCAGCATATATAAATT
Organism: Prinia subflava; assembly: GCF_021018805.1. Taxonomy (NCBI): domain Eukaryota; kingdom Metazoa; phylum Chordata; class Aves; order Passeriformes; family Cisticolidae; genus Prinia; species Prinia subflava. Next base: position 14,778,601 of record NC_086283.1, on the reverse strand, counting down.
CTGCCATATCTCTAGTGACTGTTCTGGAGTGTGGGTGTAAAGTAATAAGCTCCTTTCCACTAAGTGATAATCACTATGAGGTCCTGCCCTAAATTGCCTCTCAGCACTAGCAGATTATGAAATGTTTAATAAATGCATATAATGGGAGGAGAACTAGACCCTGGGGTTTAAATGAGACATCCCTATAGCAAAGGAATAGTTATGTTACATTTAAAGCAGATTAAAATACATCTTAATGATTTCATTCTTCTCATAGCCTTCTCCATGTAAAGTTGTCTGTAGTTGTACCTAGGATGTGCATTGAAAACTTCTGGGTGTACAGAAGTAACCTAGTGGTCTTGATGCTGTGCCACCTTCTCTACAGGTGACTTTCCATTTTCCCTTTTCCAGAGACTGTTTTTCTTCACCTTCTTCTATTTTTGCATGCACTGAGAGGTGAGGGTCTGCTCATTCTGGCATTTCAACCCTCTTATTTCTTGTCTCTAAATAGGGAATACTGACTACTGACCTCATGCCTCTTTTTTTGTGTGAAAGCCAAACTGTGACCATTTGTGAGGCTCTTGTCTGCTATGATAATGGAGGCTGTGGTACTTCGTGTAAGTGAAAGATGAGGGGACACATCTGTAGGAAAGTTTCTTGTGTCGTATGGAAGCTCTGATTAGAAGCTTTGGGTGAAGGAATGCATTGCACCCTAATGGTATTCTGACCTTCCTAATACTAGTGATGTATGTTATTTAATAGTCCTACATGAGATCATCGGATAAAATTAAAGTGGGCAGCCTTCTCAAGTCAAGATTCCGTTTCCAAAGGGCAAATCTAGCTGAGCAATCGTTGCTGTTCAGTGCTCCTAGAAATGAAAATTGGGAAAACTCTCCTTCCTGATGTTTGAGGGATACACCTGCATGTGTTTTCCCAAGACTCCCATCTCGCTTGCTCTGCAGACCTGCTCTGGCTGTTCCTGGCTCAGTTTCATCAAGTTTACATCCTCATTGTAGTGACATGCTGCTTTCCTGCTTAACATGTATGTCACATATAAATTATGCAAATGATGGTGCTTCAGCAAGGTCCGAGTTTGTCGAGAAATCAGAATGTCTGTGTGTGTTTGAGCATGGGAATGTGCCTATATATTTTACATGCATGTGTAAGAGAAAAAGAATTGCAGATTGTTAATGAAATGCTTCTGCAAGTGTGTTTTAATTTTTAAGACCAGATTTTTAAAAGTGCCCAAGGTGTTAGGTGGTAGGTTAAGTTTTAGTTACCTTACTCTGTGCTTTGATGGGATTCCTTTACAAAAACTGTTTGGAGTGCAAAAAGGAAACAGACAAAATCACTATTCAGTGCCAAACTATCAGTCCATTTATTATAGTTAATTTTTAACAACGACACATGCTATGCCATTTGGAGAGGCAGGAGGCCCTAGGTTCTCATGAAAATAGAGGTGCTTAACTTCAGTTTGCTTGGGAATAATTATGCCAATGTTGGACTCATGTTTTCATTTCTCCCTTCAGAGGAGTGCTGGATGATTGTCAGGTGTCAGTATCTGCCAGTGAGCCCCTTCCTTTTGAAAACCATACAGTTAGCTTCCAAAGATCTGTTTCAATGACATAGCATAAATGTGATTAAATATATTATATTTAAGTTACAGAATCCCCGGGCTTTTAATCTTGGTAAACCTGAGAAGTTAAACACCTCCTGTGGCTTTCAGAGCTTTATTCCATCCAGAAGAAACCATCTGCTTTCCACAAAATATCACTCTGTTTCCTTGATCTCTTCAAATTAATCCTACTGTGATTAACTTCAATCCAATTAAAAAGAACATGTAGGCAGCTGCACAGGTCTGATTACATGTGGACATGATAGTAGGGCTCCTCCTGGGAGAACCAGATCAAGGGCCAATATGTTATGCTAGATGAGGGTGGTAAAAGCTCTTCAAATCCTGGTATCCTGGTATGACATGCAGTATATAATAGCACCATACTTGCAGGCTATAAAACTCCTTTCCTTCAAGGAATTTAGAGGTTTTCATATATGAGCATATATCATTACACATCCCTCTGAAGACGTTATGAGACTGAGCATTTATGTCTATAGCAAGATCTTGAAATAGGGCTTTATTGAGTGCAGAGGACTGAGGCGTGATGGAGGGGACAGGAATTCCACATTTCATTTCCATGAGCCTGTGGCAAACAGTGTCTTCCTCGTTTGTCCTTATGGAAAATGCCAAACCCAGGTATTTAGGGGTCTAATGTTTGCAGGAGGTTTTGTTTGTTTGTTTGTTTGTTTTCATAGAAAAGCATGCAGAGAAGAGGCAGAATTTTGGGTACAAGTTTAGAGAAATGATCCTGCACCTCGGCCCCCAGACTCAGGGTCTTGCTGCAGGGAACAAGGCATGCAGTTTGCCACAAAAATCTGTGTGAAGCCTGCATGTTCCTCTGCAGTGCACTGCACTTAGACTCCCAGCATTGTAAAGCCTTGTTGCACATCACAGAGGAATTACCATCAGCTTGTGCAGATAATTTAATGAGAAGCACTTCAAAAACGTTTATTGTTATGAATCATATTGCCATGAATAGCTCTGCAGTTGGTGGTGGGCCAGACTTGGAAATGGCTCAGTGCCCAGTGCATCTGCTTTCAGATACCTAAGTGGGGAGTTTTGGTGGCTGGGATTATTTGATTGTTCCCAGGTGGAGTTGCTGAAGTATATCCTGCCTTGAAAAAGAAGCAAGAGCAAGTCCAATTTTGGATTTTTTTAGCATATGTAAAAAGAAAAGGAGAGAATTTTTCACCCTGAGCTTGATCTTTGAGTCATCTTTAAAGGACCTGGTGATGGTGTGACCAAAGCTACCCCAGAAGTGCAATTATAAGACAACAGGAAGAGCAGAGCACTTACAAGTAATGAGTCCAGCATTACAAGTGAAGGCTGAAAGCTTTTATGATTGAATTGGTAGCATTGGATATTGAATGTTTTACTCTGATTGGAATAGAGGTGCTTTGGGTTTTTTTTTTTATTAGGGCTGTTTGTATATATATCCATGGTTTGTCATTAGTGGTTAGACACTGATTTGTAGCAGCACGAAATTATTCCATTGAATGTCAGAATGTCACTGCAGCCCCTATTCTTTTTCAACATCTCTCTTCTTTCCTTCACTTCCTGTCTCCCTTTTTAACTAAAAAACAAACAAACAAATAAATAAAAGAAGGCAGAGAAGACCATTACCACACTGATTTATGTAAATACAGCCCTAATCCTGGCTGGTGTTCCAGCAGTCACATAAAAATGATTCAGTGCCATGATGTTTGTATCTTTAATAGCTTCTGGGATGGACAGAATCCTTGTCCTAGTAAGGCCACCTCTGAAGGACTGGAAACATGCAGATTTTTCATCTGAGTTCCACTGAGTATTAGAATGATGAATCAGTGACTGCTGAAGCATCTAATTCAATTAAAGCTCTGCATTAAAGAATTGTGGTTGTCAATATTAACAACCAAGTAAGGATCCTGTTGACCTGAGTATTTAAGATAATCTTCAGAGATTTTGAAAACAGATGGCAAATATCCATCTACTACTGATCCAGCCTTCTGCCAAGAAAATATAGAGCTAACTTATTGCTATGTGATTAAATCCGAAGATTATCAGGAAATCTAGAATGTGCTGTTTATAAGTCTAGCATATATTTGTCTTTTCCACTAAGCTTGTATGTAGTTCTCTTGCATGTGTCATATTTATCATTCTCTGGGTTTCTCTATGTACAAACAGGATATGCATAAGTGAAAAATATAAAACATACCTTATAGGTTAGTGCACCTAATGCAACTATTTGGTCTGAGCATTAACCCATTTACTACTCCAGTTAAATATCCAAAGTCTTTACTGGCCAAGCTGTAAGATGGAGACATCTTCCATTGCTCCTTGGACCAGGGTTGTTCCTTGATGTTGCAGAGTTTTCATTCCCTGAGTCTTTTCTTGCCACCACCATCTTACCCTGTCAGTATTTTTCATGGTCACACTCTGTACTGCTTACTCTCCCCCATCCAAAAATTGCAATCTGTGCTTTCACTGTTCTGACCTTGCATTGACCTTGTGTTCTCGTGGACTCTCTCATACCATAACATTTGGCCCAGTAAAACACACCTGAAGCAAAACAAGAGCAGATGCTGAAATACAGCCTTGCCATTAAAATTTTCCTCATCTTTTCCAAATATCCTCAAGCATTGAATCAAACTGTTTCTGGATACTCTTCAGAGAAAAAAAATGGGTGGTTAGCCTTCAGTTCCCTCTTTCTCAGAGTTTGTAAGTCCTCTGCCTGGGCACTGGGCTGCCAAAGCAAAGGGAGCTCTGCCTCCCTTGGTTGCCAGTATAATTGTGCTGCCTTGTATGTACTGTTGGCCCAGAGATACCTCTGTTGTATATGAATAAGGCATAATAATGTTTCTCTGTTGAAATCAGCCTTTCACTCCACCACCAGTGTCTTTATAGGGATATATTTCAGCATGTATGAGGAAGTTCATATGCTAAGGTTTAAATAACCAGATTTCCTAAAGCACTAAGCAGTAATACCAGCTGAGATCCCTTAAGTAAAAGTGATAGAGACTAAACAGAACGCAGTATTCTTGGATTTGGGGGTTGGTTGGGAGTTTTTTGTGTTAGGTTTTTGGTTTTGTCTTTGTTTTTTACCCTTAACTGGTTTCATTCGGAGCTACTGGTTGGTTAGCATATGTAATAGGAACTTATCTCCCTTCTGGGTCTTATTTATCTGTTTGAAACAGCACAATACAGACACCAGATTTTGCAGTGTATGGCTTCAAAAGCCGTGAGATGAGATTCTGTGAAGGTGGATGTGTTCAGATAGTGCACCAATATTATCTGACTCTCCTCTTCCACACATGCAAATAAAACAGTCATAATGTCACCAAGGGCTTGAAAGTTATAGTGACTTAAAAGTGCCATTGAAAACAATCTCTATGTGGATTTTTTTCCCCTGCACAGACAATAAAGTGAACAAGGACTCTCAACCTCACACAGGGACTCTGCAAGATAGGTTCAAGAGGTATTTTGCCGTTTTCCAGAGGTATCTTGCAAGCACCATGGATAGAACTCTTCCATCACTTATCTGGCAGAACTGGTTTGAATATCTGTCTGAGTTACCAGGAGGTTACCAACAAGTAGGTCATTCCCAATGTGTTCTTTTCAAGGCTGAATGATCCCATGCAAAGGCAGATGAAATGAAGCCTAAGTGAATGTTTGTTAGCTAAGGAAAACATTCTTTTCTGTTGCTGTCAATCACATGCACAGAAAGATGGATTCAATCATAATGAAGACATTGGGCATTCAGTTCAGCTTGATTTTTTAATTTTATGAACAGTAGGAGGCTCAAGAAGAAACAATGAGGAAAAGCAGGGCTATAGAATCAGAAAATAGACTCAGGTTTTGATTCCTATATAATTTAAATCCAAATTATAGTTATTTGCTCAGTCCAGAGAGCCTGAATTTTCACCGTTTTCCAATTTGAGCAGCTATAATATCAGACTCCATGAAGAAGTCCTGCTTCAAATTTAGTTGAGAAATTCACATGTCCTTTGTTGGTTTGTTTGGTTTTTTTCCCTCCATCTTATTCTGCTATGGCAAATGTAATCCCACAGAGTTTTTTATGCTAGAAACAACACAGATTGCAAAATAACCTTTGCAGTTAGCAAGATAAAGGATGTGCCATTAGTAACCCCATAGCTCCAGATTCCCATCCTGCTCAGCCTCACAGATCAGCACTGCAGAGTTATAATCTTTACTTGAGGTCCTGGTTCCTGCCTGCCTCCTGCAGGAGCTGTGTGGACACCTAAGGTTCTGCCTTTCTAGCTGAAGAATAATTTTTAAAGACAATGACTAAAATAGTAGTAATTATTTTTAATTGGATATTTCAATGTCAAAACCAAGAGTTGGGGATTTTTTTCTCCATTTTAAAAACTCCCTACAAAAGGGTGGTATTTCCTATACTGAAAAAGTACCACCTTATTTATCAAATGTTGAAAACCATAGATTTATTCCAGTTAGCATCAATTTGTTCAAAATTGGAAAAAGAAAAGCAGAGAAAATTTTGCTTGACCAAAAACCTTGAGCATTTTGGTATTTTTGGGCATTAGGACATAATATTTTTCTGCTTAACTTGCTTTTCCAAGCAAGTTAAGCACAAATTTCACTAATTCAGATTCCTCAAGATCTCCATGCTTGATGTTTTGTATGGACTGACTTGAGACTTCCATAGCTTTTGCTGGCAGGACACAGCATTTGGATTTGGGTGAAATCTTAATTCTTTATGCTTAAAGTCCAGCAGGCACGATCTCACATTTTTGAAATCTTATCCAGTGGACTTGTCTGTATTCAAAACTGTTTTTCAAAGGGCTAAATTAAAATCCTTTTGAAAATGTTAAAATATGAATTAAGAGGTCCTCTGTTCTCCATGTCAGTACCATGTCAGTGGCTGTGTGCAAGTCTCCCTTGTTGGCAGGGCCCGACCAGTGCACAGGATCTTCTGCTTATTGTTGAGCACCCTCTCCTGGCTCTCTGCTATTTGCACAGAAATTATATAATGGATTGAGTGCTCTGAAATAAACTGCAGTGCCCAGTTGAGTTTAGGAAGATGTCTGCTCAAATAATACGAGTTGCTGATTTCCTTAAAGCATACCTGGTTTTTAACAACATACCTGATTTGCAGCCAAGAAATCCTTCTAGGATGAAATTCCTCAGGAAGGAATTTTTCTTGCCTCTAGTGTTGCTTCTAATTGATCCCAGAAAAGCACTTGCAGACTAGAAAATACAATGCATAAGGCACAATCTGGTAATGGCATGATGCCCAGCTGCTAAAAATGTTCTTTATTGGGTGACTAAGCCTAGACATATCTCAATGGATGTTATCTTCCTGTAATACCTCAAGTGGCCTAAGGCTTCATCTAGGCATGAATTGGTGTGTCATAAAGCAAGGGGGGTTTGCTGGGATTCTGGCAATAAACAGCAGCTGGAATGAAAATAGGAGGTGAAGCTGCAGGGTTACCACTGAGTTAAGAGTTACAATATGAGAAACCATCATCTAATTTTTGGATCTCATAATAAATTGAGGTGGAGCACATGAAACTGCTCTTGCAGTATGTGATTGAAGGTTTACCATGGCTAAGGCAGTCCAAAATTCTTTAAGTCACAGCAGAAAGGGCAGAAATTTTCATTCTTTGTTGTTCTCCTGTTATTCCACAGCCATACAGCCAGGCAGCATTACTGATAAATTTAGCAGCTCCCACACACCTCATCTGGATCCATCCAGTAGCTTCAGGTGTCTAATGAAGGCACCTATTTATATAGGTCTTAGTCATCATCCTCTTCATAGTTTGTAGGAGTTCAGGGAGATAAAATTCTTATTTTTGGCCCTTTATGGATTTGTGGAGGGCTCTGCTGCTGTTAACAGCCTATGTCCCTGCTGGATTTAGCGAGGTATTTGCCTTTGGGACATAGTGTACCTAGAGAAAATCACCACTGCACAGAGACCCAGAACCAGGCTCCTCCTAAAGGTGCTAACAAGGCGTTCAAAACAGCATCATAGCCAGTTCCCTGAGTGCTGACATTTTCCAACGTGAAATTCAAGTGTTTCCAGGCTGGTTTAAATTTGCAACATCATCCAAAGTCTCTGTGATATTTGCTCTAATTATCATGTTAAATAAAACATTGATTTAACAAGGAGTTTCTAACATCAGTCCCTCGCATCTTACTCTCAGGCACCTTACTCTTGCCCAGCTTGAGGAATTCTCAGAGGAAAAGGACATTTCTTAGCCAGGGAACATGGTCACAGAGCATACACCAAAGAGTAGGATGCCAGTTTGCAGTAGCTGAGGATTATACTCCAATAATTTTTATTGCACTGTGCTCTGTGATTTTGTATTCCTATACAACAAGTATGACCCTGTGTTTTATGGAGAAAAGCCATCATTTCTCCTAGATGCTATGGTAGGACTGTTTGGTGTAAGTAAAGATATCCTGTTCAGCTCTTAGATTTCAGTCTTCAAGCCAGCTTTCATTTTGGATTACCCTCAGTTAGAAGGTACTTTGAATTTTTCTGCTGTTTAATTGGAAGATGGGAATAAAGAAGCAAGTAGAAACAAAGAGAATCCAGAAGTATTTTCAGGTCATTGGAAAATGAGAGCAGTGGTGTTACTGAATTTGAGTGGTTGCAAGCAGGGGCTGTTTAAATTTGTGTGTGACTTTGATACAGGCAAAGACACCAAAGTCTTATGGTTTTTAAGTTAAGAGGCTCAAAGAACAAATTGACTGCAGCTGAGATCTGAAGCAAAATACTTGTTTATTTCCTTTGTATGTGTTAGAATACACCTTTTTAACTGCAAGAGGAGCTCCCTAATTTGTAATAATGAGATTAACTGGAAGAGAAAGAGTAGCACAAAGAGAGACACCATATTATGAAGTGTTCTTATTTATTTATACCACAGAAAACAATCATCTCAGCTTTCTTTTGTCTGATTCCCAAATCACTCGGAGTTTCATCAGGAAGGAATAAATGCAAGTAGTTCCACTGAGTTGCAGAGGACTGTGTTCAGCAAACTATCCATGTTTCTTTCCAGCTCGAGTAAGTAAAGAATTGATAATATGTGCCCTAATGCTAGCTGTGTCTTGGCTAGACAATGCTTATTGCTATTGATTAACATCTTTGCAAGTAAAAGGAGCAGGGAGAGACCATTGCAATGAGCATGGAAAAGACAATGAGATGTAAGGCTCTGGGGTTGAAGGCCAGAGTGGGAGCAGGTTGCTTGTCCAGCTGCAGGGATGATGTTTTTCCTACAGGCCTAATGGACGGCACCCATCCCCTCCATGGGTAGAGAGCAGTTGCAGAGTGAGAAAAGCCCATTATACTTTTCTGTACACCTGTAAAATCTCTTGCAGGGTCCTGGTGCAGAGCAAGGCTTTCCAGTGCCCTCAGCATTCGCACGCCAGGCCCTCGTCGGGAGGAACTTGGCAGCTCTCCACTTGGCAGGGCCAGCAGAGCACAGCCAAGCTGTAGCAGCCGAGGAGACCCTGCATCTTGAAGTAAGTGAATTTGCTCGGCTAATTGCTCGCAAGTGCTCACTCCAAGCACCTGTAAATTGTTAAGTTTAATAGGGTGGCAGCTGTTGCTGGCTCTGCCTTGGAAGTAGTTGGGAGATGAGAGCAGCAACTTGTGGCGTGATTATCCTTTTCTCCATTTCCACTCAATTTCATTGTCATTTTCTTCTCTCTTAAGATCGCTTAAAAGCATTTTTTGCTCCTTATAATACCCACAGGAGCTGTTGTGAAGTGCACTTTTTGAGTTTAAGGTTTCAAAACCTAAAATCTCTGACTTTAAGAGGCTTGGAGAGTGGTTTAGTTGGAAGACTGCTGCTGTGCAGACACCTGCAAAACCGAACTTAAGCTGGCACAGCTGGAGGGATGGCTCAGACTGATGGATAGTTACACTGTTGTGCTTCAGTGCCTTCCTTCTCCTGTAGCAATGAGAGTCTATTGCTGACTGAGTGGAAAGTAGCTGCCTGAATATTTGGATGGATCTGGACCTAGGTTTTGAGAACTTGATAGCTGTAGTGGGACAGTTACTTTTTTGATTCTAGCATCGTAGTATGAGTGAAATATTCACTAGTAATAAAAATGAGAGAGGTTTTTTTAGTTGTGCAAGGTGTGGGAGGAATGTAACACATCTATCCATGGGATTACCGGGCTAGAGTAGCCCTCAATATGCAGAGGGTAGAGGGAGCTGAAGCTCTTAATGCAGGTACCTCCATCAGTTCTCAAAGTGTGCTAGAGGAAATTATCCTTGTGATACATTAACCAGGTAGGTAACCAGGAAGGACTGGCAGGAGATGTCTTACTCTGAAGTGCAGCTGGGCTTATCAGAACCCCTTTACCACTCTTGAAGAGGGTAAGGACTTTTGCCTCTGCAGTTATAGTGGTGGAGTGCAGGAAACTCAGATAAAAATTGGGATCTATGGGCTTTCTACTCTTGCCCTTTTTGCAGGACAGAAATGTGTGAGTGCCTGGAGTGCTCTAGCAAGCTCTGCCTTCTCATGTAGGTTTGTGTCTTCCTGTCTCTTCCATTCTAGGTTGCAAGACATGCCATCCCAGGCACATTTCCTTTTATGGCAGCTGAATCTGGATGCATGACTCTCTTGGTTTGGAAAGACAGGTATCTGCCAGGGAAAATTGGAGCTCCTCTTGGAATGGAGAATGTAAACCCCTTACCTCCACTTTTTTTTTTTTTTTTTTTTTTTTTTTTTTTTTTTTTTTTTTTTTTTTTTTTTTTTTTTTTTTTCTCCAGGCAAAGATATAGGAATAAGAATAACAGTTCTTTACTAGGAATATTAAAAATACAAATGCAGTAGTACAAAAAACAAGCAAGCAAACAAACAAAAATCCTTGAAAACCCTGACAGAGTCAGAGATATGACTTGACACCCTGTTGGCCAGGATGTTGAAAGCAGTCCAAATAAATCCTCCTGGAGTAATTGATGTTGTTCTGTGGAGTAGAGATGATCTTGTAGAAAGGGTCTAGTGATGGCAAGATGGGTCCATTGATGGTGAGGTGGGTCTAGTTTTCTTCCAGGAATCCAGTGGAGAATCAGATACCTGGTGTTCCTGGGTCTCAGTTTTTATTCAGGTAGGGAATGGCTGGCTCCTCCCCACTGGGTGGAGCATCTCACAATGGGATGATGTAATGTGTCATGGCACTGGTGAGCCTTAATGGCCCATTAACAGAAGACATCCCCCAGAGGGTGAACAGTGGTGAAAGAGATAAGAAACACTGCCCCACCTGGTTTTAACAGCTGGCCTGTTGTCAGAAGGCATCCACCCTCCTTCCCCCCTGGAGTTACAAGAGATAAAGAGAAACATCTCCACAACTGCTTCCAACAGATGAAATAGAATACACTTTTTTTTTTTTTTTTTGGTTACATAGCCCAAGACAATGAGCTACACAAATAAACGTGTGTCAAGGTTTATGGGAAGATCCCCTGGTATAGGAGCATTGCCCATAGTCTTACTTTTGAAAAATCAACTTTTGTGTTAATGCACTACTGGTGAGAGAGAAGCTCCTGGCCCTGAGTGTAAGACCAAGATTCTCCCTCCCAGGAATAACCAGGCAGAGCAGGAACATACTCTCTCTAGTGTCACAGTGATGCTGTGGCACAGCAAAATCCTCAGGAGTCGCTGGGAGGAGAGGGCAGGGAACGGCTGCACACAAGGACCCAACTTTGTAATATGATGGGTAGGATGCTCTGCTGGCAGGGTGTGGGGGAGCCTGGGCCCTGCTTCCCAGCACTATCATCATTTTCAGGTCAACATATGAAAGAAAGAACAACAGATCCTTTGCTCTACTCTGACCCAAAATTAGATGGCAAACAAAGGAAATACCTAGACTAGTGAGCTGTTTAAAACCTGTGGGTTTTGGAAATTAATTCCTTTTCCTTTGTTTTACCTGCTAAGTAGTCAGGGTCTCCTCTCTTTTCCTGAACATGGATTGCCTTTCCTTGGCTTTGAAAGGAGAGTAAGTTTAACTGATGTGATAATAAAAGGACAAAGCCTGTAATGATTAATAGTCACATGAAATCATGTGTGAAGAACATTCAGTTATAGCTATCCTTAGGAGGGAAAAGTTTCCCAAATATCTTAACAGAAAGAAGAACAATATGTCTATGATTCAGTATGATTAGTCACTTTGCACAGAGACAAAAGGTAAGGAATACTGCTGCCCACAGAAAACATTTGGGAGGAAATTGGCAGTGAGAGGTTAAAAAAAAAAAAAAAAAAAAAAGGGTTTGTGAAACATTCACAAAAAGTTTGGCTTTTGCTAAAATTTGGAGCAGTGCTCCACTGGGAGCTCTTCTAGCCCAAGGGCTGCTTCTTTTTAAAATCATTATTAGCCAGCTCAATTTCTGCCAACGTGATTGGCTGAGCCAATGTAGTCCTATTAATTTGACTGAGCTTGAAGATAGAGAGGAAATATAAAAACCTCTTCAAGCTGCTGGTACCTTCTGGGATCTCAGGCATACAGAGGTTTTGAGAAATTCATACTTGGGGGGAAAATTTGCTAAGTGGTTCACAGGGGCTTAGCTGCATCTTAATGGGTAGTAATCAGGCAAAATCATTGCAGAATGGTTTCAGCATAAACCTTATGATGTCTGATCCTTGTTTTTAGGGGAGGGTTGTTATCTTCAGGAATAACCTAGCCTTTTATCTGGACTTCCAGAGTTTGCTGATATTCTCTCCAATTTTTACAGTGTAAATAAAATTGTTTTGGAAGTATATCACCCCGATCAGCAGCAGCTGTAAGTTATATAGCCCAGATAATAGGAGTGAGATCTATTGAAATGCTACTGGGCTATAACTCAGGAGCAGCTGCCCTAGCCTGCTCCCTTGCCTTGCATTTCGTTGAGTGGTTAGAAGCTCCTGTCCATTGACTAAGCTCTTTCCTCACCCTTAAAAAAAAAAAAAGTATGTGAATTAATAGAGCAGGAAAGTGAAAAATTACCCTTCTAGTTTTTGAATTATTGTGAGATTTCTACCTGCGTTTTGCTGCTCCCTGGAGCGAAGTGAGGGGTTTGAATTGCTGTCTCTGATTTTTACCTGGAATTCTGCCCTAGTGAAACTCTACAGTGGTGTTCATGTCCTTTTCCACAATGTCCTGAATATACCAGTTTGAAAGCAGTTTGTATCTACCATTTATCTAGGTGCCTTTATGCTAGGCTATGAAAGTATAGAAATCCCCAAAGCATAGTACTTGCCCAAATCGCTCCTCTCCATGCCTAAAATTCCAGGCAAGGAGTAAATTCAGGTAAAGACCCATAAGCTGCTGAGAGAGAGAGCTAATACTAGGAGGCATGTGACACAACAACCTCAACATGGGCTACTTTACCATTACCAAGGGTGTCCTGAAATGTATGTGCAAGGAAAGAGTGCACCAAGATGGAAAACAGCTCAAGTAGAGATGACAGAGCTTTTATACTGCATGTAAAAGGAATGAGACATAGAGGATTCAGCTGTCAACTAAACTCCAGAGAGGACAATGTTTTGCTGGTAGAAGAGAGCAATAGAGTTTGCTCGTGTGTGTGTGTGTTAATCAGCAAAGTGTGCAACAGTCTGCCTTAATGCGAAACATGTACCTTGATCAGCAAATTATCTGCTTGCACATTAAATTATGCACTGTGATCTCTGAGGTGTATTAAATATTGAAATCAGAAATTTTATCATTAATGGAAAGCTAATGAGCAACAACGATATTATGTGCCTCGGTTGACTTTTTCAGAAGCAACCCATTGTAGTTGGAAGGTGACTTTTCCTAGTCTCTGGTGGTAATATGCCATTATTTCAGTTATCAATGCCCCTGGAGGCTCCAAATGCCTACCATGGATGTTTTACCTCAGAGTGGGTGTGGAGCAGGGTTTCTCAGTATATGGATAAAAGCCAATTTGAACAGACTGGAGGAAAGAGAGACCTGGTTTTACCATGCAGATTTATAGCTAAAGGCATTCTACCAGCTTCTGTGTTTCAGCTTCTTTCATCCAATGAGGTGGCTTTTAGGATGTGCAGTTTCTTTGGACTTTGGGTAATAAAAGCCCAAGATGATGCCTTCACCTACAGTTAACATGTAGGTGCCTAAATTAGAATAAATACATATGCAATGTGTAAAGTGCCTGAGGATGACTCTAGGTAATTCTGTCTCTGAAATGTTTATTATTGGGATTATTGAGCCATCAGAAATCCCAGTCAAGATCAAGGTCCCATTATAGCAGACTGCCCTTCCTGTCCCTGCTCTGCAGTCTAAACAAGTCTAGGAAAGTGATGTGACTTTTTCAAGGACACTTAACTTGTCAGTGACAGACTAGGAGCTAAACTGGGATCTTCTGCTATTTGGTTTACATTGAGGTGCAGGTATTGGGTTGCACACCATATATATCTATGTTCAAGTTAGCTTATACCTAGCAGTATGGACTTCATTTATGCTAAAGAGTCTGGTGGGCTTGTTGGAGCCCATGTCACTGCTGTGCCTGCCCATACTGTCCTTTCGAAGCATCTCAGCCTGTCCACGTCATCCCTGTTTGCACCATGAAGTCTTGCACAAATGAAGCCGAAGGCTTTACACAATGCTTTCACCAATGAACTAACCTGCTTTTTTCAGCTCAAGTGGATAAGCTGAAGCCAGATTTGGATACGGCTCTAATTACCCACAACATGGCAGATGTCACGGGTTCACTGCTTGATGGACAGCAAGTCCCAGTTCCTCAGCTGCTCTCTGGCTGTGCATCCATGTCTTTCCCCCTCCACTGCTTGGATCTGTGCAGCAGGAGTGGGGCCAGGAGGGTGGAGGCACTGCTTGGCCCATTGTGGCAAACAGTGCTGGGAGTCTGCCTAGCAGGTGTATGCCTGTTGGTGAAGCTGGGTGTTGGCTTGCCTGGCAGGCTGACCCTGCCTACAAACACAGACCTGGATGAAGCTATTTGTAGGGCTTAGAGATGTCTTGCTTTTACATCCCTCTCCATTGCTGCACATTATTAGACTCCCTTGACTTTTATGAAGGTCCTAAATTGCTACAGAAAACAGTGCTGTTTTCTGCTGGCTTAACTATTGCATTCCTTAAGGCTTATTTTTCAGTGCTACACTTTACTGCCTGTTAAGTTAACTGGATTTTTATCTCCTCTGCCTCTGAATGTCTTCTGTAAAAGTCCAAAGTAAGCCACAGCTTGCCCAGAGGAATATTCCAGGAGAGAAAAAGAAGAATTCAGGAACAATAATAATGTAACCCTGGCAATCCTGTTGCAAAATAATACTACAAAAACATTTAGACATGAAAGAGCGATTCCCCCCCATAGATATCTACTTAGAGTACAAAAAAATTAAGCTCCCCAGGGACATGCTCTCTTAGAAGAGATTGCAAGTCTAGTTTATCCTCTGTAGATGCAAGTGTATCTCAGAGATAAATTTGAGGTGTGCATTAATGGGAATGGTATTTTCTCTCATTCATTGTTCTTCATGCCTTTGTCCCCAAATACTGGTGGAAAATGGATTATGTATCATTATACTCCCTTGGGTGTGATAATTTCCCTTAAGTGTGTTGAGGCAGTAATTTGCCCCTTCTTCCCCTCAGTCCCCAAGCAACCCATTTGATGTGGGGACAGAGCAGAGATGCAAAAAGCAGTTGCCAAGGTAGCCCCAAGCAGCATGGGTTAACAGTAGGCAAAAGTTATTGTCCATATCCTCTCTTGTGGAGAGTGGGGCTGAAATGCAAAATTGGCATTTGATGTCCTAGGCTAGTGGTTTATCCCTCACAGTTCAAAGATACTGGGCTGTGTTCCTCCCTTGTTAGCTATAGTTTGCCTGAAGGCTTTGCTAACTTTACCCTGAAATATGTTCCCACAGACTGTTTATGCTATTCTAAGCCAATTAAATAAAAACACTGCTAAGATGTTTGTGTTTCCTTGTTTAGCAGCTCTTTGTGCTACAGTACGAGAAAGGGCTGCTTTGGGAGGGAACTTACTGTGCCCACACAGAGCTGATCCCACCAGAGCTCAGCCCAAGGCACAGAGGAGACTCAGAGTACTCTTTACAAGGCTTGCTGAATGAGAGAGAGGGGTTTTGAGAGAGACATCTATATAGATTGTGAGAATCTTCTGAGAATCTGAATAGTTTGGGGTAGTAAGTGTTGAATGAAGACCTCCCAACACTGCTTTAATAGCTAAAGTTTGCTGTGGTGAAACTAAGGCTAATGGAGAGTGTTTGCACCACTGGTAGGGCTAAACGTGACAGTAGGTTTTAATTTTATTTTATCAGAAGTCACTTGTGAGCTAACATTGAGGGCTGATCCAAGCTGCTTGCAGAGGCAGCTTGCAGAGAAGTGGTACATATCTCCTGTTTGCTCTTCAGTGTGTGTTCAGTCATCAGCTGGGTGATTTATGTGAAGAAGAATGAAAGATGGGTTCTGGTAGTGAAATTTAGGGAGCAGCCAGAAATACTACTGAAACTCTTGTTTTATTTTAGAGGAATGTGAAGGATTCATTACTTCACAGAGAAAATAATATATTTTTTTCACTAAACAAGTAATAAATTATGATGAGCAAGAAAGATCTTTAAATATCAGTGGACTCTGTTCATGGTCATGTTGCATCACGTGGAAGAAAAGGCAAAAATCAGTGAAGGAGTTTCAAGAACATTCAGGTAAACAAAAGCCTTGATGCAGGGATACAACCAAGGGAAATCCTAAACCAAGGCCACTCCTTGAATTAATGTTCCTGCAGATGTAGAGGGGCTGTCATGATATTTTATTCCTTTTTGTTTCCAATAGAAGAACAAGAATTCTTCTTGAAGGACAGGGCAATTTCTGTTGCCAAACACACTATCCTGAGTAGTAGAAGTGAGACCTAAATCCTAAGATTTCTTCTTTAGTTTCATATATTTAATAGCTTCTAATCCCTTAAAAGTGGTTTGCTTTGTGTGTTTCAGTTTTAAATTGCATCTCTCTGAATTAGTTACTAAACTGATTTAAAAAGACAACTGAAGATATCTGTTAACCATGAATATTAGGGTTCATAGAATAGATATTTTGAGTCTTTCAAAGAAACTGCAATACTTTTTGGCTGAGATGGTATGGTTTCAGTTCAAATATTTAAAGAGGAGGAGGAGGAGGACACTGGCTGAATGAAGACACTCTTGTAATCTCGTGCATAGACGGCTTTCCTGTTCTTGGAATACAGGGCTAGGAAAGTGCCATTCCCCTGTGTAAAGAGACTATAATTGCATTTAAGCCAGTTAAAATATTAATTTAGCAGATGTGTGCCTCGAGATACCAAACTACTTTCTAGAAAGGAGCAACCAATAGCTGATAATACGAGATATGGTTATTTTCAGATATTCAAGAGCTATTCAAGAGCCAGATGTACATTAGTTTAGCAATACCTTGGCAGATCAGGCTGACTTTTTAACTCACAGAATGTGGATGGTAACAGATGGTGTCCAGTTAAGCTGAGTTGCCTCTTTCTGTCCTGCTGTCTCCAACTTGATAATGGTGATAATTAGACACCTTCTAACTTTAAACACCCTCAGACTTACCCCATCATGTATTTCCTGCCATTCAGCCCACTCCTGGATGGAGTGTTTTGCAGCTATGTGCTGAAGAAATTTTACTGCTATCGCATCTTGAAACTGTTAATAAAAAAAATATTGTTGTGAGACTTCTCTATTTATTCCAGAAGTCTCGTTGTAAAGATGTCTTCTTTCTTCACTGAAACAAAGAGCAATGATTGGTGGCAGGCCAAGCATTCAGGTGACTGACCCATGTTTAAACAACTGTTGTCACTTATGCAAAACTCTGTGATTGTATGGATACTAGGATTATGGGAATGAAGTGAAAGCCCAGGAGATGAATGCTACTTTCTCTCTGTAGAGCAAATAATTCCCCGGCTGCCTGGAAGAGGACACTCTGCCCTTGGACTTCCTGCCATATAGAGGACATCAAGACTCCAGCTAGGGTAAAAATTGTTACTTTGAGAGCTTGTCAGAGTCTAGAACATCCCTCTGGCCACCCTGGAGGGTTTGGAGACCGGACAGGGGGGTCTGGGATCTGTACAGAGGGGTCAGTTAGACCCACACAGATCCCAGGAGGACACTGACTCTGATTCCTGTCCATGGGAGTGAACACTCACATGCAGGAAGAATCACAAATCCTAAGAATTTGAAATAAGTAGTGGATGGTTTATTATAGAATATAAATATAGAAATTAGGATTTTTAGCATATGGGGCTGAAGAGACAAGATGGAGGAATTGGGGAGTGGCCCCTGTCTTCCTTGTTCTTGTTCTCTTCCCCATCTTGTGCTGAGTTGGGTTTTAGAGATTGGCTTAGAGTAGAACTGACATGTTAGTATAGGTAATAGGTATTGGTAAAATTTTGTAAATAAAAAATACGTCTCAGACAGTGGTTGGGTCAAAGATACCATACTTAAGGTGCGGGGCTCTCTGATCCGCCCAGTCTGCCACGTGTCCTGCTCTGAGGAGACACCTTGCAGAGCTGAGAAAGAACTGAGATAATGTACCCTGCCAGGGAAGTGTTTGGCAGAGCTGAAAAAGGACTGAGATAATGAAGAATAAACAGCCTTGGAAATGTGCACCGGCGGACTCAGTTTGTCGTCTCTACCTCTGGTGTGTAACACTTAGGGCAAAGAGAAGACTGAAAACCTTATTACCCCTGGGAACAGCAACCCAGGGGAAACTCCTAGGGAACAGCAACCTTGGGAGACCCTTATTACCTTGGGGCCAGCAACCCCAAGGAGAATCTCAGGGAAACAATAACCTTGAGAAGAGCTGTTTTCTGAAGCACCTTGTAAGATGCCCTTGATGCTGACATTTTCAAGTCAATTTGGTGCCTTAAAATTGCGGTGATGGTTCATAATATGTGTGTAGTAATAATCTGAGGATAGAGGATTCCCCTGTATTGTTTCTTCATTGACCTTAGAGGGAGCCTAAGCAGGTACCTGAGGCTCAGCATCTGATTTTTATATAAGAGAACACAGATAATTTTGAAAATTCAGTTGCATGTCCAGTTGGACCACTGAGAACTAAACTGTGGGTGGACTGCTTCCTGCAGCTCAGGAAGGCTGTGAAGACCCAAACACACTGTCCCCAGGTGTCACCTCAATCTCCTCACCTCTTGGAAATAAGTAAGACCTTTCCCAGATTTTTTTGCACTAAAAATTTCAACTCTTCTAAATTGCTGAGGAGAGAGCAGAATAGTCACCACTCATTAAACTGAGTCCTATGCCAAGAATGCAAGTAGCATGTTTGTCTTGGGTTATGTTACATGATTTTGGTATTGTGATTCGACTTTTTCTAGCTTCTCCATACACTGGAGACAGCCTGTTGCCATGTGCCCTTTGCAGAGCGGGCCCACCCTGGTCCTGTGCCACTCCATGAGTGCAGCTCCGTCTTCCTGTCAAATTCCATTGTCTGGAATTTGACAGGTGCTGCCATGCCCAGTGAAGTGGAACAGAAAATTTTTCTTCCTTACACTGGTAAGAAGCACAAAACCTGTGTGTTTTGCACCACATTTCAGCTGTTAAGGGAGAACTGAAATGACTGGTAGAACTTATCTTGGTGCTACTGATGGTTTCTCTGTCCTTGAGTTTTAGCACTTCCTCCTTGAAGCTTTTCAATAAGAGTTGCTGCAGACTTGACACGTTGGCATTAATTTAGTCTTCACAGAGGAATACAGAACATGCTTTACAGATGTGTAAAAAACACTAGCTGGAGCTGTCCCTGCTCTAAGTCTCTAATAATTCTGCCTTGGGAGAGAAGAAAATTATTTAAAACCTGTGCTCTTGAATCCTTTTCCCTGCCTCTGTCCTATGATTTGAATGTATTACTCAAATCGACAGAGCTAGCGAGTTGTGGATTCCCTGACCAGGATACTCGGTTTGGATTGGCTCTGATTCCCCCTGAGTTGTTCAGGGATATGTGCAGCTGCCACTGGCACATATCCCCATCCCTGTCCATGGAGAGAGCAGCTCATAGTGCAATCTTTCTGGGATATCCTGCAGCCAATTATAAGATCGATGGAAGTAAGGACTTTTTTTTTTCCTAGAGTACAGAATACAGAGAAATAAATATTCTGGCTCTATAGCTGCAAGTAAGCCCAAGGGCAAGGTCAAATGTAAACATATCAGTGACTTTTTGCTTGACCTGTAATGGCCTTTTTAGCCTTCTAGCACGTAAGAGTCATCTTCTGGTCAGAGTATTGGGTTGGGCTTGGAGCTCACGTTATTTCTTCCCTTAGGCAAGATATTGTGCTTTGTGGTTATTCTACTGTAAAGGTCAAGCTGCTGAAGCATTAAATGCATCCCTCCTTTTCCTATATTAGCTATTTTCTGGTTTAGATCTGCTTCCACGTTTGGGGTTTGTGCCTTCCCTGGGTAGTTACAATGAGTCTACTTCATGAGCAAGTTAAACACTTAATGTACTCTCATTCTGTCTATTTTCTTCCTCTGGTTTCACCAACTGTTTCTAGTCTTGCATATTGATATCCCCAGGAAGGCAGTCTTTGTAGGCAAGTAAATTAAATTGAGTGGCAATGCTTGACACCGAGTTTATGGACAATTGGCAGTTAAGTTACCTCTGAGAAGCATTTGACTCCCAAAGAGAGGCACAATATATTGCAAATATGTTCTAGTCTCCTTCAAGGATTTTTCGTGTAGGGGGAGAATTACAGGATCATAACTAATGTCTTATGATTAGCTAAAAGTTTGTCTTTCAAAGAACAGGATCTCAGCAGAAGGAAAATATGGCTAGAAGTAAAATTATTGTGCTATTTGGGGGATGTTGGGGTGCTGGTGGTTTGTTCAGGGCTTTATTTTCTCCTTGGTGTTTGTTTGTTGGTTGGTTTTTGGGTTTTTTGTTTGTTTGTTTGTTTGTGGGTTTTTTGGTTTTGGTTGGTTGGTTTTGTTTTTGGTGGGTTTTTTTTTTGTTTTTTTTTGTTTTTTTGTTTTTTTTTTTTTGTTTGTTTGTTTTGTTTTGTTTTGTTTTGTTTTGTTTTGTTTTGTTTTGTTTTGTTTTGTTTTGTTTTGTTTTGTTTTGTTTTGTTTTTTAGATGGATGGAAAACTGCATTTAATGTCCCATGAGGGAGCTGATGCTATTGGGATCTTGGAGTAAATTTGGGACCAGCTAGCACAGCCAAGATATAGTTGAAGATCTGATAGTCAGGATATGGTCGTTAAGGATGTATGGCATCAAGCATCTCTGTGAGGCTGGCTTCATTTTCTGTAACACTCAAAATTAGTCAGGAAAAGGGGTTTGTATGTTTTCCTTCATTCTCTGAAACTAGTATGTGGGAGTTCATCCCTGTCTTTTCCTGCAGTCTGGCCAGGATAAAAGGAAAATTATTAGACTACTATTCTTCAACACAGAATCACGTGTATGGTGCTGAGCTTCCAACCTGTAATCTTACAATTAGACATAGCAGGATTACTTGTAGTTCTATTTGCTATTCAAAACTTTACAGTTTTAAGACTGAATAGCTGAATTTCTTTAGCCTTGAGTCCTGATTCTGCAAACAGTTTCTATCAAAAGGGGATTTTGTGCAGGTCAGGAATTTGATTTGCTTTTCTGTCTTTTAGTATAACCCTGAAAGCTGCCTTCATGATTATGGTCTTGTGAAAGAACAAAGTGCAGCAAGTGAATTTTTCTTTTTTTGTGTGTTAGTTGTTGCTTTGGATTTTAGTTTGGCTCATTTCCTAGAAGCTAGTAGCTCAGATTGGTTTGGGAATTGCTAAAAGACTGTCTTAGTGCTCTAAGCACCAAAATCCCAGTCCAGCAAAACTCTTAGGTGTAGATTTAACTTTAGACATTGTTTTTAGATTCTATCATGTGAAATGGATTTTGGGAATACCTGAGGATTTTATTCAATTGCAGCCACATTTAGGGGCCTGTTAGTTCCCCTGGAAATGGTGTATTTAGTGGCCCATGGCAGTGCTTCTTTCCCTGAAGATGATGAGTGGGGCACAACTTTAGCTAGGAGGTGTGTTGTTCTAACAGGATGTCTCCAGTGTTTTGGATTGAAGGGTGTTTTCTGCCTAAGTGTGCTGTTTGTTGGCAGTATGGCTAATGCAGCTGTCTCCAGCTCAGGAGTGTAGGAATGAGAGAAGCTTGAAAGCGGTTTATGCTCACTCAGACAGCATCTCTGAGACAAGAGAGAAAGAAAGAAATGTAACATGCTGTTGCTTTGCACACAGATTAAAAAGCTGCTGTGGACTTTTCTGCCCAGGACAGGACATGGCAGTCTAAAAATGAAGAAATAAAAGTAGTTTGGGACTTGGTTTCATTTCAGCTGATGCCAAAATCAGTATTTGTAACTGAATGAGTGATAGCAGGTATTATATTCCTGCAGAACTCACTGGGAGAGATTTGGAAACATGTGCTCCTTTTGCTTTGTTTAATAATATTCAGGTCACAGCATCTCTCAGAGCTTCAGTTTCTCACAAAATGAAGGGGACACAATATTATTTATTCCATTAATGTGGTCTTTTAGGTTGGACTTACCCCCCTTCACAGGAGTTAATCATGTGGCAGTCTCTATGTAGGTAATGAAGACAGAAGAACCTCCAGAGAGCCAATGAGCCCAGCTGAGATCTGAATTGCTTTCTGGACTTTCATCTCTGTCAAGTGGCTAGTGGAGACATTTAAGCAAAGGCCTTTTTGGTGGCTGGATTAAAAGCCTGCAGGAATGAAACAATATCTCCTGAGCTACAGATGATACTGAATTTTCATGGCCTGAAGTATTTTCACTGGCTATGCTGGAATTTTGCAAGTGTAATACACCAGAGTCCCTTTTCTTAGAGGCACAAAGAGCAAGTACCATCCATATGATTAATCTCTCCTAGTAGCCTATGGTTTCTGGAAGCTTATGCTAAAATTGTCATAAGAGATTTTTTCCATTAGCATGCAAGTAGCATTGCATTTCCAAGTGCTAGGTGTCATTCGGGGTCATTAAACTGCTCTTCTGCTGCAAATTTGGGGAAATTAGTGACTGACCTCATGCAAAACCAGAACTGGGATATTAGAAATCATAATTTGTAATCAAGCAGTGCCCTGAGAGCTGCAGCTAATTAAAAGGTGTTTTTATTGGAGGAGGTTTGTTATTGTTGTTTTAGCTTTTTGTTTAAAGAGTCTGAAGTCTATTTCTTTCGGGAAGGCTTGCATAAGCACTTTCTAACCATTATAATGTCATTATATATGGGATTCATTACATTAGAAACATTAGGGGAGATTAAAAAGGATCTGTTGGAGGCATTGGCTGAAAAAGAAAGGATAAAGACTAGTTGCAGTTTGAGCTTTTGTTACGTGACTTGAAACAAATGTTGAAATATTGTATTTAAGCTAAATGTATTTGTTGGAGGTAGCATTATGAGAGAAAGCAAAGCAGCAAATACCACTCTCACCACTGAAGAAAAAATCACGATGGCTGCGAAAAGTGTGTTAATTAGCAAACTAATTTCCTTGTACTCTAAGTGCATAACAAGTTTTAAATGCTTTTCAAATGGATGGTATCAATTGCATTTTTCTCCTTGAATGTAATTGTTTCCATGGCAATGCTGAGTTCTGCTGTACACAGATTATGTCTGTAAATCCTTCCAATCCTTTATGGGAAGACTGTATAAGTTTGGCAGCTGACCTGTATTCAGGTTATATTTTACTTTTGTTGCAGTTGTTTTACAAGCAAAAGAACAGAAAGAAAAGTCAGTGGAAAATGGCCATATCCTCAGTCTATCCCATTTGGCTTAATTTGGCTGATTTTAATGGATCTGTGCTGCATTACACCAGTCCCTGCCCTGTTCTTATTAATATCTTCTTTACATAGGCAGAAAAAGGGGCCACAAATGTCGTCTCCCTGATAACAGGCTGTTGTTCAGGTCACTTTTAATTTGCTGCTTATGAAATGCTATCAAGTAATCTCTTATTCCTCAGGGAGAGCAGGTAATGCCAGGGCACTGCTGTAGAGCTTCTGCCCAGTGGTGGGCAGCTGGAAAGGATCAAGAGGGGACCATTGTGTCCACAGGGCAGTAGACACTGCTTGCAGGGTGACCTGAGCATCCTCTTAGTGTGAGAAAAGTCATACAGGAAAAGGACTAACACACCAGCAACTTCTGGTCTCTTTTAGGTTAAAGCAGCAGCACATCTCCTTTTCTAGGCCAGCTGTACCTTTTCTCCTTGACTTTTATACAAAGTGCTGTAAATACACCTCGCTCAGAATCCCTTTACCTTTGCCCATGTAAATTAGAATCTTTGGGTTTTTCCAGTATCAGAAAAAACTGTCTGTGTTCAATAATTCTCTCAAAGCCCATGCTCTCTCAAAGCTTGGTTTACAATATTTAGTGTAAAGACAAATGAAAGGCAACATTGTCTAAGGCCATTACTCTGGTCCCTTCAACTCAACTCTAGCCAGTTTTGTTCACTCTTGCAATACCTGGGAAGTGTTGATGGACTGACAGGCAATGAAGACAGTTGGGACAATGGAATTTTGGCTCAGTGGTCAACAGGATTGTTTAGTTCTTTTAGAATAATGGAGAGAAAACACCTGTAAGCACAGGCAGGTGCTTTTTGAGTACTTACACATGGGATATGTGTGGAGAAATCAGTTCCTACCTTTTCCTATTCATTGCACAGATATTTCCTTCCACTCCTTCATCCCCTGCAGAAAGTCTTGCTGGGCTGACTGACTGGACTTTACTCTGATTCCTGTGCCCAGCCGTATCATGCACAGCCATCCTCGTGTGTACTGTACATACACACACCTGCACACACATTCTGTACACACCTGGCAGGAATTTCATGTTGAGGCTGTTTTTCTGGACTTTGGGGTTATTCAGTGATTTACCTCTAAGTGTGACTTGGAGCCTGTTGAGGTACTGAAGATGTAACACATTTTCTTGACTAAAAGGAATGCTAACCATATCATCCACACCTGCATTGCACCCGTGCTCTCACAAGGCTGGAGGAACCAAATACCTTACAGACTCCCTTACTAATGATCTGCTTTATGAATCCCACTCTCTGAGGGCCTGGTTTCTTTCAAAAAACTTTAGGAGTTTTGTTCCCCCAGGGTGTTTCAGGCTCTGTGTCTGAGAAATTTGAGATTTAGGAGAAACAGAGATGATATATTTAGAATTTCAGGAAGAGAAGTTTTTGAGAGATTGAAGTTAAACTTGTACATGTAACATGGAACATTTCAAGCTCCTGATAGAGATGACCTGAGGTATTAATGTATAAGGGACTGTGATGATGAGCTGGAAGCATCTATTCTAAATCCCTTTGAGTTTTAATCTGGGGCAAATGAGGATGTGGGAGAAAAAAGAAGATGATTTAAAAATAGCTGTGTGCCTTTTGCAGTCAATTCCTTCTGCAGGAAGTCTGAACAATATTCAGGAAATAGTATAACTCCCAGAAAAGCCTGTTGTTTCTAAGCAAAGCCAGTTTGGTCTTATCCACGCTGAGGAGCAAATGGGATTGACAGGCATGTAAAAGAATTGAGACAGAAAGTGTGAAACTGTGTTTGAAAGCAGAAAGAAGCTTAGAGACAATGTTAGTTTTGGTGTGATTGAGAAAGGAGAAGGGGGAAGAGGGTGGAGAAGGGTGTTCCTTGAAGGAATTGGGTCTGCATTTGCCAAAAGCAGTGAGCACCTGAGAAAAACTAAAGAACACCAGGCTAAAAGCTAGGCTTTGTTATAAAAAATAAACAAAAACAAATAGCAAAACAAATTGCTGTATATCATCAAACAGAGCATGTGGTACCCACTTTGCATCACTTCTGTGAGTGAGTGCATGAGGGCAGGGAGCCTGAGCAGAGCAGTGGGAGGAGAGTCCCTCAGGCCAAACACAGCCCTCATTTAATAACTCTCTGGCTCAATAGCTGAATTCCTCACTGACTTGAGACAGGATACAACTCAACTGAGAGCTTAAGGTTTAATTTCCAAAACTGCCTTGCATGCCGGTGGTAGCTTTTCCACACACAAGCCTTTCATTGCAACAGCACCAACACTTATAAATCTGTTTTTTACTTCCTGGGTTTGGACATGGTTTCTTTTGTTTATTTGTTTCTTATTAAAAGCCAGAACAAAATGTTCATGTTTATTGTGTACTGTACAGTGGGATTTTTGTCTGTCTGACAACAGCTATGCATACTTTTTAGGAGATCTTTGTGATTTCTAGGAAAGGAAAAGGCACTTCTTATGAAGCTCTCCCCTATTCCCTCATCACAGGGGAAGGGATTTGGTGTTAAGGTAACTTTCAGACCCCTAAATACTACCCAAGAAAAAATTCACAGACAGAAATGGAAAAATTAGATTTTTTTTTGTGAGAAGTGGGTAATGTTGCACCTTTCAAACAGCTCTGCTGCACTGAAGAGTATCTGAGTGGTAACACAAATCTGTGCCTGCAGAGCTGGACATGCCTGAGCTATAGCCAGAGCTGCAGCATCTGCTCAGGCCCCAACAACACCTGTGAGATTTGGTTTCTAGGGCTGCAAGTTTAATCTTCAAGGGTATGACCAGCTCCTTTGTTCCTTCTGTTATCCTCAAGGCTAAAAGAACCCCACTGTTGCTTTGTACACTTGCTTAGCTCCCTTTGAGAAATGACACCCCCAAAACTTGCCCTTTGTTTCTTGCTGGGCATCTTTTTCTGATCAGGATTCACAGGTAGTATTGGGAAATAGGGAAAATCTTGTCACAGTAGAAAGGATTTGCATGCAGAGCAGCTGCTTTTGTGTTCAGGAGGAGCTCATGCAAAGCTCTGTCTTGTGAGCGTGTAACTTACTGCTCACAAATATTTAAATAGTGGTGATTTTAAACATGTCATCACTTTTTATTTGGCTAAAAAGAAGAGAGAAAGGTTTTGTTATTTTTCAACTTGCTTATTCTCTTGATTTGAGTATGCTCAGCCATCTGTTGAGGGCACAAAAAGACAGAAGCAAGTAATTAAGCAGACCAGTTGCACTCAAATAACAAATAATTAAAATTAAGTGTTTAGTGACAGTTAATAGTCTGAAAGTAATTTCTAATAGATAGCAAGTGCTTGTGGAAAAATTATGCATTTGTGAGGGAAAAGGTGGCTTCTGAATAAAAGGCAAATGAGAAATAAGGTATCAAATCTGGAAAATCAATTTTTGGGACTTTTCTCACCTTGCTGTGATGGTCTGAAAGTTTCACTAGACCTATAGTCATTCCTGAGTATTCAGCAGAGAGCTGTACACTTATTAAATGAGTTGCTCTTGCTTTTTAGATGTTGTCCTTTCCCAGTACTCCTGGAAGGAGCACACACTCCAGGGTTATTCAAGACATATTACTTCAAAAAGTAAAGTCAGAGGGAAAGTGCTGCTCACAGAGTGAATTCCCAGCTCCATTAAAATCCAAGACAATTTTGATTTTGTTCAGTATTTTCTGAAAAAGAGTCCATTTAGGAAGCTACATCCCCCAGAAACTTACATTAAATGTACAAAATTATAGGGTAGGTTGAGTGCTAAGTCTTAAGTTTAGAAACAAGCAAAAAGGGCAGCAGATAGCCAATACTTCCATGCCTGCCCAAAAGCCTTTCTTCCCTAATAGTGTGTGTTTTATTGAAACTGGCATAAACCATGAATGGGCTTCCTACATGAAGTAGTTGAAATAAAAGAATATCTAGAGGTTTTTTTGAACAGTCCTTTTTGGTAAAGTTAGCCATTGTGTTATCCATCGTTTTCAGAGTGGATATTAAATATTATTGTATTTGAGTGGGTCTCTGCATTGCAGCACCATTGTGACTTTGTCCAGAATGTCCCAGTAGCTGTGACTTCTTAAATGCTTTTTAGCAAATTTAGTTATCCTTGGGTTCAGAGTTGCTGGTAATCTCCTCCCTGTATGGAAGGAGCATGGCAACAATTTGTGCAGGGAGGGAGGAAAGAAGGCAGGCCGCGTTGGGAAATACCATCAATTGATTTAATCACCTTTACTTGTGATGTATTCACATAACACTTTGGGAGGCACTGGTGGGAGAAATGCACGCCTCACTCGCCTCACTTGTGCTGTTGCCAAATTCTCCAAAAGGGAACTCCCCCTACCCTGGTTTGGAGTAAACTGGTCCGGCAGTTCTCGTGGAGCTATGTGTGATTTTGCAGTACATCAGACATTATCATCTGTCGGGCAAAATGACTTATCAACTTTATAGTGGCTGTACTTTGACAGGTATTCAAACTGAGAGACCAATTTATATTTTCTGAAAGGAAGGAACATGGAGTAGATTAGTTTTCAAATGGTTTTTAGTACAAGAAATGAACCTACTTACATCAGTAATTTCTAAGGTTACATTTGTTTTTGCTGTGTTTTTTTTCTCTGCTTCTAGATTTAATTCGTATTTGCTAAGGACTCTGGGCATTACATTAGAATAAGGAAGACTTGGAGGGCAATTTAAAAAAAAAATAGATATCCAAATCACTATAATAATCCTTCTGGCTCTTTGAAAATGAATAGTAGAGTGTTTCAGAGAGATGTTTATTGAAAAGATTAGTTTTATCATGAAATTGTTACTTCAGCACATGGTTTGAGATTGACCATTACCTTAGAAAATTCACAGATGAAAACACAGGGAAAGTTGCCAGTCCTAATGGCTGAGAGAGTCCCTTCCTTGTGCACTTTTCACCCCCTATATATTGGCTTCACCTGGGAGAAGTAAACAATTTGTTATAAAAGTCAAGGATGGAAAAAATAAGCTGAAGCTCTACTGTAAATTTTGTATATCATCTCTTTTTGTGGAGGAAGGTAATTTTACTTATTTGTTAATACTGCTAGGTAAATTTTGAAAAAAACTCTATATATTTATGAAAGAACGATTTTTTTTAAAAAAACCCTCTCTTTAAACATAGCTATAAATGTTTACGTGGGAGCCTGGAAAAGAGCTTTTAGCTTTGGAATGAGTATATGAACAGTATGCCATGAGCTTTTTAAAGGAAAGGCTTTACATGAAAAAAGGCAAAGACAATTCCTGTGAAGACTGTTAATGCATTTACAACCTTAACAGAGCTGCTTTGTTACAGGTAACCCTATGGGAAAGAGCTCATAAACATCACCTAAAATCAGAAACTATCTGCCAATTGAATGCTCTAAATAGGGGATCACCCTCTCTGTTTACTTCCAGCACCACTTTACCACCTGCCTCATTTCATTCTAGAAGGACCACAGAATGAACCCATTCTTCTTTCCCTAATTGAGACTTGGTTCCTCTTACTGAAGCTCTGAATTTACAGTCCTTCCACATATATGGAAAACTCTGATGCCCATAGGGATGGACCTCAAGAAAATACATGAATGGGTATGTACTCATTTGCATTACTGATATGGAGACACATATTTTGGAAGAAGACTTCCAATACTTCCGTCTTTTGTTGTATTTGCTCACTTACTCTTGTTCCATTTCAGTTTGATTTTGGACAATGTAGGGATTTTCTTGAGTAAAACCTAAACACCTGTCTCAGGAATCTGTTCTCCTGTGTTAAGAGAAAAAAAAAAAAAAGGCAGTTAAAGGAAAGTGAGTTTTGAAGTTCAGAGTCCTATAGTTAATTTCTGTGTCAGCACAGTGGGTTTGTGATCAAAGGGTATTACTGAAATTTCAGCAGAGAGAGATGAAAGGAGAATGTCAGTGTCCCTTTAAATGTCTCACACACGTTGCATGAAAGCAGTATGATATCAGTCTCAGGATGCCAAGGTTTTATTTATAAAAATAAATTCTTCCAGAAAATATCCCAAGCTGGTGTCATGTTGTTGAGTGCAAATGGCTCCATTAGCAGTTAGTGGCGGTTGTACATATGTCCATCCATCTGCCTTATGACTTTGCATCTGAGGAAAGGGCTGTGAATTAGTTACTTATGTAAAAGCCTGCTTTTAATGTGTGTAAAGGAAAGAATTGCAGGCAGTGCTGATACACTTGGCTAAAAGCACTCACTGCTGTAGAGACACTTGTCCCTGGACAAGATGAATCGGAGCTAAGACTAGGCCATAAAATGGATTTAACAGAATTATGGATGTGTTCTCTTTCAATTTTTTTCTTCAGTCAGTCCTACAATTTTCATGTATAACTAGAGCACCTTTCAAATTGGCAAAGGAACTCTTTTCTTTGAGTGGGTTGGTCTGTTTGTCTTGCACAAGGCACTGAAGTATTCTCACTGGAGTGAGAATGCTGCAAAATGGCATTTGCATATTTTCGCTGCAGTTCTGTTGCAGCTCCATTTGCCTAAACCTGATGCTGCTTTGTATTTGCCACAGGTAAAGATTTAGCTTTTGGCAGTGGGTCAAGTATGAGATGATGCAGATTCAAATCATAGTGGTACTTTGTGCCAAGTCTCTGCAAGAGTCTAGAATTTATAACAGTAAACTACCATTGCAACTGTAGGAATAGAAGTATTTTCCTTGGTAAGGAGGGGTTACTCTCATGGGAACATGTTGTTTATTCATTTCTTACAGTTTTTCTGTGGAAAAAATTTCAGTCTTCCAGTCAGAGAGGAGAGATACAGATATGTAAGACAGATGCATCTTCAATATAACACATGTGAGTAGCAAATGACTACTTTGAAAATGTCTCAAATTCTACATTGTGTGAAAATCTTCCTTATAGCCATCTGACAAGCATGCATGGAATTGGGCTCGAAAATATATTCTGATTTCCAATGGTAACTGAAAGAAAGGAGATAAATTTACAGCCAATGTTAATTTCTGTTCATAATGCTGACTAGTGTTTGTTCCAGCAGCCTGAGAGGGCACAGACATGAGCCGGTTTGCTGCATGTGGTCATTTATTTCTACAAAGTTTTTGTACCTACATCTCTGATTCAGCTTCAGTTTTGCAGTCCTCTCCAGGTGAATACCTTAACTGGAGCAAAAAAATGTAGCTATTAGACAAGATAAACTGTACTTTCTTCCAAAGATTTCCCCTCTTGCCCCATGCTTTTTGGAAACATAAAGCTTCTGGGGAAATACCTTGCATTCTCTCTTTCAGCAATTTCTATTAATTTGGGTATAAACTGATTTTGCTGCAGTGGAGAAGACAGACAACTCTGTGGAAAGTGTTCTTGCCAGTGGTTATCTTGTTTGCATCCTTCCCCATCTGGCATGGTCTTTGTCTTAATTTCCCTAAATCATATGAAGTTTGCCCTCACCTCTTATGCCCAGTGTTGCCAGATGGTGTAAAAAATAAGATTCACTTCTCTGGTAAAGTTTAAAAGGTTTATTTAAAAGACAATAAGAGATACAAAAACAAAAGGTTTAAAAATTATTGAGGGGTGCTTAGCATTCAGCCAAGAGCACACACCTAACTAGGACACACAATCTTTAAATGTATCAGCCTGTTGCATATTCATAGCCCACCATGCATGATTCCAACATTCTTTGAGTTTAGACGTTCCTCTGTTTGGTTTCAACCTTGTCCTGCTCCCACTCCATGCTGCAGATCAATTCAACATTTTATTTTCCTTGTGGCTCCATCCTGCTGCCTTCACACTCCCTCATAACAGAGGGAGAGCCCCCTCCCTGGGTCTCTGGTGTCCATCACCCACATCTTCATCCAGGTAGGATAATCCAAGAATGTGAAGACTTTTCTGATTATCTTTACCATTCTCTTAGCTATCTATATGAACAAAAGCATCCTACATCACATAGTCTCTGTTTTAATACCATGCGATAGCCCAAGAAATATATATATATATTTATCACACTATTACTTCTAAGTTTTGTTAATAGCAAAAAAAATAGAAAAAACCCCAACCCTATATTAATACCGCAAAGTTTTCCAACATTATAAACATAGCAATCATTTTAATATTTGTGAAAAACCAATAATATATTATGTACTTATAACATCGGCAAACTTCTGCTGTTTATGAAATCTGCTGCTTCTCTGGTCTTAATCTCTCCAGCTGACTGGCTAATCCAGCTGTTTGTAAGCTTCTCCATAAAGTGAAATTTATCTTACTTTAGGAAACAAAATGGATAAATCCTCCCTTTTTGCAGGAATACAGGTTGCTAACCTGTGTTCATGGCAGCTTCATGCAACTCTGTCCAACCAGGAAAATGGTTCCCTGCTGTTAGTCATCTTTTACGTGGTGTGTGGTCTTCCTTTTGAAAAAATCAACAAAATAAAAGAATCCCCAAAGTTAACACAATGATCTGATGTTACCCCCTCTTATTCTTTCTTAATTGCTCCTGCTAATTGCATCTCTCCTGTAAAAAAGGAAGAAAAATTAATGTGAGGGAATGGACTTCGCCAAACACAGTGTCAAATTTAGTATAGGTACTAAATATAACAGTGCCTTCCAGTGAAAGTCTGTATATCTCTTGATTTTTTCCTGACTCTGGCCACAAATGAGATATCTGCTACTTCTAGCATCACAGAACTCCTCTCCATCAGATAAATTCAAAATTAATTATATAAATCCAAGCCAAATATGGTGTAACAGGCAAGATAAAATGCAGAATGTGCATGCAGGATTGCCAACTGTGACACTTAAATATCACAAATATCTTTACCTCTCCACTTGCTCCATCCCATGATGAAATATTTGCTTAGAATACTTTCAGAAAAGATGCTCTCCTCCCAATCCTAAAGGTATTGGGGTTTTCATTTCACTTACCAGCAGTCTGAACTAGTTAAAGCTCTTCTAATTGCAGCTGTGATGCTTCACAGTGTCACTGATTTTTGTAAAGAAGGTGCTTTGACTGGTCTGTGCTTCCCATGACTGACCACAGTATCTCCTGGCCATCAAGGAAAACCTTGACAGAAAATAGAGGGAGCTGGCCTGGGACCAGAGGTTAGCTAACTGACTGAGTTAAGGGATCCATGGTGACCCCACCATGGCCACCTAAATTGTAAAATCTGTGCAGATTTGCCTTGTCCTGCCTGGGTAGCTGTGAACCTGAAGCCCCAAAGTGTGTCTTCAGGTGAGCCCAGCACAGTAGTGGGGTTCAATGAACTGCAAAGCAAGAACTAAACTTGTAGGCTTTCCTTCCTGAGAAGAACTTCCCAATTCCCAGCGTGGTAGCTATTTTTGGGTTGGCGCTACTTTTCTTGGTGATTTTCCAAGCAGCAGCTTTGAAAGCTTCTCTCCTACTTTTCAGAGGACCTTTTTAAAAAATAGTGTGCTGACCAGGAATAAAACAAAACACAAAACCAGTCCGAAGCCAAGATGATTGTATTCTGCTCAGCACTAGTTAATGATAATGATGATAACAGTAACAATAATAGTGGTTATTCCAAGTGAATTTATGTGCATACTCATCCATGTAAGCTGGAATACATTTCGTGGCAACACTTCTGATAATGTTTCAGAACTTGCATCTTTAGAAAGAAAAAACAAATTAATTTATTTAAATGTTCAGAAGCAAGATTGTAACAGCCTTTCTGCACTATTTGTCCCTAATGAGAACAAACTGTCATTGTCATCGTTTCCAGGCAACTACCAAGGAATACTTAACCTTACATGGGGGTCTTGAAAACCACACATTATGCCAGGTAAAGCATGTCTTTGAAAAGAAGCTAGCTCAAGAGATCACATAGGAACATTTTATTTAATCTCGTTTTTAATTAGTTCTTTTTTCTTACTTTCAGGGCAATTATTTTTCTGTCAAAGGCTTGCTTTCCTTAACTAGGAAAATCAAATTAAACATGATTTTCACATTCTATTTTTAATATTTAACAAGCCAATAAGTACTCTGGGCTACAGTGGTTGCTGTGGGGTCATTTGGAAAGATTTTGACAGCTTGAGAGCATTCTCTCTTGATGAAAATGGGAAAAGCCAGTAGGAGAAGTATGATGGGCAGTTTTAGAAGTTTCCACTGAGACTGGAACCTCATTATGCACCATACATACTGCAAAAGCCCACCTCTCTTAACAGAATATAGCCTGAATAAATAAGAAATTGATGGAGAAAGGAGGGTCCAGTAACGAGAGGCACAATGTGCAACAGGGGACTCTCCACCCAAGTCCCAAACAGCACCTCATGAGCTGAGGGAGGTGGCAAAAATTAATCCAGTCTGGTAATGACTGAAATTGCTTTTCACTTATTAAGTGAAAAAATGTATCTACGAACGGAACTTTACTGTGGTTCACATTGGCAACATCTTAAACAAATTTCTATGGTTATATTAAAATCTGATCATCACCACATTTTTATCTATACTTCTAAACAGTGCTTGATGACTAAATTGGTAAATAACTGAAATCTTTCTTTGGCAATTCACTAGTTTACATTTTCTCATCACACCACTGTTCACTTTGAAAGGTCTTCGTACTTGGTGTAAAGAGCAGATTAAGCTATAAAATAGAACACAAAACAAACCCTACCTGCTATTTACAACCACAGTCCAAGGAGTCCAAGGTCCAGTGTGTTTTCTTACCCAGTTCCCTTAGCCTCCAGGGAATGTGGAGGAAATGCGGATAAAGATTCATGAGAAATTATCCTTACTGATAGTCATGGGTAAATTACAATAATCAATGTGCTCTTCTAGCAAGAGAAAATTTTTAATGGAATCAAGTTCACCAAATCTAAAGTTAAAGCGCTGTTCTCTTGACCTGGCAGACATGGGCTTTCTTGTCTTATCTTTGCCAGTACACAGATGAAATTCTTTTTTCTTCTAACAACAGAAAGTCATGTAAGGCCTGCGTGATATAACCTAAATTGAGAAAGAGATTTGTCACTTTTTTGATGATAATTCACATAGACTCCAAGACAAATGTACTTCTGAGAAGGGATTCTGTGAACGATAAAGCAAGCACTCTTGACTACCTACCAGCCCATCCATCTTTTTAAATCATGTCAGCAGGCTTCAAATTGTTCATTAAGCTTTATTGTTTCATATAGAAGAAAATAATTTGTAGTGAAATACACTGAGCCATTGAACTTTGCAATTGTTTATTACTTGGTCTTGATTTCTTGCACATTGCTGCTTCATCATTTACCTATCATTTGTTTTGGATGACATGGTTTATCCTCGCTTCAAAACTGGCTGGATTGCATAGGTAAATTGATAAACTGAACTGCTTAGGCCTTCTGCTTGTAAAAGCATCCACCTACTGTTTGTGAAATCTGTAATAGTGCAGCGTGTGTAATTTTGTTGTAGGCAAGGTGTAAGTTCTTTCTTCTATCAAGAAAAAAACAGGTGTATACAGCCTGATGTGAAGCTTGCTGACTTTTGTTTGAACTGGAAGACTGGTGAACAGATTTTTCTGGGAAGTGAGAAGGTACAGGCAGCATAGCAGATGGACACAAAGTGGTTGAAGCGGCAAGTAAAGTAGGCTTTGTGCCGTAAATGACATTTTATGGTATAAGAACTACTCAAATGGGGTCATTTCTGTGTCGTGAGGGAGAGAGAGGTGACTGCATCTGTGCTAAGTCTGCTGTAATTTCTGTTGTTATTGCTGTTATAAATGGGTGTCTTAATTAGAACTGAGGGAATTTATGGGCAGATATGAAAATGTGGTTACTATAGTTACCAGGTGCTCTAGCTCAGTCAGGAAATGTGGCTAATATAATGATAGCCCAGGGGTAAACACACGAGGTAAATGATGAACAAGCCCCCCTGCTTCAGGAGAAAATATTTTTCTTCACACTTTTTTTGGTGGCCTATTTGCCAAACTAACATCTACCGCTACAATTCTTTTTCTGTCCTTCCCTTTCTTGCAATGAACTGGTTAAGGTTAGACTATGAGGAGTTTTGGGGAAAAGAAAGTTTAGAGTGAAATAGCATTTAGAGGAAGGATAAAGATCTATTTGCCTGTCTGTCAAAGCTCTCTGCTAAAATCCCTCCCATTCCTCTATACATATGCTTGACAGCAAGGTGAAATATGTGTATTTTCACAAGTTCAGAAAGAAAAGTTTTTTGTGTTTGTATTTTTTGTTTGTTTGTTTAGGACCCTAATTCCAGTAGTGATCCTTGATCTCATGATAGCCTGTGGACAGGGAAGGAAGAGAAAGGCAGGGAGACATTGAATGGGAGAATTCCATGAGAAAAATGTCATCTCAGAGGGCTCAAAACCCACAGGAGTAATTGGAGTGAGCTTTTGCTTGGTGCTGCCTACAGTCAGAGTCTACATAGGTTGTTCCATTTGTTACAAGGAAAGGAAGAATAGTGAAGTCAGACTAATTTCTGCAGCAATTTCTCTAGAGTCAACAAGATGTCACTAGTGATTGTTTTGACATAGATTTTTTGGTCCTGAGTAATTACCTGTCCTTTAAGAAAAGGAAAACACATAAAGAGACAGAAAATCAGAACAGCTGTTCCTAAGGGAGCTCATCCCCACCACCTTAAACAGTGCTGACCATGAGTTGTTCTCTGGTTTTGGAGGCGGCATGCAAGAGGAGCAAGAAGCCTGAAGGACCTAGATCCTGCTCAACCGGAGATAAACTGCAACTACACTTGTCAGTATCCAGCATGTTGCCTGATGTTACTGGTTGATGGAGACTAAAAAAATCATTGCTCCATGATTCATTAACTCTCTGTGACTGTAGGGCTGGACTCCAGCGACCTACACAAAAGCAGAGCTGTGTAGTGACCTACACAGCTGCAGCAATGAGAAGGTCAGTGTAAGGACTGTCATTGGCCATACAAGTTCCAGATCCTTTCTAGGGATTGCTGCAGGCTGATGAACATATGTTTTGAAGTTGGAGAATATTGCCTATCCAGGTTAGTCTCAGATACCTTGCTGAAGTGCCTTAATCAGACACCAGGACCTCAGTCTTGAGCCTTAGAGAGAGGCAGGAGCTCCAGAGCAGCTGGTTTCCTGCATCCTGGCACTCTGCCTCTCCCTCAGGAAAGAATGCAAAAAAAGCTTTGGGTGTGATTGCCTCAGATAGGGTCTTAGTCACAGTCATTGCTGTCTTGATGAACTTGACCATCCTGAATGGTTTAAATTACTTTGGATGATGGATTTTATCCATTATCAAGAAGGTGATGTACCAGCTCTGTCACTAGCCTTCCCACAGGAAGAGGATTTAAATGTGCTGACGTGCAGTGTCTGGGCATCAACATTAGTGGTGCTTTATAAAATGAAGCACATGAAAACACATCCAGTTAGGCAGTGTTTCCTTTCTACCCAGAGCTTTTTAGAGTGCTGTGCCAAATACAGTTGAATTAGATTCTCAGTGGAAGTAACCAGGCAGAAATTACACATGGACCTATGTAGGTACATGAGATTCTGTTTTGCTGCAGGCTACAGGCATTGGTGTGGCTGCATAGGGCTCATCTGCTATAACCTCCTGTGAAGAGAAGGATACTCAGCCCTTCCTGCTGGAAGATGGTCCTTCACTAAGTATCCTGGGAATGAGTGGAAACCTCATGGCCTTTTGTTATAACCTAGCTGCTGTTTCCTTTTGTCTGCTGCTTGCAGTGAGGCACAGGTTGCCTGTAGGAGCTTGTCCTTCCTGCCCTAGGCTTACAGCTTTGTCCAAAGAAAAGAAATAGAAAATACGTAGGGGAAAAAAAAAAAAAAGGAAAAAGATTTTCCAAATAGCTAGGAAAGGAGGGAGAGAGAAGTTTACATAAGCACTAGTGATGAGGATGAGGTTGCTTATGCATTTCTTGGGATAGAAAAGATGCCTGTGAAATTAAAAATCCTTTAAAGATGCCTGCTGTTTTAGTATTACTTAGACTACTGCTCTGCATTAGTCAAAAGCTTCATAGCTTATATGTGCATTTGAATTTTTGGTCAGGTTTAAAAATTTTCCATTTTCCCCCACACCCAAACTACAGGAAACTTGAGTCTACTTGTTTACGTTGGATTTCAATTTTGCAAAATATTAACATTGATTCTTTTGAACTTCTTAGGATCTTGAATGTAAATGAATTCAGCAGCAGCATTGATATGTGCATCTTGCAGGATGGATAGTGAGAGGACAAAATTCTTTAAAAAGGCTCGAATAGAGAAATTGTGCTTGGCCGCAGGAATTCTCAGTGATCTGTGCCCTTGTGACAGCACCGGAGAAATCCCATCTTCCTTACCTCATTAAGACCAAGGGCAATTGCTATGTGCTGAATCTCTGAAAAAATGTGAAACTTGGTGCTTCAGACCTGCCTTTCTTTATGAAGGTGATTACATAGACTTCCTCCCTCCATGAATTAATAGTGTTAGAGATACCCTACTCACAAAGCTGGGTGGTTTTTTTTTTTGCTGCAAGAATACAGCACACAGCCTTTGCCTGGTGATAAGCCTCTCCCTAATTGCCTAGGCTAGTTCCACTGTTTGAATTTTGGATTGGGTAGGTGGCTTGAGCCAATTTTTTATGCTTTGACGTTTTAGCAAAGTCCAGCTGCCAGGCTGGATGAGCTGTGAAAACAGTCTTCTGTAGGGTTTGGCTATTTATCTTAGCCACATCTTTAATGCCAAGACAGTCCAGGAGCATCTAGCTCTCCTGTGGTCTATCAGCCTTGAAATAGAGCCATGGCTCAGACTGAAGAGCCAACAGAAGCACTTTTCTTCAGTACAGTTTCCATTCATTTGCTCTTGCAGAATTTTTTGGAAGGGCACTTTACATATCAGCCTGAACAACATTCTATCTGTCTATTTTTCCCTTTGGAAGACAAAATCCAAGAACCCTTCAGTTTTTCAGGACACAGAAAATGTGCTTTTTCTCTGATAGCTGAGACGGTATTATAATACTGTGGGAAAAATTTACTATTAGAAGTCAGTAAGACAGATTTGCAGCCCGACAAGTTTTCTGAGTTGGCCTGGAGTACATGCTGACAAGCCTGATCACTGAGATTGGATAAGTACGTACCTCATTTTCACACCTCATGTTAGCACCAGGATAAACAAAACTAATTTTGAAAAGCAGTAAAGCTAGCTGGAAAATGAACCCTCAGCTCTAAAAGTGCTCAAATCTCAACACTTTTTGTCATTTGACTTCAGCCAGAGATAAGGGCACTGCAAAGTCCTCCCTCACATCTCCTAACATCTGCTTTTCCTCATGTTTTGTGACCCACATGGATTCTTCAGCTGGAAGATGGAATTTCTATTGAGTGTTGTTTTCAAAATCTAGCCAGTTCATGCTGCAGATGTACTTAAAGATCAGTGATGTTGAAAGCACTGTAAGTCTGGGATGTGTTTGTTCATGTGCACAGAATGGCACTGACAGAGCCAAGAGCTGTGCAGGGCTCCTGCAGTCATGATAAGGACTTTGTGCAATGTATAGGCTGTTATGAGATAGAAAAGTGACATTCTTCCTCACCTTCTGAAAAATTCTTTAAGAAACAAGCTCAGGCACACTCAGGCATCCTTTTCTGCTGTCTCCCCCCTTTGATAAATAATTTTAGAATTCTTTAGCCAATTTTAACCAAGTTTAACACAAGACTGCACAGAACAATTAAGTCCTACAAGAAAGGCAGTCAGACGTTATGAGTGAGACCCCGTATTGGTCCCACCAAAATAGCACGCTGACTGCAAGGAAGCAATACTGTACAGCAGCATTGTGACAGTAAGAAAACTTATATTTTATTAGGCCTCAGCAAAGCCAGCCAGCAAGGTGGAACTATGCAGGAGTACAAATTTTCAATGATGTTACTTGTCATTGAATAATGACTTGTTTTCAGAAGAGATTATAAAAAAACAAGACAAAACAACTTAAAATTATAGCATAAGTATCACCTGGGACAGTGCAATAACTATGAGGTAATGCATTTGCATGAACTATGAAATCAGGCATTCAATTACTGGTGCAGAATTCTCCTGAAACATACCAGAACGCTTCACTTTCTGTTTGATAAGATTAATGACTGCTTAGAGCTCTGTGTAAGCAATAGCCAGTGGTGTGTAGCTCTATATCGGGTTGTGCAATTACTCCTCTGAACCACACACCAGCTAACCTTCCCCTATGTGTGCAAATCAGATTAAAATTCAGCAAGAGAGAGGAACTCAGAACGTGACAGCAGACAAAGCAGCTATAGAGCATTAGCCACCTCACTTTGAAGTGGAGGAACTGGAAAGGGATTGGTAACTACCACCTGTAGAGATTACTTTTTTCAGATAGAGTTGTGTTTTGGGGTAGCTTCATGTATGTGATAAAAGGGTAGGACAGTATGGGATGGTGATCCTTAAAGAATGGGACAGCTTTTCAATGTTTCAAGTTGTAGAAAGGAAATGGTGGATGGCACGTGAGGAAGTGAGCACTGACAGGGCTCCCATCAGCTGTGGGCAACATCTGCGCTCGTAGATTAAACAGTAGCAGAGAGCAGGTTTTGGTTCTCAGGCCAGCTGGCAGGACTTGACCTTGTCCATGGTGTTAAACTCCTTCAGCTGAGCTGCATGCCCACACAGAAGCTGCCTGTTGGACGTAGTTCCTGGGTTGTGCTAATGGCAGAATTTGGGAAATGCTTTGTTGGCCCAGGCAGCAGCATGCTGGAGCTGATCAGCAGATGTAGCATAGCCGACTGTCAGGCTCCTGTGCACAGAAGTGGTGTCTGGCATAGTGTGTCTGACTTGTGCAGCCTCAGCCCTTCTGTCTGTCCCTGGATTCCTGTATTTACAGTCTGTTGTTTCAGAGACTGGAATTATACATGCAGAAATTTGGTGAGTGCAAGAAGCACTTAACGTCTAAAAGTGCCTTAAACTCTTCCCTGACTTTTTGAACCTGATTCAGGCAAATCCTCATTAGCCCTATTAATGACGTGAGATGCCAGTGGAATCATGAATTTGGTTTGCAATAGTGACGACTCCTGTTCCGTGAGTCCGACTTGTGTCACTAAGCTGTGACCCTTTGGAGCTGGTAGCCCCTCTGCCACTGGAAAAGGGTAAGTGCTTTAGGAAAGCTTGCAGGTAATGTGGAATAGTATCATCAAGCAGATGGGTTCTGGCTGCCCCTGTCAAACAATTGTCTTTCAAGACATGTCCTAGATTTTAACCTATTGAACAAAAACACAACAAATCAAATGGAAAACACATGGTTCACTGCTCTCAGTTTTGATAGCATCAGGAAGGTCAATCAGAGATTAATGCGTGTAACTGTTTTCTAAGCCTATCTGTAATGATGTAGCTTGGTTTCCAGAGGAAATAGGGTGTATATAGTAATCCTCTTCAGATTTATTTTTTTCCTTCCCAGTCCTTCTTAATCTGGACAAATCTGACAAGCATGTCAATTCTTACAAGTTTTGTCTGTCCCAGTAAAGGAGAGAGTCTCTGTCAGTGAAGAAGGATGGTACTTAAGCTCAGGGAAAGATGAGCAGGGATTGCACAAGAAAGAGCAGTTCTGCAGACACTCAGCTGAAGGAAGAGCTGCTTCCTGAGTTTTCTCCGCAGTGGAGATCTGTAATAAAACAGGCCTCAAAAACTGCCTTTTGATTACTGTGCATCACATCTCAGTTTTTTCTTCAGAGTAAACTTGGCAAATGGTACACGGTTAATAAAAGGTGCTTTGGAAGGTGGGGCTGGTGTTTGCAAGTCTGCCTTGGTAGAAAAGAGCAGTAGTTGCTTGAAAAGGAGGGTGATATTATCTGGCTTTGCTACCTAGGAGGAGCATTGCTGCACAAGCTGCAAAGGGATCCAGCTGCCTGGCCCTGCAAGATGCCATGTGCTCAGAAAACTGTGCATACTGTAACTTGTTCTTAGTGGTAACAAAAAAGAATAAACAGATGTGCTTTGCCTGCAATGAGGTATTTTCATACAGAGTATTTTGAATGTGCCCTGTCATTTCTGTGACTTTTTAGTTTAATTTAAAATAACAGCCTAAATGCAAGGCCAGGATAACAGAGCTGCATGCAAAACCCCAGATAGCTTTCAAGGAGGGAGAAGGCAGTAGTCAAAGATATGGTTTATTATCCATTTTTTTCTAAATTTTCTCTTCCTCTGTTTCTTTTCATGTATGTCTCAGCTTTTTCTGTGTCTCCCAACCACCTTCTATTTCTGTCTTTTTTAGTGAACCCCATAGCAGCTTTGTATTTTTTCTCCCCTCTCTTCCTCCTCATTAGTTTATTATTTCAGATAAATCTCATTTATCTGTTTTCAGCCTTCTCGCTCCATTTAACACTTGCCTGAGACTGTTCCTTTTCTTCCACCATCCTGCTCTGTGTTTTGTCACCTTTGTTTCTGCTGATTGTGCCAGAATTCAAACATCATGACTCAGGTGGACAGCAGATATCCCTGGGCGCTGAAGAGACCCTTGATTTGATGGCAGCTAAAGACAAGCTTGAGTATTTGTATTCTGATTAAAACAGTGTTTCATCTTTTCCCATCATGGCCTGACTTTTCTGCAGCCCTAAGGATGGGGGAGAATTGGGTGCCGCTAGGATTAGTCGTGTCAAACTGAAAACAGCAGAGCTGAACTCTGTTGGAGCAGCACTATAGCTACCCAGTGTCGTTTGACACAAGCCATGTGTGTCTGCAGAAGGCTGAACCCAGGAATGCTAGTGGTGCTCCCATCCACCAGAGGCAGCGGAAATGAGCACTTGCTCTCAGCTATTTCAACTCGCTATTATTTTGGACCATTGACTATGAATGAAGTTCAAGCCAAATTGAACACAAATAACCTAGAACTGCTGTGAAGGGCCTCAGATAAATTAGCAGTAGAGCCTCTAGCCTCACACAGCTTAAGTGAGCCATCACTGCATATCTGCCCCTTAAATACCAGCACTGCTCCCCTTGCTGCTGCACAACAGAGAGCACGCAGCCCTGGTAAGGCTGGATTACCACCCAACACTCAAACGCTGCCTGTATGGATTGCCTTTCCCTGTGGCACTTTGTAAGCAATAGAGAAACTGCTGAAAACTGTCAGGAGTTGTGGGGACAGTGGGGACTGATGTTTGTTCTGTCTCCAGCAGCACGCAGGTGGCGATGGGGAGTCCTTTCTGTATCGTCCTCCGTGTGACCCTTCTCTTTCACACCCAAGGGAGGCTCTTTCTGCTGGTCACTCATCAGCAGTTGCAGGAAGGCTCTGAAATTACAGGATCAGCCATAAGGACTCCAACCCATTTCTGGAGGGGGAGCTTGGGGGAGCACAGGAAAAAGAGATGAAGGAACTTGCATGGGGAATATTAGAGGACTACCTGG
This sequence comes from Prinia subflava, assembly GCF_021018805.1. NCBI lineage: Eukaryota > Metazoa > Chordata > Aves > Passeriformes > Cisticolidae > Prinia > Prinia subflava. The sequence goes on along the minus strand of NC_086283.1, from coordinate 14,736,012 downwards.
TTTCTCTTCCAGACCCTGGAGCTGTGTGGCTTTGTGTGTCTATCTGTAATCAAGATCAGAAAATATACTCTCCCCTCTAATTGTCCCTCTAATTTTCTTTACTTGAGGAAATGTCTCTTTTTGTGGACATTTCTCTCCGTTGGGCAGGTTAGAGGGCTACTTTAGGCATCCTGTGCAGTGCTTGAATGAGTGGGAGGGAAAGTGCCCCTAGTTGCATGGCATTTATTCATTGCCTCCTCCTTGAGAGGGAGGTTAGTGTATCACAGCACAATTAAGGGCAAGAGAATCTTACTCTAAATCAGAGAAAGATTGGGAAAAAATTAAAATTTACTTCCTCAGGCCACATATATATTTTTTTTTCTCACTGCTGTCTTTCCTCCATCATGGAGCTCTGGCGTTGTTGGCATGTACAATCTAATGGGTACACCAGGGCCAGCAGCGTGATGAATTTCAATGTCACAGAGAGAGTACTGAGTGAATCACATAGGGGAAAAAAAGAGAAGAGATCCTTGGATTTCATTGCACAAATAAATGTCAGAATGAAACAGGTCTGGCATGATTTCAGCTCCCTGCTACCCAAAGTCAATCACATTGAGATGCTCATATTAGCAAGAAATACTGTGTTCTGGCAAGGGTGAAATGTTGGGTCTAGAACAAACCTTTTTGACCACTTCATTTATGGTCAAAATTTAGGAGTAGACTTAGCAGCACTTTAGTGGAGGCTGAACTCTTCACCCCACCTTATAGCAAGGGTAATTAGTACTGCAGTTTGTCAAGCCTGGGTTGAGGGGGTGATGCTGAGCTGTGGGACCCCAACTGAAGCTTTCCTCACCACCTTTAAGTGCTGTACATTGAATACAAGAGGTGTGTATCTTACACTCTGCCATTATCAATCCTCAGCCTATTCTTTTTTGTGCAGCACAGGTCCACATTTCCCGGGGTGAGCCAAGGTGTCCCCAGCATTTACAGGTAGGACCTAGGAGAAAAAGAGCAGGAGCCCATCTCTCCAAGGAAAGGAAAAGGTGACTTGGCACCTCCATGTGTTGCTGGCTGAAATGGGGGTACGGGCATGGTTGTAGAATTTAGGAATGTGTAGCGAATGCAGGTCATAAACATGTCCACCTCCAGATGTGCTGTTTGCACTGCTGCTGTTTGACAGTAGCTCAGGTCAGCACTTCTCAGTAAAGATCTAGCCTGAACTTATTTGACTCAGGAGGACCAGCTGTTGCTGTTTAATGGATTTTACTGGAAATCCAGTAAATAGGAAAAGGCTGGGTTTGCTTTGCTTCATTATTTTTCCTCACCACTTCCCACAGGCAGGCTCTCCTACCATTTGGAGCTACACTGGCTCTTCAAGGTAAATGAAAACCAGCAAAGTGTAGAAGTACAAAAGTCTTTCTTTGTGGAATAAATACCCTTTAAGACCCACCAAAAATATTGAGATTTTAATCACAGAATCATAGAATATTTGACTCAAAAGGCACCCACCAGGATAATGAAATTCCAACCCCCAGCCCTGCAGGACAACCCAAAAATCACACCATGTGCCTGAGGGCATTATGCAAATGCTTCTTGAGCTCTGTCAGGTTTGGTGCCATGACCACTGCCCTGGGGACCCTGTTCCAGTGCCAAACCACCTTCTGGTCTATGAACCTTTTCCTGATATCCAACCTAAACCTCCCCTGACACAACTTCAGGCCATTCCCTTGAGTCCTGTCACTGCCCACCAGAGAGAAGAGATCAGTGCCTGCCCCTCCTCTTTCTCTCATGAGGAAGTTGTAACTGCAGTGAGGTTTCCCCTCAGTCTCCTCTTCTCCAGGAAGAACAAAGCAATGGCCTCAACCAGGCCAGCTTTCCCGTCAGGCCTTTCACTATCCTCATCGCCCTCCTTTGGACACTGGTAGTTTAATCCCTTTCTTACATTGTGGCACCCAAAACTGCCCCCAGCACTCGAAGTGAGGATGCCCTAGAGCAGATTAGAGAGGGACAATCCCCTCCCTTGCCCAGCTGGCCATGCTGTGCCTGATGCACCCCAGGACACATCAAGGCTGGAAGAGACCTTAAAGATCACCAAGTCCAACTGTGCTCTCAGCATTGCCCTCAGCCCTTAAACCACACCACTCAGTGCCAGATACAGACACCTCCTAAACACCTCTCTGCAGGGCCTCTCTGCCTTTTAGTGATAATATTGCTTGTTACAGCACAATCTTGTGTGCTTGTAGAGTCTTTCTAGAATCTGCAAAAAGCACAAAGCAGCAAAATATTGACTAAGTATCCTGGCAAAGGGTACACTTGTGATCAGGTCTAGATAGCAAAGATGTTTTCTGCCTTCATTAGTTCCTCCATTTCTGCAGGCATTACAAGGTGGCTTAGCACATCCAGTGTTGTCTGGAAATAGTCTAATCTTTATTCGCCAAAATGATAGCTTAAAACTAGAAACTAGCCTAAGAGGCATAGTGTCAATTGAACAAATAATCCTGACAGTTTCCATGGCTCCTGCAAGGAGCTTTCCTTATTTAAAATAATAATAATAATAATAAAGCTGAAATCAAGCACTGAATCTTTGTGTAACACAGTGAGAGCACAGACAATAAAATTGCTTTATACTTTTGTCCCTCTCTTTTCCTTATCTTTCTTCAAAGTATGCCCCCCACCCCCCCAAAAAAACAAAACAAAACAAAAAAACCAACAACAACAAACCAAAACAAACCCCAAACATGAGGAAAGCAATAAAACCAAATACTTTATAGACTATATAAAGTAACACAACATCATGGTGCTTTTTCTCTCCCTGAGCCAGGCTGCAGTGTAAGGTGAGAGCTGTGTCCTGCATGTAGCTTTTGAGCTGCTACTTGAAAATTTGGTTTAGTTACTATGGTATAGATGTCTGGAGCTACTTGTACAGTAAAGCTCTTAGGAGCTGTTTCATACAGAATACTTCAGTATAAAATCCAGTCATTAATCATTTGGGATGGAAATCCCAGCTGTTAAGTGTCATTAGTACGAAACCTTAATGTAGAACAAAACTGTATGAATAACATGGTTTGGTTGTTTGCTTTTTTTTCCCCTTCTGGTTTACAGGACAAAAATGGGAAACAAGGTAATTAAAACCTCTGGCTCTTATTTAAAAAAAAACAACCTTGGGATGTTGAAAGAACTTTATTTGACATAAATAACTGATTTTTTTAGTTTTAAACATATAATTTATGTCAAATTTGAAATTCTACTTGCAGTGATAGAAGCATCGAGTAGAAAACAACCTCCTGATTCTTTAAATGGGCCCTAAAAAATGGGCATTTGAATGCACTCCTTGCTTCTTACCCCTGTCTCTAGTTTCAGTCAGCATCACCATGAGTTTGGCATATTAACTGTATGGGACAGCTGAGAGGGCCTGGCATTTTTTGTAAAAATGTGGTGTATCACAGAAGGCATCCTTTCAAAAGGACTTGTGATCACCTGTTTATACTTTTAAAGTAATAATCTTCTCAGTTTGTTTGACTGTACATTTATTCTTGTTGTTCTTTATTTCCAAAGATAAATACCTATTAATAATATGTATATGGGGACAGAGAAGTAGCTTCCCATGAGGTCTTGAAATCCTTCATAAAGTTTTGCCCTCAAGCTGTCTGATGTGTTTTGCTGGGATTATTCTTTGCTATCTGGAACATCATTGCTGCTGAATCTCTCAATGCCTCAAAAGTGGCTCTCTGGGACATGAGAGGTGAGGGGATATTTAATGCTTTACTAGGAAGCTGTTTTGGTGTGGAAAGAAATGGGCTAGATTTACCTATTTTTAGTCTTTTATGATCCTGTTTATAGGAAAAGAGGTTGTTGACAGCACAGTTCAAGAGAAAAATGTTACTCAGGAGTGCATTCCTTCAACACTGGGCAAGAGCAGGATTAAGGACATTTCCATGGACTTGGTAACTAATTAACTTATGAGGAGAGACTTAGGCCTATGGTTCTGTTCTCATCAGAGAAACTTTAATGATAGTTTGGTCTGGTTTTTTTCAGATCTGAATTTGGACAGAATGTTCTCTGATATAAACATTAAGATGGGAGGAATTTTTAGGGTGGTCCCCTATGTTTCTTCTTTTTCCTACACAATTTTTAGTAGAGATGTCAAGTGCTTCTGTGGCAAAAATCACAAGATGAGGACATGACAGTGCTTAATTTGCAGCTAATCTGTCTCCTTCATTTCTGATAATGAAAGTCAGTGAGTTTTCCCATGTCTTTGGTTTCATTAGGTGATCCTCAGTGTCCTGGGAAGCAGGCTTCCAACCAGCAATCTTCTAGAAATAGTGAGGTTCAATTTGTCACCTAGATTCAGCTCTAGCAGTAGCTTCTTTGCATTTTTTTTTGGTGACAAGATGGCATCTTCACTTGTAAGTAAAATAAAATTTTCTGGATTGGCAGTGCAGAAAGGAATTAAGCTTGCAGTTGGTCCTTATGGACAAATGTTAGTACAGCAACCTCTGTTTCACTAATGGCAAATTAAAGGTAAATATTTTAATTGATGGGTTTGTTTGAATGGCTGAAATGAAGCTTTGCTCTGACTCTCCAATGTGCCTTAATTTCCAGGCACAGGAAACTTTGGCCCACCCTGAGAGGTACACCAAGAACAACTTATGACACTGCAAGGCAACCAGCCTCAAAAGTGTGGATTGGTCACTCCTAGGTCCATTTTACAAAGAGGAAGAGTAATCAGAAGGTGCTGCTAGTGTTTGAGGGGATGGATTGTATGTGAGCATCTTATTACTGCCTTTGTTGGGTCCAATGCTGACCTGTAGCTGTTACAGCCTGAGAAAATCCTTCCAGCAGCTCTAGAGCAGTTTGAGTGGCTCTTAAAGGAGGTGTGATAGAGTATTAGTGTCCTTGTTTGGCATATGTCCGTAGAACAGCTTGAATCCACAACCACATCATTTCATCATTTACTTGCTTTCAGTCCATGTTCTCATCTCTTTAAAATGGGCACTATAATGCTGTCTCATTATGCACAGACTTTATGGGAGAGGTTCAGTAATCATTATGAAAAGGTCAGATGCTTCTGTGAAGGGCACCTATAGATGAGTCTATAAATAAATAGTCTGGAAACCTTTAGGAGAGGCTAACAACTTATTTATCTTTTATCCTGCTGATTGCAGGAGATGTATAAAAGCAAGAGCATAGTGCTAATTAGTTTAATGCTGGAATTTTTGTGAGGGGGCACTGAGAGACTGCTGGGTGTAGCAGTTGGCTTGATATGACACCTGACCAGCACTTGGCTCATACCAATGCACTGTGTGGCTCCACAAGATCTGTGCTGAGCCTCACTGAGGACTGTGTTTCTTAATTGGGAAAGGATTGTGTTTATTGAGAAGATACTCGCTGCTAAATATATCATCAGCAACTCTGTGGCACTGCTTTTTTCCACTTGGCTTAGAGGAGAAAAGCGACTCTTAGTAATGTTTTTTATTGACTAGTCTGGGTGCTGCTGGTTGTTTGGTTTGCATTCAAAAATGTCAGCTCTGGACTTGAAGCTGTCTAGCAAAAAGCTGGTTTCATTCCACACTCCAGTGGTGTTTAAGGCAGGCAGTAAGAAACACCTCGTTTGCTTTAAGTTCATTATATTTTTATGGGAGAGGACCCTCCTGATCTGCCTGTATACCAATGGGATGGATACTTCTGTTTTCCACCTGCTTGTGCAACAGGCTTTGGCTGCAACAGAGAGGTGCAGGGTGGAGCACAAAGACAATTCTGTGGGTTGGCAAGAGATGGGGGAAGTCCTGGTGTGACTGAGGGGATGCCTCTATGAAAGGCTTGTCCCTCAGGGAGCATGTTTAATTTCTTCAGTATTGCTCAACTTTTTGTCCATAAGGTTCAGCACTTCCAGCTGCAGAGAACCCAACAGTTTAACTGTGGAGATTTTCAGAGCCTCTGGCACACGATCCTTAACACGCAGCTCCTTAAGAGACCCATCCAACTCCTTGATCTCTGGCTGCAGGCTGAAGCACAGAAAAAACACTTGGACTTGACTGTAGGACATTGACTGCCCTCCCTGCCTTTTCTCTCTGACTAAGGGGACTGGACGTATAAAGAGTGTTCAGTTCCAAATCATTTTGGTTCTGAATCCAATCTGCTCCAGGCTGCAAATCTGCTTAGTCCTCTGACTGTTCCCTGTGTCACAGAGTTTAATGACAGGTAAAGAGAGAAGTCAATTATTCATCACCCTACCCTTATCACTCTTCTCAGAGAATTGAAGCAGGTTGCATGTTTATTTTAAATCTGGTTTAAATATCCAAGTTAAAAGGCTGGCCTTTTCCCTTGACAGCCTGATCCTAGCTGGGTTTGCTTTTATCAACAGTCTGAATGGAACAGGGCTCAAACACTTCGTGGCTTCATGACAGACAGTCTCATTTCTACCTGCTGGGTTTGCACAGGATGGTAGTGGGTGTTGCACTCTTTGCAAGTGGCATTTTAATGATTGCAGCCCTTCCTTTCAGAGAAGTGGGAAACACACGCATCTGCCCAGGAACAGAAAGAGCAGAGACTACTTAAGAAAGGAAATGCCCTGATGCACTAGGGAAAAAAAAGTGAAGCTGCAAACTTTGTTTCTCAGTGCAAGATGACCCATCTCAGGAAGGCAGATTTGGTAAGTAGCTCTTTCTGTCTTCAGACCACCGTCTCTTTTGAGTACCTCAGACTACAAAATGTTCTCCTACTCCAGCATTTGCACTAGTTTGATTAGGCTGGAGAGAACTGCAGAGCAACCCCTTTTTCTGATGGCATGTTGAGACACATCAACTCAAGAAACAGGAGTACATCCTGTCCAAAAACATGAAGACAATGGGAGCTACAGTAAAAGATGCAGCTGAAAAGCCCCTGCATTCAGGAAGGTTCCCAGCTGGTGCTGAGGGAAAGAATTAAGCAATCTGTTAGCACATTGCAGATTAGTCTAGCATCTGTCTGGCCCTCCTGAGCACTCAGGGCAGAAACTTAAGGTTGGGGTTCAATTTCTACTAAGGGGCATTGCCTGAATTGAGGTAGCTGTATGTATTAATTGAGCCACATGGGAGCTGTTCCATTGGCACGCCCAGCAGAGTAGTTTTATTCAATGTCAGATACAGTAATATCTGCTGGACTCCTCACTTTGCTACAAAAACATAGTGGGTGAAAAGAGCCTAAGCTTGGGCCCTAGAAAGCTGGGCAGCGCCTCCCGTTGCTTTTCAGTGAAATAAAGGACTGCATCTTCAGACTCCATCTCCATCTTGAGAGTCATTTGGTCATTTGGCCTATTTCTTTTTTCCTGGAGGTCTTCTCTTCTTCTCCAATCCCCCTGGCCCAACCCTTTTCTCACAAGAGACTTCTCTGTTTTACTTCACGTCAGCCTTCTGAAGATTGTTTATCCATGTATGAGGTGGGACAAGCTTAAGAAAAGCACAGATGGAGACTTTCCAGATAAATACATCACCAGGTTCCTTAGAATCCTAATGCAGTTCTCTCCTCTCTTTCTCTAGGTGTGTTGTCTGTTTCTCCTGCAGCTTTTTCTTGGTCCAGAGCAAGAAGATAACTTTTCTTTGCAACTTTAATCATCACTGAAGACCATTTGATCTTCAGTGGAGAAAAACAGCACATTTTTGCAAGCAAAGAAAAAAAGTGCTCTGATGACCACTAAAATAGACTTTCCTTTCAAGCAGAACAAAATGCTTTTGTCAACCTGAGGCTGCTTTACTTTGGGAATCGCTAACAACAGGGTTTATAGTCTTTGCTAGCTAAAATATTGTCAGTTCTTCAGGCTCCATTTCAGGCATTAGTATGTGTGTAAATGAGAGTTTTCCAGACCAAAATTCACACCATATAAAAGTATATGAAGCCAGGGTTACACAGGACATAGAACTAGCTAGACTTTCATTTACACTGTATTATAGTTGTAAGGCTTATTCATTCAAACCCAAATTTTTTGCTATTTTCATTACTGCCTATGTACTCCCCTGGAAAATTTTCACCTAAGAATTTGACCTGAAAAGCTTCTGAGTTAATATATGTGTATATAATTTTTCTCACTAGTAGGCTAGTGAAATCAGAGTAGTTTCCTCAACACCTTTCCTGTGTGAAGTTTTTTTCCCTGTTATACCAGCAAGACACTTCATCACTCTTGGTTTATGTTTCCCTCTTTTGAAACAGACATTAAAGGATTGGCTCACTAGGCAGATTTATAGTGAGGATAAATTCAGTTGTCCACATGAAGATGGCAGATATTGAACAGGAGATGCCATTCCCAGATCAGTATCTCACTGTCCAATCTGTGGCCTAGCCATGGGACTTGCCAAGCAGCTCCCGTCAGCCAAAGTATTCTTAAATAAGTGATAATTTTTTTTGTCTCGAGTTAGATGATGATCAGTTTGGTGTTGGCTGGGATTTATATTTGCAATCCTTTCAATTTTTAAGAAGGAGATTTTTTTTTTACATTTGCTAATGGAGGAGAAGTTGGGGATATTTGTTCTACTAGTGCCTGCTCTAGACAGAATATTTCATCTCTATTTGTATTTCTTCTTTCTACAATGGGCACAGATATTTTTGTCTCATTATTCATAGACTTCAGAGGATTAAATAAGCAATAATGTTGAACAGGCCAGATTTCTTATTTAGAGGTTCCAGATCAACAAGGCAATGAACAAATAGGACAAACAGATTTAGCCAAGGCTTACAGTGTATTAACTTCATCTCATTTCTCATTAGTTTGGTATTGAGCTTCTCTTATAGTCTGCTGCAGTCGTACTGTATATAAAAATCTGCTCTCAAAAGCAAGTTGCCAGTTTCTGGGATTTATAAATATTGATGGCTGAATGAGACTCCCGAGTGTGTCGTGACATTTCACACTGGAAAAGAAGAAAGTTGCAGCAGCTGTGCAGCATCCCAAGATCCCTTGCCACCAGTCTTTTTTCCTCTACTGTTCAGTCTTATTTTTCCACCCTCCTGAGGACAAAGACATCTCTCCTTCTTTCATGGGTTTGAACTTGCTTGGGAAATAAGCATTCTGCATACATAAAGGCTAATAGATAAGTGTTAAATGTAGGCTACTCTTGTTAAAAACACCACCTCTTACATGTGCTTTTATACTGTGGCCTGAGGCATGGTCAGAGGTTATGCTCTTCCATGTCTTGGATGGAAGTGTCAGAGCAGTAATAGCTCCATTCTGTGAATTAGCTGCTCAGATTCTCTCTCAGTCCTGGAAATAAACAATAGGAAGGTCTTGTGTCTCTAAGGCATGAAGCATGCACCCTTCTGTCTCTGCAAAGATCATCAGATTTAAGAGAACAAAGCAGAAGACATTTGCATGTATCTTGCGTACTTTACTGAAATGGAAGTGACACTGTTCTTAAAAGCAAAAGTGTAGAGAGTAATCCAGGCTATTGATTTTTGAACCAAGCCCTTTTGTTCCAAGGGAGAAAGTAATTCATTCTTACATTAGATTGTGGTTACTTTAGATATTGGAAATTTGTATAGCAAGACAAAAAGGAATTGCTGCCCTAAAACTTACATAAGTCTGCACCTTCCTTGGAAAAATCCCAGGGTAGCTGCAGAATTTGCGACATCTCATCAGCTCTGAGCAGTAATTGTCCCAAAAGAGGGTTCTTGAGTGCTTTGTCATGCAAGTTTGGAGTGTGGACAAGAGCAGCTGAACACTGGTCACTGTCTGACGAACTGCCTGTGCTGCAACTTTCTTCTGTAGTGAGCGAGTCGGAGTGTTTTGTATTTTTGTGTTTATATGTGTGTCTATCTCAACAGCTCTTGTAACGTTGTCTTGCTGTGGAAATTTTCTGTTACAACAAATGCTGGGCTTACTAGTGATGAGACGTTTTAGGAAGCAGCTCTGCATGTATCATGATAAATAAACAAAAGGGCTATTTGATGGTGCTTTTTGGGGAGAAAAATAAGTCCTGTTTGCCCTCATTGTCTCTATTTTTGAAAAGGGTTATCTTTATTTCTTCTTAGTTTGTTATTTTTTTGGATTTTCTGGTTTTGGGTTGTTTTTTTTTCCTGACTGCTAGACCACCAGAGCAGCCCAGTGTTTGGGAAATTTTCCCAGAATATGTTGACACAATCAGCTTGTTGTCTGTCAGTGTCCATAGCTGCTCTGCTGGAAGGGAAAGGGACCTGCTTATTATTCACTGATGGTTTGTTGAATGCTTGGAGACAAGGATTCCAAATCTCCTCTTCACCTAACTCCTCCATTTATTCTTCCAAGGAGAAAGCAATACTGTTTGCGAGATGCAAAGGGGTATAACGGGGTAGAGTTGGGATAATTATTTTCTTTAAGTAATTCTACCTTTTTGTAAAATACTTTTTCATATGGGTGAATGGGGAAGAGATTTCTTGCCCAAATTCTGCTTAGCGGTGTGGAGTGCATAAGTTTAATATCTGTGACTGGATGAAAAAATAGGGGTCTGGTTTTGTATCCTCCTACAAGAAATACAGTCTGGATCCAGAGAGAGAGAGTGGCATTTGTTGCCCCCTCTTGTCATACATCTGTGTGCATGTATGCTTGTGTTTGTCCCCACTTAATTACAATTAAACCCAGGGCCTGGATACAACCCAAAAGTCTCACGCGTGCTCCTGTGAATTTCATGAAAATAGGTGTCCAGATGGAAAACAACTGCCCTGCTGAGGCAAGGCCTTCCAAATTCATGCTGTGTTAGACTTTGGGGAAACCACATAGGGGAGCTTTTCAGGTCATAGGATACATTAGCTCTGTTGAACTCAAAAACCTACCTGTTGGGAGTGTTTGGTTTTCAGACTGCCAACAAACCTCTAAAATCAATTAGTCGTGCAGCTTTACTTGCAGTACATATTTTCCTGCTGTTCACAGGTAGAAGCTATTTTATATTATCCCTAATTAGCTTTACATTTAGCTTTCCCTGCTGGCTATGGCAGGCATTGCTTTGTGTACAGGAATTAGATCCCAGGTACATTCTGAGTTTTTCAAACCTGCTGTTAACCCCTCTGAATATCTGCAATAGTATTTGTTTGTGTCTAGCATAAGTAGATGATGGGGAAGGAGAAAGTCTGACAACTGCTTAGTCTCCCCCACAAACTTTAGCTTTACACTTTGGGGTAAATATAAATCCACTTCTTCTTCTGGCCAGAGATCCATATTTCTTAGATTTAAGTGGAACTTCACAGTTCAGCTCAGAAAGCAGGAAAATGTGATTTTTTGGTTACACTGATTTTAATACATTGTATTTATACCTATTGTATGCATGTGCATTACAATCTGTTGGAAGATTGATCAAGGACTTTACATTTTCCTTTGTTGTAGAGATCATCTGTGGTGTGTAGGGTGTGGCTGTTTTACAATGGGGAAGTGATCCAAGGCTTGGGGGCTAATTTTCCAGCAGTTATCATGGCATCAAAGTTTGGATAATCCAAGTAAATTCGGCATCTTGTGGCTGTGTCTTTTGCAGACAATTCTTCTTCTAAGGAAAATGGCATCGAGAACGCTCCCCACTTAATGTGATGCTTTCCCAAAAACCTCACACACTAGTTTCTAGTTTTTTATTTGCTTGGCTCTTAAGGCTTCTCAGTGCTAAAGCAGATCCTCCCTATCACCTCTCACTCTTCTCCTGCTACTTGCCCCTCGTCTCCCCAAGTCCTTTTTGCCCTGTCCTCAGTTTTCTGACCCTTTTCCATCTCTCTTAAAGTGGTTTCCTGGGAAAGAGATCCACATTTTGAGGCTTGGGCTAAGCTGCCCAGAGGCTGCCTAGTTGCTTGGCAGGGCACAGGGCATGGGGAATTGCTGAACTCTTCTACTCAGCCCTGATTTTCAGAGTTTGGTCCAATTCATCTGAAAGATTTCTACCCTCCCTTCCAACTCGTTGAAACCAGGCGAGCAACTCAAATGCTGTTAAGAGGAACTTTTCAGGCAGGTACAATGCAACCGTGCAAACACACACCCTTAGAAAACCATGCTGTTCTACCTAAAGAGCAAGAGCATAATAAGATGTTCTCACCCCAGTAGAGTGAACACATTCAGGATGATGTGTGAAAGCAAAATTGGAAGCTCTGCCTCTATCCCCACCCTGTCCAGTAGCTATCCTAGAAGCAGATAAATTGGTAATTTCGTTCTTACAACTTCAGCTCCCCTCATTGACCTTTAAAATTTATTTACTTCATTTACTTAGGTTTTAAGAGATTATGCTTAAGCAATGCTTTGCCACATTTAATGTTTTGTTGTATTTAAATTTAGGGTGTAATTGTTGTCTATATTAAATAATAGTAGCAACATCTGAAATTATTAATCAACAAAAGATGACAGATAATGCATGTTAAGTTCTCTCTGTATTTTGAATCGTTTATCTCCCAGGTAACATAAGAAGAATGTTAAATCCTACTAGAACACATTCCTCGGCTGATGTAAATTGGCAAATGTACAGCAGCTGAATTTCTGGCCCATTATGTTTTCTATGAAAGATGTCGTTGCCTTCTGAGTATTAATTATCCATGATTCTTTTAGTTTTCTTGTTTTCTGCCTTTGCAGGTGCTGCTAATTCTCTCAATTTCTTCCAGAAATGGGAAAATTTATCTATATTAGGAAATGTGTTCTTCCTTTCTTCAGTAAGCTGCATTTTCATTTTTGGCATCCATATTTAAATCCTAATGCACATAGAGATGTGAATGATGTGGGTTTTACTGCTGACACTTTTAAATCCAACCATGCATCAGCTGCATAGACAGCTTAACCCTTTCTTGTTCTAGCAGAAGACTATGTATTATTTTGCAAAAGGTGACTATGTCACACACAGCACAGATATCTCTGTCAACAAACTGCCTCCATCTTCAAGTCCCAAAATTAAATCAGGCAATACACGATATAGCAAGGCTGGATGTTGGAGAAGGGATGAAGGGAAGGCCCAGAGTCCCTCACTCCCCAGCCTGCTGGTGCTGGCAGATGCTCCAAAAGCTCCCACTCAAAGGGATGCAGTTGATGAGGTTCCTTTCCCCGTCCCTGATTCCCCCTTCAGAAAAGCTCAGGGTGAAGCCCACAGTTTCTGAGCTCTGGAATGACTTTCCATGTCCTACTGCTGTATATGAGGGGCATTTCAAACGCAAGTGAGTTGTATGCCAGGGCTAGGAATATCCCGTACTGCTCCAGAGGAATTCATCACTGGTGACCTGCATCCAGCAGGCATGACTGGAGCCACAGCCACAGGAGAGACCCCCTCCACATGAGTCTGTGTGTGCTATTTGCCATCTCTCAGTGTTTCTCTCAGGAGCTGCAGCCTGGGTAGAACAGGGAAGAGCATTAATCTCTCTGTCTCTAGAAGAGTTTAATTGGAAGGGAATTGTCTTTGACTTAATTTCCTCTCCTGCCTCCACTCAAGCCTAGCGGATCAAAAGAAATGCAAATTGAAAGATAATATTTTGGATGTGCCCAATTTTAAAGTTGAACATGAATAATCCTTCATGCCTCTGACTTAATGTCTGTATAATTTTTGTCATAAAAGTCTTGAAACAATGAGTATTTCCTTGTATGACAAAAAGAATTTACTTTTCATCAAGAGAGAAAACCTGAGTGATGCTCTCACAGCACTGGAACACAGCTACTAATTACCTCACGTTATCAAACCTGACATTATCCTTTAGAATAAAATACCATATGTTTTAGTTTATAATGAGAGGGCAAAGACACAGTTACTACAAAGTATTAAGCTGCTGCATGTCAGGTGCAGGGTTTATTCACACAGAAATTCAATTGGCTGATTATTAGATTATTGGTTAATGCAATTTAATATAAAACCCTTCTCTTTTTTCTTCCCTCTTCCTTTCTTTCGTTGTTATTTTGAATTATAGCACTAGGAAAGTATTTTTCAAGTGGTCAACTTAAGTTTGCCTTCCAACATCTCTTTACTTGTGAAGAAACTAATTCAAAGGTTCTGTTTTCTTTTTAGTGCTCATGAAAATGAAGGATAGTTGTGCCTGCACTACAAGGAGAGTGATTTAGGTAAATGTCTCTGAGGCAGCTTGAGTCAATTCAGCTTAGACTTGCCCTGAAATTCTCAATTGCTTTCCTGCAAACGGTCCCAAGAGAAAAGATTTACTCTTGCTGAGCTGTATTGGAGTAGAAGGTAGTTTTGTTGGTGTCCTACATTATGGCTGACAAAAAGAGTAGAGGAAAATGCTACATTGAACCACATCAATGGGGAGGAGAAAAAATTTACTCAATTTTTCTCCACATGTTCAGTCTGGGGGTGATGGATGTCATCAGTTGTCTTCTCTAAAATTCACAGCAGACTTACCCAAGAAATCTATAGGGAGGTTTTTTTATTGATGGTTTTCCAAGAATTCCTCATTTTCAAAAGGCACACAAGAGATTTTTCCACAACTACTTTAGTACAGATACTACAGCCCTACATATTGGCTGACACAATGGTAGAATAAATGCCAAGGTCTACGTTCAGCCCAACATTGGAAAGGCCTAAATATAAATTTATAAATGGAAAAAAAACCAGCAAAAAACCCCCACCTACTTCTCTGCCATTCAGACCATATTGTCCTGAGAATGTGCTCCAGATCTGCACCATGGAACATATGGGAAGGCAAAGTCCAGAGACAAAACAAAGGGAGAAGTTGCAAGGGTAAGTGCTGGTTTTCCATTACCATAGCACTTATTCATAGGTTAGGAGAAATAAGTTGTGCCTGCTCTTGGAAGAGAGCCATTCCTTTGCTCATGCAGAGACATCTCTCAAGCCAGCTGTGCTGCCTCTGAGTTCCTTGTTATCAACTCTTACAAGTGTGGGGGAAAGCAACAAAATCATGACAATGATAAATGCTGTTTCTTTACACACTCACACGGTGCCTGCTTGGTTTTTGGTCCAAAAGCCCCACTGTGGTCTGGGTCTGTGTAAACAGTGTTATTAGCAGTCATGGGAGGCTGAGAAGTTGGAGGTTCGAGCTGACCAGTTGTTAAAGAAAAACAACAGATTCCTCCTTTTTTTTTTTTTTTTTTTTTTTTTTTTCCTGAGCTCCTTTTATTGCTGAATCTCTCACACTCCAGAGAAGAGCACTGCTGTTGTCTGGTGGCTAAAAGCAAAATCACATAAAGGGAGAAGAGAAAGGAGAATAAAATAAAGCTGTCTCTCGCCCCTAGCTCGTTAGCAAATGCAGCAAGCAAACCTGTAGGCTCACCAGGTAGTGCCCCTGGGCTGGCACGGTGCCCATCTGTGCCATCTGCTGAGTATCAAACCTTCCTCTGCTTCCCATCACGTAGAACCTGCTGCAGTCAGGCACTGCCTTCCTGCTGAAATTGCTGTGGCACACAGCCACCCCAGGTTAGCAGTTCAATAGCTTTTGCTACAAAAAAAGGGGAAGGGAGGGGAGGAGGATGTGTTACCTCTTTGTATTTTCACAGTTATAATCTCTGTTATGGTATTTGTGAGTGCAGTAGGACATTTTTCTAGCTATTTACAACAGGTCAGGGCAAGTGTCCTGCTTCGCATATGCCGTCTCACTGAAATGGCTCTTTTTGTTTGCTGAGTACAACTTTAGGTGCAGGTTAGTGAAACAACCACAGTGGAATCACTGATGTGATTATTGGGTTGAAGGAGAACAATAAATAAAAATATGTTGTGTGTATTATGAGATGAAGGACTCAAAATGATGGACTGATATAAAAATGGGAACAAAATAGAAAATCGAGAGCCCAAAAAAAGGCAGTAGTAAAAAGCTCAGTATTTTATTCCATGTCAGATGGTTTTTCTTCTATCTAAATTGGCATGTTTCCTAGAACAATATTGTTTAAGGAAATAGCTGGCCCATCAGAATGTTTTCCTTCTTCTTTGTATCATCTGCCTAGCCTTTTGCTCTGACCAGAAAGGTAGAGTATGAGAGCAGAGGGAAGCTTGAAGGAAGAAAAATTCCATGCCTCTAAACAACAATGCAGCAGCTCCAAGCGAAGTCATAGAAGTATAAGAGAAATTCACTAGTAAGTTAAGCATTGACATTTTCTGAAAGAGAAAATATATCTTAACTACCGTAATTTCTTTCAGGTTTTACAAGGCCACATCATCAGTACTTCAAATTGATAAAAGTGTTCAGACTAGTGTCTGAGATTACAGTAAAGCCATCTAATTTCCACAGTGCAAGGTATTTCCAACGAATTTAGTAAAATTTTAAGTCTAGAAGTCTTGCATGTGAACAGAATTGTGTTGTTCTAGTCTTAAGAAGATTCTAGTCTTAGGAATTGAAAATATAAGATGGTACAAAATGTTTTGAAATGTCATGTGACTGTCCGCTTGGATCAGATGCTGCTGAAAAAGTCTGTTAGGTTTAGAAAATTAGGTTTTAGTTCAGCTCCTGCTGGTCTGTGTTAAAGAATACTTGGGCTTAAAGGCCCTTCTGTCTAAAAAACCCAACCACAGAAGAATTTAATTTCCAGTCTCATAAGCCTGGGTTCTTTGGAGAACTCTCACCTCTGGCATTTTACTTTTTGGGGTTTTTTTCTGCTTGCAACTTTGGGAATCTTGGAGACACATCAAAATTTAAAGCAGGGTGAGCAAAACAGGTGTTTTGCCAGGAATAGTGCAAGTTTTGCATGATGTTACTTTTTGACTGCTTTTCTTTCAACTTGAATGGGCTCACTATACTTCAGAGCACTTGCAAGAATAGCTCATGCATTGATATGTGATGTTGGGTTTGAAGTGTTAGGCAGACACCCTAATAAATAGCATGATATTTAAAGAAGATAAACACTGAGTGACACCTAGTGAGTTATTCACTTTCATTTTGCCATCTGCATTTCTTGTTAAGCTCCTCATGTTCTCAAATGCAGATCTAGTAGTTTAGCTGATTTTGTACTGAAGCTTTGTGATGGACCAAAACCAAAGTTTTCAAGGCAGACTTGCCAAATTTGCCAATGCTGATCTGGAAGTCAAATACCCAGGTATTTTGAAGAGTCAAAATGCTGGAAACTGAATATCCTACTGAGAGTTCTGAGTCCTTTTCAAAACCTAACGTTCATATTGCCACCTCTCCCTGAGATCCTTTGAAAAATACAGTTCTAAATGTGTATGTTGAGAATTTGAAAATTAGTCTTTGGGTTCTTTCTGGAAACAACTCTGCAGCTCTTTTGAACAGAGTTAAGGTAATTACTGCATCCCCTGAGCTCTACTGCCATGGTACAGATAGGAAAAAAAGCCATCAATGCCTTGCATTAACACTTAATTGCACTTGACTAAAGCACACATTTTCTGGAAGCAGGTACTCCAAAAACCATGCAGATGTAATTTTAAAAATGTTGTAATTAATTGGCTTGAGCTTTTTACTTTTGTTAAACTACAAGTCAATGCTTTCACATTTAAAAAAACCTCATTTCTATTTCACGAGATTTTTTGAGACTGTAACCAAAGCCAAAGAACAGCTGTACCACGCAAGCACAGGAAAGAAACTCTTGTCTTTTCCCCCAAAATACATGGAAACCCCATAGTTTCTGATCTTGCTGCAGGTGATTTACTACAGTTTTAACTTGGCAATCTAAAGTCATATATCAGAGATTTATGTTGCTTTACTTTTACCAAAATTCTCTTATATAGCTTAGTATCAGCTAAAGTTGGGTTCTGTTTTTTCCAGAGCAGGATGACAGCATCAGAATCCCCTTGACTTTGCTGTGGCAGCCACTGCTTGGGCTGGACACCCACCTGAGGAAGCAGCCCCAGGGAAGGGTGCTCAGAATAGCTCCTGCAGCTGAAGAAAGGGCCTACACTAACCCCAGGACTTGCCTGTGGGTCACCACATTGCTTTTGGAGGAGATTTTTAAGGAGTTGTGGGACTTCAGAGGATTGCATCATGGTGAAATCAGGTATTGCAGCTACTGTGCAGAGGAACAGAATTTGGTCTGGGCTAACTGGAAATAGTTCACTTCTTTTCTGAGGAAAATGTCTCTTCAGCCTGAATTAAAGGATTCACTTCATTGTCCAGCAAGTGTTTCAGGTTGTTCATTTGAGGGCTGCTACTTTAGATGTCACCCTTTTCATGTGCCACCTCCAGACGTTTCTTTTTGAACCCACTGTCATGCAGTGCTCCATCATGTCTGATTTTTCCCTTTCCTAGGCAAAACTGCTCATCAGACAACCAGAATTTGCCGTTTCCATGTGCCCCAAGCTGGACTTGGGGTTGGAGGAGTAGCTGTAGGCTGCTGATCCCCTAAGAAGCACAGAATTTGGGGGTCTATCTATCTAGCCACAGTACCAAGAGTTAATTTATCTCTTTCTGGTAAGTACATGCAATGTGGACACGTGTAGCTTTTATGTAACTCTCCTTTAGGGGAGCATCTAAGGCTCTTCTCCAAACACTCCCTTGAGACTGTGTTGGCTGAGTATATCCCATAATGATCCTGGTCTGTGCTGGAAATGTTCATACAGTAAAATCTACTCAGGGCTTCTACTAGTTTTCCTGGATAAGGTAGATGGTATTGTGTGAAGATCGTGCAGCCTTAGCAGAGTGGTGTGGGGATACTTGGCCTGACCTCTTCTAACTTCAGAGCTTTGCACAGAATTAAGTGCAGCAGGGAGAACTTCAGGGCTCCTCTTCCTGAATGATAGAATTACCTCTTGACAGACACTGGAAGCTGGAATTGCTGTTTGGCCCCCTATACTGATACAATGCCATTTCTAAAATTTGAACAACAGTTTAATTTTTCTGGGAGAAAATGTCTCTAAAATTTCTGGGGGAAAAGTGAAGTAAACCTTCCGAAAACTGCAGATGGAAAGCTTATATTTATGTAAAATGGAAACATGCTGCGAATCATTGGAGAAAACCTATATTTTCTTGCCAATTATAACAATATTAGGTAGCAGTGAAGGTTTCCAAGGCAACCTGGCCACGGGTGCATTCATGTGGAATGTGTGTGACTACCTGCTTTGTCAAGCCAATGGATGCATGTCAGAAGGTGGTGTGTGGGGGGAGTACAGATCACTTCATCAATCTACACTACAAAAACTATTTAAGAGCAGTGGGTTTGGGGATTTTTTTTCCCCCTTTTTTTTTTTTCCTTTGGTGTATGTATGATTGTGCCAAGCATTTTACTGTTTCTCTAGAATAGACAAGATGTAGCAACAGGCAAAATGGTGAAAATGGTGGGAGTCACGCTGAAGACACCTACCCACCTACCTGGTGGGGTGTCCAGAGGGTTGTTAGAGGAGGTCTTCTAGGCAAGTGTCCTGGTTTAGGGCAAGTTAGTGTAAAGTACGTTCATACATTCTCAGTGGATGTAAACAAATATACAGCATCTTCCTCAAATAAACTCTCTTCTTCCTTTTGGCTGAACCAGATGTGCATTTCCCAAGGTGTTAAACCAAAGGAGTTCTTCCAACACTTCAGGCTTCTTACCTTCAATTGCAGTTCTTGATACCATCTTCTTTTTGCCTGCCCTTCATTCCTCTCCAACACATCTTTATTTGGTGTATTGAAGTTTTCCTGGCCTCTCCAGCTGTCCTGTGAAGCACAGAGAACAAAACACACATTGTGGTCCTCCCATATGTTTTCTTCAGGCCATCACTCTGGTTTCCTCTGAAGAGACATTGCAGTTACATGCTGTGTGAGGACGCTGCTGTCAATCTCCAGGGAATTCACTGCCTTGTCTTTGACCTTTTAAAAACTTCCAAGAACTGCAGGTTAGGTTTATTTAGGAAAAAAAAAAAATTAAGGCTGCCCAGTATGTGATACAGCTGTCAGGAAAATAATAAAACAGCTCTGTAGCCACCCAAGGGAACCGAGAAAGGAATGTGGGTCATGTTCATCAGCCTTGACTGCTTTCCAGATTGCTAAGGCAGCTGCGCCACAGCCGTGATGCAGAGTCCACCCCTCACTTTAGCCAGTCAGGTAAGCTGAGCCTGCAGGTCTGAGCTGACATCACTGGGAGCAGGGAAGAACACTGGGGGATGCAGTTGAAGCTGGAGATTTGGCCAAAACCTTCCACTGTTCTTCAATAGCACTCAGCTTTTCCAAATTCATTTTGCTTCAGGAAAAGGCTGAGAGAATTCCTAATTGTCTTTCGCTAAACCAAAATTGGTGCTGTATTGAGTTCACTGTAGCTTTGCATCTTCCCCTGTGAATTAAAAACAGC
This sequence comes from Prinia subflava, assembly GCF_021018805.1. Lineage (NCBI taxonomy): Eukaryota > Metazoa > Chordata > Aves > Passeriformes > Cisticolidae > Prinia > Prinia subflava. The sequence goes on along the minus strand of NC_086283.1, from coordinate 14,715,914 downwards.
TATGAGAGGTGTTCAGTGAGCAGTTACTCATTGAAAAATGCTTGTGTGATACCTGCTAGCTCTGTTGTGAGGGCTCCAACCGCACTGAAACTCTGGTGATGTGCACAGCCACGTTCCTTACTCAGCGCTGCTTTCAGAGTGCCCAAGGCAGCACCCAGATACAACCTTGAGTGAGAAATCAAGAAGCTGGGAATTTGTGCTAAAATTATTTTACCTAACTGTTGCCTCTTACCTTGGATTACAAAATGTCCTCTGTGCATGGAGATGTGTATGCTCACACACATCCAACTCAGCTTAAGAGCTCAGAGTGTTGGGCAGTGAGAACCCACTCAGCTAACCATGCTGGGAAAACATACCCATCTACCTTCCAAGAGATTTTCCTCTGCGCTTGCTGTCCTGAAATTGTAGGCATAAGCCTGTTTTTTCCTTGCTTGTGGGCAAGAGAAGATAAAGCTTGGAAAGAGCCAGGCCAGATTGTGTCCTTCCAGTACCAAAAAGGGGCCTGCAAGAAAGATGGATAGGGACTTCCTAGCATGGCATGAAGTGGTAAGACAAGGCAAAATGTCTCCAAGCTGCCAGAGAGTAGGTTTAGGTCAGATATTAGGAAGAAATATGTTACTATTGGGGTGGTGAGGCACTGGTATTGGTGTCTCGGAGAAGCAGTGGGTGCCCCATCCCTGGACGTTGATGGAAGGCATCTAAAAGTGGCAGTATCTCTTAAGCACTAAATATGTTATTGAATACTTTAGCCCAAGTGATTCAGGTGCTTCTAACACTTAAGTCTTGTGTTTAAGCCTCTCAGCCCCCTTAGGGTTCCACATCATTTGATCTTTTGGGTTCCAGAGAAAGGTACATCAGGCTCTTGTCTCTGGAGGCAAAATCAAACACAGGATTGAATTGCCTTTCGTTTTTTCAATGTGGGACACTTGACAGAGCTACAGAAATCCCATTTGAAAAACGATGGGTGTTGATTTCCTGCTTGCTGAGAATTATTAGTATTTTTTCTATCCTGCGAAACCAGCCATTAAATCAGCAATATGCTTTGGCATTAGAACCATTTGGAATGTGAAAAATACTGCTTCTTGTTGAGCTGTAAATGTTCAGTCGCAAAGTTAAGGGAAAATCTAAAAGTACAAATAATGATTTTAATTTGAAAGACATTATACAAGTAAACATACTACAAAATTGTAGCTTCAAATCAGATAATTGCTGAACACTTTCAAACCCAGGAGTATAAAGTTAAAAACAATAAAATCAAATTTAAGTCCAAACAAATAACAGGGGAATTCTAAGTAGAAGGTTCATACTATTGATTTTTTATTTTAATAGACCATTTCTTTATCTCTAAAGCCTCAGATATCACATAGTGGTCTCTAATCACTTATGTTATGATATTTAAATGAGCATATACTTTAACATAAAGTGGTTTACAGTCAGTTTTTCTATTACTGTATAAGAAATGTATCCACGAAACATAAAAAGGTCAACTACTTCAATGAAATAACTTTTAAAAATAATACAGTTTTACAGCCATACATAAATACATGTATTTTATTATGTCAAAGAATATGAAAGAATATAGCTCAGGGTTTAACTGCAAGTCTTTGAAAGAGGATACATTAGCTTTAAACTGGGATATATGATCATTGAAATACATTATTTCTGCTTTGGACTTTACATTTCCAAGGGAAAGTTTTTTCTTATCCCTACTTCCCATCTTTTTTCCCCACTCATAACAGTTTATCAAAGCACTAATGTGTCTTGTCACTATGTATTTTAGTAATGACTAATTAGAAACTGGGGGCTGTGCTGGCCCCCTGCATTGTGTCCGACTCAGTGGCCCAGGTCTGCCATGCCAGGACAGCCCAGCTGTTCTGACCCACATTTTAGAGGGTGCTGGCAGCTGGAATAGGGAACAAAGCTGGGGTGCAGCCACAATGCAGGTGACAAAGAATGTCTGGAAATATCCCCAGCCAAGATAAGACTGAGGAGAACATGCAAAGAGACAGTGCTCAGGTTGATGGATGTGAAACATTCATCAGAACTCCCAAGAAGGCAGAAGGAAAGGGAGAAGAGACCAGAAAATATATTTGTATGTGCATTTGGCCCTCCTGTTTGCCTGTGACAAAGAGTGGCTTGGTGTGAGCCGGTCCTCTGAGAAATTCCAATTCTTGGACAGGTTTTGTAACTTCTGACAAGTCTATAGCAGCCCAGATATCTCTGCTGAGCTGCCAGCTTTTTCCTTCTGCACAGGCTGCCAGCATGTCTCCCTTGACTGTGGGATCCCAGGAATATGGGTTCCCAAAGCATCCACTGTTTCACAATTACTAATATCTCTCAGCCATACCGAACCTAAGTTTCATGCAACTAATTAAAAGGGGAAGCTCATTTCTGAGGAGCAGCTGTTCACAGAGCTGGGAGGTAGAAGTAAGGTAAAAAGCATTCCCATTCCCTACACATCCTTCCTCTGAGGCAATCAATAAGTTTAATTAGAGTGGTTAGGAATGAACTATGAAAGCAGCAAAGTTAATATCAGATAAATTAGAGAAATATTGGGACAGGAGATATGTTTGTGACATTTTTAACAGAAATCTGACATAGGTAGTTGCCAGTGCTGCTTGTTGTGAAGGGGAGGATTGCATGCATCAGGGCCTGGCAGCAGACGAAGGAAAGTCTATTATAATCCATCCATTTCACACACTGTAACTGCAGTCTCCATAGGTAATTAGAGGGGAGTGTGGTATAACTCCCACGCCACCCTACTTGAAAATGCTGGTGTTCCCTTGCTGATTACCCCCGAAGTCAATGGGTAACATATGGATTTGTTATAGTGCAGTATGATATAATCCTCCTGTGAGCAAGGCATTGCACTTTGCATGTACACTTAGCTTCTTTCTAATGCAGAAAGAAATCAGTTCAAAAAAAGCCACATCTCTTCCATTCCCTCTTGCATCTGTGCTGGACCATGCATTTTAAAAATGCTTAAATACATATTTTTGAGGAGACCATCTCTCAAATGATGGGCACAATTCTAAGATGAGGAGGTTCTGTAGTAGAGATCATTTATAACTGCACTCATTGCCTTCCTAGAGAAAGAATTCTAAGAAAACACTTTATTTCTAAGTCAGATTTTGTTTATGGTGGGGCTGTTCATACTTTCGAAGTTGCACATGTTCTTAAGACACTTTACTCAGTTTGGGTCAAAGTGATAGAGAAAGAGAGAAGCATTCATAGCAAAAATCTTTTTGAAAAATGCTATATATCTGTTGATATCAGAATATTTTGTGGGCATATACTTTTAGTTCTTTTGGTGCAGTAAAAATACCTGAAATTTTGTCTGAGAGACAGAACCGAAAAATTTTGTAAGCTGAATTTGAACTTCCATTTTAAAATTGCTCCTTGCATCAATAATTTTTGTATTCTATTGAGACACTTCAAAACAAAACACCTTGCATTTTGGTGGATTTTTTTTCTGAAAAGAAAGGGTTCATTTAGTGTGGAGGAGAGAAAAGATTGGATTATTTAGTCTAAAGGAGAGGACATGATGGGGGACAGCTTTCCAAATAGATAAAAGGCTGCTGCAGTAAGGAAGGTAATAAATCTGCTCTCCATGTTCAGGGTGGATACAAGAAGAAATAATGGGACTCTAATAGAAGAGAAAAAAAAACCCCAAAACATCAAGCTAAGCATTAGGAAAATATTCTACTGGTAAGGCTATAGCTCTTGAGAATTCTGCCTGAATGGAAATCTCCACCAACCTATCTCAAACCTGGTTTTGAGGTAAAGCACCCTCAGGATAACAAAAAGGACTTGTTCAGCCTGAGGGCTGGATAATCTCAGATGTGTTTCCAAGGCTTGGTATTCTTTGATGCTGAGGGCTGTTTTTTTAAAGATAAAGAAGTACTAATATGGAAAGACTCTGGTAAGAGATTGTAGGTGCAGCAAGCAGGCTCTCAAAGAGAGTTTCCTTCTAAGAAATGACAAATTAAGATATGATTATAGAATTGTTAAAAAGGAATTACTACAGAGGAATTCCCAGATGGTCATGCAGAATTACTATTGAAGAGTGAACAGCAAGGTTGAGTTATTTATCCAAGTACAGTTCTTTCTTCTCTTTGTTTCGGGTTGGAGAGTCCCATTCTGTCTTCCAGCACATGTAATAATTTCTTATTCAGTCCAGTTACAACTACTTTTCTGCCTGCTAGTTCTGTTTTCTTGTCCAGTGCTGATAACATTCTTTTAAACCTAATTCCTCAAGAATATAAAATGATGGGCTCAGTTTCTCCCCTGCTGTGGAAAATAACCTTTTTTGGCTGGTGCTAAGCTTGTTTGACTGAGTGTAAGGGATGCTTTGGTACAGTTCTGTGGAGCAGCATGAAATTCTGCATGATAGGGTATCAGAGCAAATCACTGCTGATAACCTTCTGGGTTAATTGCTGTGCAATGAACGCCTTGAATCAACACATTATGTTTAATCCCAGAACACACTCTGGCTATCTCTTTACTGTGACTCTATGGGGCTTCCAATTGTTATTTATGCATGATAGGGGACACTTATTTCAAAGCTACCTCAGACAACAGTTTAACTATTTTTGCAGGAGCTCGTCTCTGTAGATGATTCTGGCATATTATACATAGTAAATATTTCTACATATTCCAGCTAATGCATAGATAATTCCCTACTCCATTTTCTTATCAAAGCTTCCAAATCCTTATTTGTTCTAGCTACATTTTTTATAAGTCTTTGAAGTGCTGCCTACTGCAGATGAGTCTCAGAGGTCACCGGGAGATGCTGATGGAAGTTCTCATCAAACTGGAGGTTTCTGTATTCGATAGTATCCAAATGCTGTCTTTATTCCAGGTGGTCATCTGGAAGATGATCCCAGGGATGGAGAAAGATTTCAGTCAAATCAATGGAAAGATTCTTGTCACTCCTTTAGCTCAGGCCCATAGAAACTCCAGGAAATCAAAAATCTTGCAGAGCACAGGACTTGTTGCTGCGGAGGATTAGGCTGTATTGAAGTTTTACTAAGGAAAATTTCTCAAGGTGTTTCACAGGAACTGGATTCACATTCTTATTGGATTTTGTGACAAATTAGATTTTGATACTTCTGAAAACATATACCTTCATGATCTAACTGCATGAGTGCTATTGTGGTCCTGAAAGACACACTGCTAACACAGCATCAAGTTTCCCTAGGTCAAAATAACACAGCATAACAAAATAATATGCTAAAAAGTAGGGCTGAGCAGGCTCTTGTTCAGAAATTCACTGACCAGTCATGTGACAAGAGGAACTCTGGTAGCTTGCTCAATACTACTTCATTATTCACAATGCTTGTGTTCAGTCTCCTTTTTCATGAGGTCTTGCACTTCCAAATCCTAACATTGTTCACAACCAACTATTTAAGTATTCTTGCCATGGCAGATTGCAAGGGAAGGTGGTTTCTGTTTCTATTTTAATCTTTGACCCAAGAAATTGTGCCTCTGCAATGCTCTTTCATTTATAACTGTATCACCCATAGCTTCATTTTTTTGTTGTCTCACACTTCCTTGTCTGCAGTATTCCATCCATAGTAATCAAGTGTGTGACTGAATTTACATCACCTTGTAATGGAGGGAGCAGGGTAAGAAAGGAAGGAGACAATGCTGTGCATCCCCTGTTCATCTGAGAAAAATGGTCTGTGGGCACAACACGCAGTTAGTTCAGCTGTAGAAAAAAACAAAGGAAATGTTGTTTTCTTACATTGCAGTCAGCTAGAAACTATTATAAACACTTCCACTATTGGCATCAAAATAAATCTTGGCTTCCAGATAAAGCAGTATAAGTTTTCTTTGCTGGTTCATAGAGTAGCTCCCAATTTACATCTTATATACAGAATCTGTGGAAGGATTGTGTATTAACTTTTTCATCAAAATGTTGATCTTTGCTTTGTAGCCTGTGAGGCTTTCCATCACTTCGTTATTGCTTTCAAGGCTGGTAGTGTGCTCACAGTGAGGACTGCTAAAAGTTATTTTTCCTTAATCCTTCTCCATCACATGCTTGGACGTAGAGTCTAAGCCTGGCTCATAGACTTTAAAATTAACCTTAAGCATTCATGAGAGAAACTTACTGCAAATATAACAGTGGCCTCCGCAGCTTCTTTGTTTATCATTTAAAATTTTATGGGTTTTTGGAGGGGATTTAAAACAAAATATCATTTGAAGTCATAAAATACACATCTGTAAAAGAAGTCATGTGGCTCAAAATACAATGTAGACACAGGAGTAAACAGCTCTGGCAATGAAGTGCTCTCAACTACCCTTGCCGTGTAGAATGACTAACCTGCTAAAATCATATTTATCATCTCACACAAATGAGCAGATAGGTTTCAGTAAAATGCAGGACTTTTCTGATAAATTGCAATGATTTCCATTGAAATGATAAGGATTTTGCTACTTGGGCTATTTCTGTGGATCTATTGTGTCAATGCTATATACTCTTTTCAAGCTGCACTTGTGTGAAAGATTTTACTGGCTGGAAATCATGATTTATAATTTGAGGAAAGTTTTTGTAGAGAACCTTTGCTGATCCTGATCACATCTTGGTATAATACAACTATTTTAATAAATTTAGATCTTAGACTTGCTTGCACTTTAGGCCAGGGTTAAGGATTATCCCATAAAGCACAGGTTTGCATTCTAATCTAATGAGAAGAAGGAAAACTATTAGAGAGTGGCATTCACTGGTAATTTAGGTATATCCTTAATTCGTGATGAAAGTTAACATTGTATGGAAATGTATACTATATTATCAGCAGTTTTCTTTTTGTACCCTGTGTATTTCTCCATACTTTCTACTATCCCTCAATTTTTGCAGAACAGTCCATCAATAATTTTTCTAGTGATTGACAGCCTGAGACTGGGCATTTAAACTTGTGGAATGGTATACTGTGTTAGGTGTGCTGTGATTTTTATTTGGATGAATGCTTTCAAAGCAAACTTTCATCTGCAGTAAAAAGTTTTTGGTATGTTGTGAGTCAGCAAACCATCATTACTCTTAACAGGCAAAAAAGAGAAGCTGAAGCTGTTCTTTTCACCACAATCTGACACAAATGAGGGGACTGCACAAGAATTTTGCAAACTTGAAAAAGTGTGGAAGAAGTAATCAATGTGTTATGAAATGACAGGCGCAGAGCAACAATCAGTCACCTCAACAGAGTCAGATATGGCTGGAAAGGCTCCCAAGTACATTGCAGCTGAACTGTGGGTAGAGATGCTGCCATGCCCAGTTCCTCCTCAGTCACTGAAATGATGGTGGTTGCCCTTGCCTACCTCAGTGTCAAGTGGTTCTTCTGTAAATTTTGGGACACAGCAGGCTACAAGGAACAGGCAACCATTCCTTTAGACCCACACAGCTCACATCTGCTCTAGTCCCAGCAGGCAATAGTGGCTAAAATCCTGAGGCTACGCCACTAATCTGTCTCAGCTCTGATGCGTGGCCCTGCATAGAGGCACCTGAATTAGCTGCCACAGGTACTGCAGGTTGCATGTCAGGCTGCTTTAGCTGCTGAGATACCACAGCACTCTGCTGTCCACATTGTGGTTTAGGACAGTTCTGTGACTACTCCGACCCTCCTGCGATGAGACTTAATACACATTAACCTTCTTGAGAGGGAAAAGACCACGCTCAGGTATGTGGGCTCTTTGTTACATAATGCCTTTAAACTCAGCTTTACAGAGGCAGGAATGTCCATGAATTAGTGCTAAATGAAACAAGGGAGAGAGGAAAGACAAGTGTTTTTTGTGTACAGATTTTGTGGAAGATATGTCTTCCAGGGAATGACCTACAGAGAAACTGTGCAGTTAAAGGAATATTTGATAATGGCTAGCACTTAGTGAGCAGTCAAATCCAATGAAGATATGCCTTAAAAATCAGCTGTGCTACATGAAAGAGAGGTACCAAAAATTACCAATGCATTCCTCAAAGTAGTAAATGCTTTTTAATAGAATAGGCAGAAGATGATGCTGCACAAGGACCTATCTTTCATAGCTGTAGTTTTTAAAATGATACCACAGCAACTATCTTTTGTCATGAGCAAAAAAAAGTGCTTTCTTTGAATGTAAGTGCTAGTAGTTGCATAATATGAAACTTACTGATGCATATAATAGTAGCATTGGGCCGTCTGAGCACAATGCACGCTTTAAAATTAATCTCTGCACAGATCAGCAAGCACGTGCAGATTCTCCCATGTTGACAAGAGCAGTGCACTTTTTAGGAGAAGCTAAACTTCCAAAGCCTGGCAGCTGGAGTTTGCAAGCTTGTTGTTCCGTTATTAACTCTGTAAGCCTTAGGGAAGGGGTAATGGATGAGATGTTCCCAAGAGGTCCGTCCCAGACCTACTTTATTTGGTTTCATGGTTCCTGACCAAGCAAGCAATAAGCACAAGTGTTCTCTGAAATGAGCAGAGGTAAAGAGATGTGTATTAGTTATGCAAGATACTCTGTTCAGTTCCAAGCTATATCATCCATTCCAGAGTTCAGCAAAGAACAGGTGCAAGGAGCCACAGCCACAAGGATGGTGCTTGGAAGGGGCACTTTGAGGACACCTGCAAGACTGTAAAGGATTGATTTCAAGGGAGTGAGTTTGGGCAGGATAAGACTGCTAGGGAGAACCTCTCCCAAGGTTGTGAAATGGGCAGACCTTGCCAACGCTGTTCATCAAAATCTCATTTACTTTCAGCAAGAAAAAGTGGCATTTTACAGTGATACCAGAATCACTCAATCTATATTGTAAATACCAGGATTTGAATCCCAGTAGCAGAAACGTACTGCGTTTCCCTGTTGCTGACTTGTGTGCTGTGATCCTTTAGGAAGTGTGGGTCTGGGGGGGAGAGGTCAAGCTCCCGCTCCAGGCAGGACCAGCACTGCATCCAAGCATGTTTGCTTGGGGCTTTGTCCACTTGGGACTTCAAAGCCCCTGAGGTCTGAGATTCCTGTGCTTACCTGTCCTCCCAGTGAGTACGATCAAATCCATTAGCTGCTCTCGGGACTGGGGTTGCCAGAGATTACCCAAGACTAGCTACAAACTGTAGCAGTATCTCACCTCTTTGCAGACTTTTCAGTGTTCCAGTTGTCATCTTCAACCATGCCTTGCAGATAGCCTTGAACAAGCTTTTCTTGCATATTTGTTGGCTCACCTTTTTTTTCCCTCCTTTTACGGAAAAGGAAGGGCATATTTCTTTAGAATAAAATCTGTCCCAGTCTTTTTGCAGTCCTATGACTACAACAGTGCATTTCTGGTTTTCTCCCTTTGCCTTCTTCCAGCAAATCAAGCAAGACTCCAGTTCAAATTTTAAATGGAACCCAGATGATTTGTAGGCATTTTGTTATGCACTGTATAGAATATTTGTACATTTATGAGCTCAGGTCAGAATTTTCCTTGTGTCTAGAAGAATGATTTATCTTTCCCCATCAGCTTTCAGGAGCTTTCAAGAATACATGAAAATATTCTGAGTGATTTAGGTACCTACTGAAAGTCATTCAGACAGAGGACCTATTGCACTTTTAAAAATATGACTTTATTCAATGTGTTAAAAATCCCAGCTGCAACAGCTGTGCTGGTAAGACATTAAGTTGAACTCTGCCTTTTTGCAAAACAGGATAGTTTTTCTCTGTCTTCTGGTAGATATGGAATCCAGAAAAACAAGTCATTAAAAGATTCATTAGTAAGGATAAACAGAATTGACAAATAAAGCTGTTTGTTGAAAGTAGGCTGAAAAGATTTTTTTTTTTTCTTGAGAGGTGATGATAGATTTCAAACCTCAGTCTGTGCTACCTAATTCCTATACCACAATTCTTCCCCCAATTAGCTGTTTGTAAGGCAGTGCCATCTTCGACTTGTCACATTATAGACTTTATTCAAATGAAATACCTGAAACAAAAACATCCAACCTGTCCAGTACTACCAACCAGAATTCTATTATGTAAATCTACTTCCATATTTTGGGAACAAATGATAGGCAGGACATGAAATGGAAAAATAAATTATACGCACACAAGTAAAAGATCAGTCAGGCAATGTACTGAGGTATCATTAGGGCTGATGAATCACTATTATCATTATAAAAATAACATATAATGCTTCAAATCCTGCATCATGGTTGACTTCTTTGCTGATGAATATTTATGCAGTTTCTTTTGTTTCTTTGTGTGTCTAACAGATGCCAAGCTAAGTTCAATAGACAAATTGCATCTCTGTGAACTGTCACAGCCTTGTCCTTGTTTTTTCTAGCAAACTAAAGTTAAATAGCAAAATAGAATAAATAAACAGAGGTCAGAACCTCCATCTCCCTACAAAATTCAATCAACTTATAAATAATCTGTGGAATAATTCAGTTCAGATCAAAGCAGGAAGGAAATTTAAATCTTCTTTATTTGAAACGAACCCTTGCGCATCTGCATTCTGAGGATCATAAGTTACCTAACCAACGTGTGTGTCATAACCTAATTAGCCACTTACTTCTACTAAATTTCTCAATATTCCTTGTGTCTGTGCTCCTTACCTTCAGTGCAGGATGGGAGAATTATTATAAGCGTATGGGGTTTATTAGCAAATAAGGCTTATAAACAAATAAAAAATTACAAGGAGGAAAACAAAGATGGCTAGGTAATGATGTCTGGAGACACAAAATCAGAGGTCAACATCATTTACAACCTTTTTCAATTGGTAATAAATCAGTTCAATTAACTAAGAGCCTTAGCATAATCTTGTTCCCAAAACAACTTTTATTTTAGTACAGTAGTTTTTATGGCAAGTGATTTTTTCCCTCTTTTTTTTTCTTCTTTTTTTTTGTGTGTGTGCCTCCAGATGTACAGTCCTATTGATTTGCTTTGCAAGCTTTTTGTAGAAGGTAGAATCAATGGAGCGCTCTCACCCAAACAACTCTAAAGTAGAATTTATAGATTTGGGGAAATGGCTTAATTGCTGGAATGATGCTTGCAGCTAAGCCTGCCTGCTTACACTTTTGCAACTACTGTGCATTATCCAAGTCCCAGGCATCAAATATATAACAGTATATACAAGTAACTGGAAAATAATGTAAATACTTCTGGAATGTCATCACTTTTGTGAGGCATTACACAGAATTTAACTGATGCTCACACAGGGATACCACCTCTGAATTTTGCCCTTAATTCTGCCTAGAACAGCCTTGAGTCTCTTGACATCTCCAAAGATGCATGAGGCTTCCCACACTTAACTTTGCCTATACGAAAGCAGAGTTTGCCATTTAAAAACCATATCAGGCAGAATTAGGTAAAGGATTTTCTCCTCTCTCAGTACCAGCCACTTCCTTCTCTCTTCATGTGGAAAGACTCTCATTGCAAAAGCAGCACATGGGTTTTGGTAGTGATTCAAAGGGCTAAAGCGATACGTGCCTTCCAATAAGCGAATAGCTCGGCATCACTTCACCAAGTGATACATTAGCAAAGATCACGGGTCTGCTTTCATAAGAAGAAACACACAAAAGTTGGTTTTCCCTCATCAATGTTGCAGTGCCCATCAGTACAAGCGCCACAAGTCACTGTGATTACTTACAGCCCAGCCTCTTCTCCAAGGTCTTGTAGTCCCCTTGTTCCAGTTTCTTCAGGAGAAGAACTTGCTGATATTTAAACATGACAAGACTGCAACCAAGCAGTAAACATGTTTTGGGGGGACAGGGGGATTGTTTGTTTGTTTGCTTGTTTTGTTTTGTTTAGGGTTTTAAAATTTGTTTTGTTTGCCTGGTAATGCAACACTCTACATCTTTTGGGCAACTTTGTCCAGAAAATTTTTTATATCTTCAGAGAAATCACCACCTGCCATACCCAGCTACATGGAAGGTACTGAGCCTTACTCTGGACACCTCCTACTATTGTGCTTGGCTGCTGCCACGATGTTTTCTAGTGATGCCTTTTCCAAGGGATCCAACAATATGTGGTACCATGGCATTTGCTAGCACTTCCAACTCCCGAAGAGAACATTACATCTGGAATCAGAGGAGTGGTTTTTATGAGGAAATCTTTTTACTTACCTGCACGATACTGTGTTTAGCCAGTAGCCCTTCAAGTGGTAAAGTCATTTGATTCACTTGCTTGACCAGTTTCTAATTGGATATAATGAAGCAATGCGAGATTGCGGTACACACTCCCTCCAGCACTGCTCAATTATTCCTTACATCTCTGTGGTGAGATCAGCAGGACAATTCACACACACCAGGCTCTCCATGCAGCTGACAGTCCCACCCAGCTAATGAGGCTATTTCAGAGCCATCGCATTTTTATTCACTCACCCTTAGATTTACACTTCAATTCCTCTCTGCAAGTATCACATCTTCTATCATATCA